>NW_016107518.1:928403-940180 GCF_001604975.1 Cebus imitator
TCAGAGCATTCCTCTAGGTCTGTAGGCACAGATCTGATGTATTCTCTTTAATAGCTCTGGTATATCCCATATGGGCCACAACTGATTCAATCATTCTCGTTTTGCCAGCATTCAGGTAATTTCCTGTTTGTGCATTTTCTTTCTTTCCTTTTCCTTTCCTATTTTTCCTTTTGGTGCCAATATGGACAACACTTTAGTAACATCCAGGTTATGTAGCCTAATCACGGATGCTTTTGTTTCTATGAAATAGATTTATAAATATAGGCTTGCTCGATCAAAGAGTTTGTATTTTAATATTTTTATTTAGTTAATATATTTTAGCTAGTGGATACTTCCATAGCATTTATTGTGTGTCAGACACTATTATAAGCATTTGGCAAATATTAACTCATTCAATCCTCCTCACAATCCAGTGAAATAGGTACCATTATTATTCCCATTTTAAAGATGGGAAAACTGGTGCAAGAGGCAAAATAATTTGTCCAAGGTCACACAATTAGTTAGTGGTAGAGTCTAGATGCAAACTCTAGTAGGCAGAATAGTGGCCTCTAAAGATGTCCACATCCAAATTCCTGAGACCTGTGAATAGGTCACCTTAGTACGGCAAAAGGGTCTTTGCAGACTGTTATTCAATTAAGGACCTTTAGATAAAGAGATTATTCTAGATTATCTGGGTGGATCCAATGTAATCACCTGAGTCCTTACAAAGGAAAGGGCAGGGAGGTAGGAGAGTGAGAGGAGATGTGATGAACGCAGAGGTGGGAGTGTTGTGATGTTGCTGGCTTTGAAGATAGAAAGGGGCCATGCACCAAGGAATGTGGGCAGCCTCTAGAAGCTGGGAAAGGCAAGAAAATATTCTCCCTGAGAACCTCCCAAAGGAACAAAGCCTGCTGACACCTTAATATACCTCAGTGAGACCTGTTTCAGACGTCTGACCTCCAGAACTATAGGAGAATATATATATATATTTCTTTTCTTTTCTTTTTTTTTTTTTTTTTGACAAAGTCTCACTCTGTTGCCAGGCTGGAGTGCAGTGGCGTGATCTCGGCTCACTGCAACCTCTGCCTCCTGGGTTCAAGCAATTCTCCTGACTCAGCCTTCCAAGAAGCTGGGACTACAGGAACATGCCACCACGCCCAGCTAATTTTGTATTTTTAGCAGAGATGGGATTTCACCATGTTGGCCAGGATGGTCTGGAGCTCTTGAGCTCGTGACCTGCCTACCTTAGCCTCCCAAAGTGTTGGGATTACAGGCGTGAGCCACCTCGCCCGGCCTATATTGTTTCAAGCCCCTAAATGTGTGGTAATTTGTTACAGCAGCAATAGAAAACTATATAAAAACCTAGGCAATCTGGCTCAGTGTCCATGTTCCTAACTATTACAAGGCTGCCTCTTCAAATATTACCAGGGAAAATATTATTTCCCCAGAAATACTACTGTAATTTACCCTCACCAGCAGTGATAAGAATAAGTCTTGGTGGCATAAGCTTATAATCCCAGCTGCTCGGGAGGCTAAAGTGGGAGAATCACTTGAACCCAGGAGTTGGAGGTTGCAGTAAGCGAAGATCGCACCACTGTACTCCAGCCTGGGCAACAGACTCCATTCCAAAAAAAAAAAAAGAATAAGTCAGCCCCCCTGAGGCCAGAAGGAAGGGTTTCATCTGAGGCCACATTGAGATCAACTTGTTCTGAAACCTCCAACGGAGAGCCTACTGGCCAGCCAGACTGATACAGAGTGCTCATCAATGCTACGCTTAATTAGAAATACTAAGCAATTATGAAAAGAACTAATAACTCTGCAGAAGGCAATTTGGCAATACCCATCAGAATTAACAAACGCGTTTATCCCAGCAGTCCTCTTTCTGTGGATCTGCTTGCAGCTCTGTGTCCACACATAACAAGACAATATCCATACAATTTATTCACTGCAGCACAGTCCACAATAGCAAAGAAATAGAAGCCACCCACGATCAGGAGGCAATTAGTTACATAAATTATGATCCACCCATACAACGGAATACTATGCAGCTGTAAGACACTGAGGAAGCTCTTTATATACCGATCAAGAAAATTCTCCATGGAGAAACGAGGTTAATAGGAGTACTGGGTCGGGCGCAGTGGCTCATGTGTGTAATCCCAGCACTTTGGGAGGCCGAGGCAGGCCTAAGGTCGGGAGTTTCAGACCAGCCTGATCAACATGGAGAAACCCTGTCTCTACTAAAAATACAAAATTAGCTGGGTGTGGTGGCGCATGCCTGTAGTCCCAGCTACTTGGGAGGCTGAGGCAGGAGAATTGCTTGAGCCTGGGAGGCTGAGGTTGCGGTGAGCCGAGATTGCGCCATCACACTCCATACTGGTCAATAAAAGCGAAACTCCATCTCACACACACAATAATAATAATAATAATAATAATAATAATGGGAGTACTAGAAGGATTAAATGAGTTAATATATGGATAAAAGTTCAAAAAATGGCATATGATAAGTGTTCAAGAAATGCTAGTTATTGTATTATGATATATATTTTAAGTTAGAAATCAAGGTGCAGAAATGTATCAGATGCTACCTTTTGTGTAAGAAGGGGAAAATAAGAATATCTTCATATTTGATTGTATTTGAATACATACATCTTAGAAGGACACACAAATTAATAAAAGTGGCTATGGGATGGGGTGGGATGACGGCAGAGTGAGACATTTCACTGTATGCCTTTTTAGATTGCTGTTATGTTTGAGCCTTGTGCATGTGTGAGTGTATGAATGTATTCCCTCTTTTTGAAATTAAAAAACAGAGTACTAATAAGCGTGGGCAGTTCTATAAGGTATAGGAATAGGAATAATATTGTAGGTATAGGAATTCATATTACAGGAATACTAATATAGGAAATAATATTATAAGTATGGGAATAAAGGGAGGAGAATGAGAAACAGTTGTCATTTTCCTACTTTGGACCCAAGGGAGACGGGCTGTGTCTGATGTCGGGTCCCCTTCCGTGGAGACAGGGCTCCAAGCCTGGAAGGGCATACCTCAGGCAGCCTGGCTGGATAGAGAGCAAGACCTTTTGGATGCCCATAGCCTCTGCTGGGTCCTATTTCTAAGCTTCTTCTGTCCTGAATGGGGTCTCCCTAGGGAGACTGGCCCCTGCTCCCCCTCGAGATGGAAATGGGCAAATGGGCAGCAGCCTGAATCAGACACCTGGGTCTGAAAGCCCCCTGCCTGCTGGTAAGACTGAGGTACAGACCCTGAATCAAAGGGCTGCTACCCAGGGCAGGGAATGACCTTCTTAGCCAAGTGGTTCCTTTACCTTTACTCAGAGGGCAGTCACTGAGCACCTTCTGTGTGCTCAGCACTTTGGAGGAGGCAGAGGTGAAGTGGGCACCTCCCTGGAAGGGCTTCATGATAAGAACCCAGACTTAACTGTATCTTCAGAAAGGCAAAATAACTATTTGCTTTTGCAATACTCAAAAGAATGAGCAAAAACACCACTAACTTAGTAAGAAACTGCTCAGCAAAGTGGCTAGATTACATAATAATTAAGAAAGGAAAAAAAGCATAATTATATCTTAGCAGAGCAAATGAAAAGAAATATGGAAAAAATTCCATGGTCCCATTCGCAGCAGCAATTT
This sequence comes from Cebus imitator, assembly GCF_001604975.1. Lineage (NCBI taxonomy): Eukaryota > Metazoa > Chordata > Mammalia > Primates > Cebidae > Cebus > Cebus imitator. Next base: position 932,028 of record NW_016107518.1, read on the forward strand.
AAACAATTCTACAAAACCATGGTTGCGTGCCTGTAGTCCCAGCTACTCGGGAGGCTGAGGTGAGAGGATTGCTTACACCCAGGAGTTCAAGGCCAGCCTGGGCAACACAGCAAGACCCCCATCTCTAAACAACTTCTTTTTTTAATTAAAAAAAAAAAAGATACAAAATACCTAGACATGATCCTAAAAAGAAATATGTAGAAATGATATGAAAACAATGACAAAAACCTAGTAAGTGATAAAGTGTAAAAAACAGAAGACTGAAGGTCCCAAAAAGAGAGACTAAATATTGTAAGATTATTAATTCTCCTCAAGTTAATAAAAAGCTTTAAGGCAATTTAAATTATTTTTGAAATGTAACCAAAGGATTTTAAATTTCTTTCTTTCTTTTTGAGACCAAGTCTCACTCTGTTGCCCAGGCTGGAGTGCAGTGGTGCCATCTTGGCTCACTGCAACCTCCGCCTCCTGGGTTCAAGGATTCTTGTGCCTCAGCCTCCCGAGTATCTGGGACTACAGGTGTGAGCCACCATGCTTAGCTAATTTCTTTTGTATTTTTAGTTGAGATGGAGTTTAACCATGTTGGCTAGGCTGGTCTTGAACTCCTGAGCTCAGGTGATCTTCCCGGCTCGTCCTCCCAAGTGCTGGGATTACAGGGGTGAGCCACAACATCCAGCTAGGATTCTAAATTTTATATGAAGGAACAAATAGATAAAATAGCTAAGAAAAAAAATTTTTTTAAATTAAATGGAGGCAGAGTCTCACCATTTTGCCCAGGCTAGTCTCAAACTCCTGGGATTAAGTGATCCTTCCACCTTGGCCCTGCAAAGTGCTAGGATTTCAGGCCTAAGCCACTATGACCAGCTGCTAAGAAATGTTTGATAAATCAGCATAAGGAAGGGATAACACATTATAGAAATGGCATTAATAAGAGAATATGGTTCTAATTCAAGAGGCAAGAGAAGGATCAGTAGAACAGACCAGATAGACCTGATGTAGTCCCTGGCATCTGCAGAAATGTAATATTTTATATAACAAAAAAAGCAACCCAAACTGATGGACATGAAAGGGGTTTTCAACAATTGGAATCAGAGAAACTGGCCAGGGAGGAGGGCAGGGGGCCGGAATCGAGTTAGCGCCTTGCTTCCTGTCTCAGACCAGATACGCTTCCAATGGATCACAGAGTTCAGTGTGAAAAATTGCATCACAAAGGTGAAAACACAGTTGACTGTTTACGCTCACCATAGTAAAGACATTATAATTACAGAAGAAATGAAAGAAACCATACGATCAAGAGATGCCACTGCCCAAAAAAATTCAAAACTATATATTTTTTGGAAAGGTATTCATGACTTACTATTTATAAGAAAAGCAAATTAAACAACACTAAGTGTTGTTCATTTTGTTTTAGATGATCACAGAGATAGCAAAAAGGAAAGGAAAAGGTCTAGCGTGATAGGAGTTACCTCTTTCTCTCATCCCTCCTTTTCACCTATTCAGATTTTCCAAAAGTTTCTATAATCAACTCTAAGTAAAGGAGTTTGGACATCAAATAGGAAGCAATGGGAAATACTCAAAAAACATCCCGTCTAGGTATTACAACAAAGCTCTTTCTCTTCTCTGGGATGTATTGTGTCACTTACCCCTTTATGACTCTTCAGTGAAATAACCACACTGTTAATTTTTTTTTAATATATTTTATTGCACTTTAGGTTCTGGGGTACATGTGCAGAACGTGCAGGATTGCTGCATAGGTACACACATGGCAATGTAGTTTGCTGCCTCCATCCCCATCACCTGTATCTGGCATTTCTCCCCATGTTATCCCTCCCCCATTTTTTTTTCCAGAGACAGGGTCTTGCTATGTTGCCCAGGCTGGACTTGAATTCCTGGGCTCATGCGATCCTCTCACCTCAGCCTCCTGAGCAGTGTATTTTAATAGAAGCCTCAACATGCTTCCTGGGTTCTCCATCTCCCCATCCCAAAGCTGTCCATGTCTAAACTGCCATGCCAAAAGTGGTATGTGTTAGCTCTTCCAATTTCTAGCTACAAGGCCTTGAGCAAATTACCCTTTCTCTCTGAGTCTTAATTCCCCACCTGTAGAATGGGAGTAATAATGCTTTCCTCATAGACTGTTACAAGCACAAAGACAGGCTGGTGTATGTGAAGGGCTCAGCACAGCGCTACGTAGTCATTGGACATTCTGGAGCCATGAAAGAAGAGGGGGCATTACACATGGAAGGGGACATCCCTGCTCTTGGGTGAACCTGTCAATCTCAGATCTGCCATATCTGCTCTCCACTTCACACAGGTCCCTATAGCTGCACTGCCTGCTTGGGCCAGGGGAGCATGCTACTTCTGCCGTTCTAGGAAACTGGTAGTTCAAAAATGCAGGAAGCAAAAATGTTATGAAATAGGAACAGTGAAGGAGGGCTGGTACCCCCGGCTTGCCTGAATGGTGACCAAAATCTTTCCTCCACCTGTCTCACTTCCATGCAGCAACTTGGCACTTTGACTTTGGCAGAGTGGCAAAAGAACAGCTCTTTTGGAAATTCAAGTACCTACAGTTAAAAGGATCCATCCATCATTTACGCAGTAGTATGAATGCATTTAACCAGATTGGTTTCCTGCTGTCTCCTGGGTGACACCGTTGAAAAAACAAGATTTCTGAAACCAGGAGAGGAGATGTGTAATTCTAGAGCCTGGGATATTTGAAGAGAGTGAATGCATTATTCCTTTTGACCTCCCCTCCAATGATGTATTGATTGAGAAGGTGATGTTGGAAGAGGGGAAAGCCTGAAGTCTTGGAGGGGAAGATACCAGAATAGAAAAGCAGCAAGGAGAGCAGTGAGAGGAAGCACGGTCTGTTTCACACTCCTGTCCTATGCCAGTGCCACAACCAAGAATGGAGAAGGGAAAGTTGATGCTTTTTCTTCCCCACTCTTTTCTACACAGGTACCTGCTCCCAAGGCATACAGCTGGTGTATCCATGGTGGGCAGTGTTCTGCTGGATCACGTCACTCATTCAGCAGGTGGCAGGTACGCTGCCATGTGGGTTCCCTGTTTCTCCTGCCATCTTTATGGTGGGGAATGGCACCACCATTCAATGGCCACTCTCGGATGCCTCCCTGTCCTCTAAGGCTTCAACAATATTTTTTTATTAAGTTTTGATTCTGTCTTCATTTACTTAAAAAACATACTGAGTACCGGCTGGGCTCGGTGGCTCACACCTGTAATCCCAGCACTTTGGGAGGCTGAGGCTGGTGGATCACCTGAGGTCAAGAGTTCATGACCAGCCTGGCCAACATGGAGAAACCCCATCTCTACTAAAAATACAAGAATTAGCTGGATGTGGTGGCAGGCGCCTGTAATCCCAGCTACTCGGGAGGCTGAGATAAGAGAATCCCTTGAACCCAAGAGGCAGAGGTTGCAGTGAGCCAAGATCGTGCCACTGCACTCCCACCTGAGAGACAGAACAAGACTCCATCTCGAAAAAAAACCCCCAAAAAACAAACAAACAAAAAAACCTTACTGAGTACCAACTAGGTCTAGGCATGGGGTGAGGATGTAAAGATGATTAAGGCAGAATGCTGGCTCCTAGAGCGGCCCCAGCAGTTCCCACTGCTATTGCCTCTGTTCTTGCCTCAATTATTGCTTGTCTACCTGAGCATGATGCCTTAAGAGGCCTCCCTGCCTCTGGTCTCTCCAGCTCCAATCAGCTCTCCCCAGTGTCACCCGCATGGTATTTCTAAAATATAGTTATTTTCATATGCTAAAGTGATGGCCAGTATGCCTGTCAAGTCCAATCCAAATAGAGACTTTTTTTAGGCATCCTACGTATTATATGTTATTAAAGGAGATTCAAATTTTGGAACAAAGTAGATCATTGGGGTAAATTCATTGACTTTCATGACAATGATACAGTATTGTCACTACAATGATATAGTATTGAATGTTGACAAACATTAACATGATTTGCATTTACATGCCGGTAAATGTTGCAAGAAATAAGACAGTTTATCATGTAAATACTGATTATCAAGCTATTTTATTTAAATCTGATCTATTTTCAGTAAATGAAATGTCAAGAGATGGAAATACCTAAAATAATCAATTAATTAAAGTCATGTATAAGAAAAAGATATTTGATGATTAAGATAAAAATAGCACAGTGGGGGGAGGGGTAAAAAAAATTTTTTTTAAATAACATGACACGTATGAGTTAAGTAACATATGGTGAGAACAAGCAGCCCTTCTTTTCAGTCATGCCAATCTTGAAATACCTCACCAACTCTCACAGCTCTGGCAGAACATAACCAAATTGCGAAATCTGCCACAGCAGCAATTTGTTACAAAATCCAAAGAGTAAAGTTAATCATTAAATGTTAATAGAATCTGGTGACACAAAAAACAGGCAGTAACTCCTTATGTGACAGAAATAATTCTGATATTCTCAGGCACTTTTATAAAAATATGTTTCAAGGGAATGTATATGGTAGTTCTAATATTGGTTACTCATTCACCAGTCATTAAGTAAATAAGTTCCCCCACCCCAAATGGTAGCAGTACTGTTATAGTACTAAACTGAACACACCTCAAGTTAATAAATTACAAATTGTTATACTGGTAATAGAGCAAGAAAAAGAAGGAAATGAGCAGGAAGAAAAGGAAGATGTGGGAGAAGGAATTTAAGCAATTGAAATAAAGAGAATTTTGGAAGAAGAGGCAAGAACAATCCCTGGACCAACCAAAGCCCGCCTGCCCCTGCATCCCATGCCTATCACCTACGTCCCACCGCCACCATCCCCAAGAGAAAGGCTGAAGGGGATGCTAAAGGAGATAAAGCCAAGGTGAAGGACGAATCACGGAGAAGATCCACGAGGTCGTCTGCTAAACCTGCTCCTCCAAAGCCAGAGCCCAAGCCAAAAAAGGCCCCTGTAAAGAAGGGAGAGAAGGCACTCAAAGGGAAAAAGGGAAAAGCTGATGCTGGCGAGGAGGGGAATAACCCTGCAGAAAATGGAGATGCCAAAACAGACCAGGCACAGAAGGCCGACGGTGCTGGAGATGCCGAGGGAAGTGTGGGCATTTTTGATGACTGTACTTCTGGTGACTATACAGTTTGAAATACTATTTTTTATCAAGTTTTATAAAAATGCAGAATTTCATTTTACTTTTTTTTTTTTTTAAGCTATGTTGTTAGCACACATTGTTGTTTTGTGGGGAAGGGGCATATGCCATTAATAGAATGTCTCCGAAGCTGGATTGATGTGGAGAAAACACCTTTTCCTTCTAGTTTTGAGAGACTTCCTCCTGACGCACAGGAGGAAGGATTCCCTGACTCCCCACACATGGCCACCTTGGCACAAACGCCTTATGGTATGGAAAAACGAATTCTTTTTTATGTCCTCTTCTCACTTTCCATCTTTCAACATAGACTTAACTCCCTTAAGTCCAGATATCTGTTGGGACCTGACCCCCAATCATTGGTTACCAGTGTGTCAGGCAATCTGGACTTTCCAGTGATGCCACTGAGATGGCACTTGTCAAAAGAGCAGCGGTTCCATTTCTAGATTGTGGATCTTCAGATAAATTCTGTCATTTTCATTTCACTTCCTGAAAGTCAGGGCCGACTTGTGAAAAGTTGTTAAACATGCTAAATGTGAAATGGCAACCGCCACTCTAAACTTTCCCTGTTCAGAGCATCAGATGAGGACTTCATTGGGTTTTATAGTGGCTTTCTGATTTTTGGTAGTCCATCAGAGAAGGGATTTTGAAAATTGTTGTATACTGTTAACAATTGTCTGCCCACGTCCTGCCTGGAATACCATGATTGTTTATGGAAAGTATCTTTAATAAGTCTGGATACAGTTTGGCTTGGAAAAGAAAAGAAATAAGAGAATTTTTAGATTGAAGGAGCATGCTAGGCTCCAGAATAATTTGATACAAAATGCTCAACACCAAGACAGCTTGGTTAAATTAATACATTTCAAGAATAAAAAGTATCTTTAGGTATCAAGACAGAAAAAGCAAGTCAGTTTAGTCCCAGAGCTGTCTTAATGAACATTTGATGATGGAAGATAATGCAGCAGTATCTACAAAATTTTGAAAGAGAGTGTGGCCTAAGAATATTATACCCAGCCAAGATACCATTCATCAGAGTAACCGTCCTTCTTGAAAAAAACTGCTTATCACATCTATCCAATTAAGAGTTCAGTCAAAATACAAAACTTGGGAAAAGTGATGTTAAAGTTAAAAGACCAATGCTGAGCCTTATAGTCCTATTGACATGGAACCAAAACTAGAAGGATGGAAGTCAACCATCTTGATCTTTCTTTGCAGAGACTCAGTCACTACCATGTAAAATAGATGCGTTTTATTAAAAACAAACAATATGAAGCTGGGCACAGTGGCTCCTGCCTGTAATCCCAGGACTTTGGGAAGCCAAGGTGGGTGGATCACCTGAATTCAAGAGTTCAAGACCAGCCTCACCTACATGGTGAAACCCCGTCTCTACTAAACATACAAAAAAAATGGCCAGACATGGTGGCTCATGCCTGTAATCCCAGCACTTTGGAAGCTGAGACGGATGAATTATGAGCTCTGGAATTCAAGAGCAGCCTGGCCAAGATAGTGAAACCCTGTCTCTACTAAAAATACAAAAATTAGCCAGGCATGGTGGCAGGCACCTGTAATTGCAGCTACTTGGGAGGCTGAGGCAGAGAATTGCTTGAATCCAGGAGGCGGAAGTTGCAGTGAGCCGAGATCATGCCACTGCACTCCAGCCTGGGCAACAGAGCAAGACTGTCTCAAAAAAAAAGAAAAAAAAGAAGAAAAAATTAGCTGGGTGTATTGGCGTGTGCCTGTAATTCCAGCTACTTAGGAGGCTGAGGCAGGAGAATCACTTGAACCTGGGAGGCAGAGGTTGCCCTGAGCTGAGATTATACCACTGCACTCCAAACTGGGCAACAGGGTGACTCTGTTTCAAAAAAAACAAAAATGAAAACAAAAAAAACGATATGACTCCAACCTCTTAATGTCTTGGTTTTTTTTTTCTTAATCTTAGAGGGATCTTTTAGGAAAATATTTTAAGATGAAGACCTATTTCTTTGAAGTTTAGCAAGTCTAATTTTATGTTAGTTTCTTTTTCTTCTGTAAAAGTCAGGAAAAATTGCAACATTGCTTACATTGCATGCTTACTTAAGATACACTGTAAATTCTAAAGAAACAACTTTCAGAATTCTTTTTGCAACTCAGTGCAGTTGTTAGCTGTGGGCTACCTGAATGTAGAGTAGGAAAGGGTCACCCATTCTGCAATCAGGAAACTCTGCATCCTGTTCTGGCCCTGGCTCGGACAAGCTCTCCCTTTTGGGAAGCTCCTGTTAACTCTCTGGCCTCTTGCCTTGTTTGTACAAAGGGAACCGTTCTCTCTTCCTCAATAATCTTACAGGAGGGTGTGAGAATTTTGAGACTAGCGCAGGAAAAACATCTCAAATGGCAGGCTAGCGCTCCACTTTGTTAACAGGAAAGGTTAAATGCAGTCCTAACGTGGTTGGAAAGAGATGACTTTCTATTGAAAAGAGGTTACCCAGGTACCAAGGGGTCAGGGTGTTTCACTGGAGGCTGGCTTCAAACCTGTCCCCTGCACTTCAGTTTCTGTTCCACTGCCTTCCATACACCTGGAGTATTTTTTTCTTCTTTGCTTTCCTTTACAGTGGCTACTGGATGTTTTTTCTAAGATGTATTAAAGGAACATTCTTTCTTCTTATACCAATATGAAACTGGACTTTGCCCTTAGGTAGCCACACATTCATGTTCTTAGTCCATGAGTGGGGAGTATATGACTCAGGCTTATGCTAATCTGAGCACCCCCTAGCCTAAGCCACCCGTGCATGGAGAGGAACCTGATCCAATCAAAGACACACTGAGATTGGGCTTGGAATGCTGGGAGAGATTCATACTCCTTCCTTAATATGGGGCCGAGGGTGTAGCTTCTGGAGCTGTTGCAATCATCTGGCACCCATGAGGAATAAACCCTTCTGTGAATGGACCAGTCTTGGAAGAAAGCCAGGTCGCAAGAAATACAGAGAAAGTAGCTCCTGGTGACACAATCTGGTTTTTTTTGTTGTTTTTTTGTTTTTTTTCTCTTTTTTTTTTTT
>NW_016107518.1:940265-954920 GCF_001604975.1 Cebus imitator
TTTTGGTGACACAGTCTGAACATCTAATTGGTTAGGTCAGAGGCGAGTTTCACCCCTAATATGCCATCAATCCAGCTTTTGCTTAAGCCACTAACTAAAAAAGTGTCACTAATTTATAGTTTGTTTTAGAAGCAACTTACAGAGACAAATAAACCTCTTCAAGATATAGCTCAAACGCTGACTAAAATATCAGGGTTTCCCTGATCCTCTTACCTAAACACAAGTTTTCGCTTCTTAAAACTGCCACAGCACTTTGTCTGAATGTGTCTTCTGAATGTGTCTTCTGGGACCTCTGGGTTCTTGCGATAGAGTACAAGGCTGCACACACATGCAACTTATCCATAAACTGAAACTCTCCACACATCCAAGCTTCAAAGGCAGGCATTCTTTTTCATCTGGCAATAGCTGTCATAATACCAGGCACGAAATAAATGCTCAATAAGTGATTGTTCAATTGGCTGTCTGGCTGTGGCTCTATTAATAGTTAGTTTAATTTTATCAGTTAGCTTGTTAATTTCTTTTTTATGAGACAGGATCTCGCTCTGTTGCCTAGGCTGGAGTGCAATGGCATGATCATGGCTCGCTGCAGCCTCAACTTCTCAGGCTCAAGCAATTTTCCCACCTTATTCCCCCTAGTAGCTGGGACTACAGGTGTGCACCACTATGCCAAAAGCTTGTTAATTTCAAGTCTTGTTAAAAATTGTTTTAAAGACTGGGCACAGTGGCTCACACCTATAATTCCAGCACTTTGGGAGGCCCAGGCAGGTGGACCGCCTGAGCTCAGGAGTTTGAGACCAGCCTAGGCAACATAGCGAAACCCCATCTCTACAAAAAAAAAAATTAGCTAGACATGGCGGTGCATGTCTATAGTCTCAGCTGTTATACTTGGGGGCTGAGATGGGAGGATCACTTGGGCCTGGGAGATCAAGGCTTCAGTAAGCTGTGATCACACCACTGCACTCCAGCCTGGGTAACAGAGTGAGCCCCTGTCCCAAAAGGCAAAACTAAAAAACCCCAAATTGTTCTAAAAGGTTCCTGACCTCCATCGCTGAACAGCAAAGGCCACTCCCATAGCTGCAGGAAGAAGAGGAGATTGGCCTTCACGAGAAGTGAGGTGGGAGCGCTAGCCCTAATCCTGATCTTGGCTGGGGCTGCTTTAAATTCCTTGTTTCTGGCTGGGCCCGTGGTGGCTCAAGCCTGTAATCCCAGCACTTTGAGAAGCTGAGGTGGGTGAAGCCCAGGATTTCAAGAGCAGCATGGACAACAAGACAAAAACTCATCTCTACAAACTAGGAAGGCTAAGGTGGGAGGATCACTTGAACCTGGGAGGCTGAGTCTGCAGTGAGCCATGACTGTGCCACTGCACTCCCGCCTGGGTGACAGAGCCAGACACTGTCTCAAAAATCAATAAATAAATAAATTCCTCGCTTCTTTCTCCAAAACATCAAAAGAGACCAGGAGGAAAATCCCTTTTATCCACATATTATTCTACAAATCTACCTTCGAAGTAAGTTCATAGAAAAACTTGGAAATGGGTCATTTATTGTCCACGTCTTTCATCATGTTGCCCAACTCCTGGCAGCAGCCTTTCTTCTGCCCATGTGGTGCTGCTTGCAGGCCAGGAAGCAATCCAAATAACATCATCAATCCCTAATAAAATGCAATTTACCGCTAACGTCACAGAGGGCACCAAGAGAGTACCAAGCAGGGCTAGATGCCGATCTTTCCAGCTTCTGGTCTTGGGAACTCTCTCTCCAGCAGTATGATCTCATCACACCTCTTCAACTTCATTAATAGGTCTTTTGTTTCCTCCATTTAATGACAATTCAAGCTCTTTCTGGCTGGAGGCTTTGATGGCCCTGGATTAATCCCCCCACTCCATCCAGCAAACTTTAGGATCTGACACCCAGTCACAGACAAGACTCAGGTCCACCTGCAGCCCTAGACCCACACCAAGCTTGGGTGGAAGCACTCCTGAGAACATTCGCTCAGGAAGGTGCTGGCAGTGCAAGACTGACCGCAGCCATCCCTGTACCACTCCCTCTCTGCATTCTTTCGGGCCTCACCCCCAGCTGGACCCAGGCCTTGGTCTACCCATGAGGCTCCCTTTTCATTGGTCCAGATTCTTTGCTTCAGTTTCTGTTGGATACATACCCACATATGGTGGCAAATCCCCTCAAATTCTCCTTGGAATGGGGTGAAATATAAATAAGTCTGCAGCCAAAGAAATACTGATCTCCCTGTTCCCAAACGTGCCCACTTTCATCAAAGTACCAGAGTGCACAGAGAAAATCTGATCCACCGCTCTTCAGTGCCCATCAGTGGGTTTTCAACAGAGCCCTCCACAGAGTCCAATTCCCATTTCTTCCACAGGATGACCACTGGTGAGAAGATGGTGGTATGAAGGCAGGACAAAGGAGAAAGCTGAGAACACTGAGTGTTCTGGAAATTGCAGCATGGAGTCTTGACTCCTTCCAAGCCTGCCACCTGTGACCCCAGCTCACCCTTCCAGTGCCTGCCCTCACATCAACCTTCTACTGCAGCTCCTGAGATGCCCCAGGCTCACTAGTGCCCCTGCCTTGCACGTGCGGTCCCTCCGGTCTGTGGCGTTTCTCTTATACATCACACCAAATGTGACAGCCTCTTGGAAGCCGCCTTCCCCAGCCAATCTCGGCAGGGTAAGTGGCCTTTTCTGAGCTCAGCCGCCTTTGTGCCTGCCTGCCTTCTTCCTTCCACAACTGACTGAGCACAAACCGGATGTCAGCCCTGTGCCAGATAGGGCATGCTGCAGGGGTAAACAACGCAGAAGACAGTGTGACAAAGGCAACTATCAAAACCCAGTCACAACAGACAGCAAAGTGACACAGGCTTCTACACAGAACGCTGCCGCCTCGATTGATAATGGCTGATCTGTTTATCAGGCTGTGACCTCAAGGAAGGGCTGCGTCCATTCATATTTCTACCCCAGCCCCTAGCAAAGAACATGCCACATAGCAGGTGTCACATGAACATGAAAGAACGAACTCCACAGGCACGTGGAGTGAATACCAATGGCCCCAGGGCAGCTACCCCAGGGTAGACACCCCAGTCCCAGATTTAAAGCCACCTCTGGGGCTGCTCCCCAGTGTGAGCTCTAAATCGGCTCAGTGTCAAAGAGTGAGGTGGCTGCTAACTGACTTGTGAGCAGAGGAAAGTTGTGAGCTCTTATTTATGGCATTGAGGTTTTGTGCAGAAAAGAGTCTGTCCAGTAACCACTGGTAAATTGTGAAACAATGTGAATTGTGAGGCGGAGCATATCATTTTTCAGGTTTTTAAAGGCCATACACCATGTTCAAGGGACAGGAATCCTGCCCTCTTGCTGGCCGAACCTTCCCTGCCCATTGTACCTGACGGGATAAAAATATGCCACTCCAAAATGTGCCACTTTGGCTTATGATTATTTTGAGCTGCAAGCAAATGAAAACCAACAGATGCAGAGAGTAGCCTTCTAAGAGCTTCTCTTATCTGACTAAAAGCAGAAACTTCTGAGAAACGAGGACTGCCATGAATCTCCTCTCTCAGGGAAGTTTTACAGCCGTGAAGACGGAAAGCTGGCGCCAAGTGGACCCACACAAACAAACCTTACTCCATTGGTCTTCCCATATATTTACCAAATCTCATGTTGAAATCTGACCTCCAGTGTTGGAGGTGGGGCCTAGCGGGAGGTGTTTGGGTCCTGGAGGTGGATCCTTTATGAATGGCTAGGGGCCATCCCATGGTAATGAGTAAATTCTCTCTCTAGTAGTTCGAGGGACAGCTGGTTATTTAAAGGCACCTCCTTCTCTCTCTCCCTCCCTCCTTTCCTCCCTCTCTCTCTGGCTCCCTCTCTTGCCATGTGACAGGCCTGTTCCCCCTTCACCTTCTGCCATGAGTAAAACCTACCTGGCAGCCTCACCTGAAGCCAAGCAGATTTCTGGTGCCATGCTTGTACAGCCTGCAGAATCATGAGCCAAATAAACCTCTTTTCTTTGTAAATTACCCAGCCTCAAGCATTCCTTCTAGCCTTGCAAAACAGAAACACAACTTCCGGCAGTCTGCCACCTTTCGAAGTCTAAAATCCCTTTCTTGTATGCTGTCACTTCTCTAAACATTTCTTTTTCTTTCATTAAGATGCTATATAAGTTGTTTAACCAATGCTTTGAGTTACTTATCTCTGGATACTCCCATATATATAAGCACGATACCTATGTTAGATGCACATGCTAAAAAGCTGTTTTATTCTTTTTTTTTCTTTTGGAGATAGAGTCTTGCTCTGTCATCAGGCTGCAGTGCAGTAGTATGATCTCGGCTCACTGCAGCCTCCACCTCCAGGGTTCAAGCAATTCTCCTGCCTCAGCCTCCTGAGTAGCTGGGATTTACAGGCGCGTGCCACCACACCTGGCTCATTTTTGTATTTTTGGTAGAGATGGGATTTCACCGTGTTGGCCAGGCTGGTCTCAAACTCCTGACCTCAGGCGATCTGCGCACCTCGGCCTCCCAAAGCGCTGGGACTACAGGCATGAGCCACAGCACACGGGCTGCTTTTCTTTTGTTAATTTATATCTTGTTAGTCTGATTTACAGGGACCTAGGTGGACATTTAAAATGGGTACAGAAAAAAGGCTTATTCTATCCCTAATGGGGAGAAATCCACCTCTGACCCCCACAGTAGAGGTGGGACTGCTTACAAGCTGACAACCTCTGGGGCTCACGGGGAGCAGTCCTGTTCCACTGCAGGGACTGAGTGTGGGGTGTAAATTGTGCTTTACACAATGCTGCCAGCCCACGCTATAAATACTGAACAATCTGGATGTCAACCTTTACAGGGGAGCAGATAGCACAGACTGCAGGACCTATGAAGAGAATCAGCAGCCAAACTGAGCAAGCCTCTCAGGCCCCATTGAAAAGGGGATCATGTAGGAAACACACACCTCTGTAAATGCCAAGTGTGTTTCTCAGGGAGACTTAAGAACATACTACATTGAGAAAACAAGAACAGGCTGCCAAGAAAGAAGCATCCTGAGAATATTAAGTTCTTTTGGCAATTAAAGAAAAAAAGATTGCTGGGGGAAAAAAAACCCCACAACTCAACGGAGGTGGCAGAGAGAAGAATGGAGTCGGCTGCAAAAAGATAAGCTGGTGAATAAGAAAACAAATTCAAGGAGCTCTCAGAATCTGGAGGAAAAAGGCAAAGCAGTCGAATTAATGGGGAAAAACATTTTAAAGATGTAAAATATGTTCTTGGAGTTCTAATATCCATATAACAGCAGTAGTAAAAAATTTAAAAATAAACAAATGAAGGGCTGTCAATACATTAAAAAGTAAGGCCAGGCACAGTGGCTCATACCTACCACCCCAGCACTTTGGGAGGCCAAGGAGGACAGATCACTTGAGGCTAGAAATTCAAGACCAGCCTGGCCAATATGGCAAAACCCTGTCTCTACTAAAAAGAAAATACAAAAATTACCCAGGTGCAGTAGCACACTCCTGTAGTCCCAGCTAGTTGGGAGGCTGAGGCATGAGAATTGCTTAAGCCTGAGAGGCAAAGGTTGCAATGAGCTGAGATCATGCTACTGTATTTCAAGAGTGAGACTCTATCTCAAAACAAAAACAAAACATTAAAAAGCAGAATACGATTTCCCTGAGCTGAAGAAAGCCTTGAGTTTTTCAGATCAACAATGGTGACAGAAGATTATTGAAAAAAGGAAAAAATATATGAAGATCTTTAGCAGGCGAGGCACGGGCTCAAGCCTATAATCCCAGTGCTCTGGGTGGCTAAGGCAGGAGGATAACATGAAGCCAGGAGTTTAGACCAGCCTGGGCAATATAGTGAGACCCCTATCTCTACACACAATTTTAAAACTTAGCTAGGCATGGTGGCAGGTACCTGTAGTCCTAGCTGCTCGGAGACTGAAGCTGGCAGATCTCTTGAGCCCAGGAGTTCAAGGTTAAGAACGAGCTATGAGGCTGGGCGCGGTGGCTCAAGCCTGTAATCCCAGCACTTTGGGAGGCCGAGGCGGGTGGATCACGAGGTCAAGAGATCAAGACCATCCTGGTCAACACGGTGAAACCCCGTCTCTACTAAAAATACAAAACATTAGCCGGGCATGGTGGCGCGTGCCTGTAATCCCAGCTACTCAGGAAGCTGAGGCAGGAGAATCGACTGAACCCAGGAGGCGGAGGTTGCGGTGAGCCGAGATCGCGCCATTGCACTCCAGCCTGGGTAACAAGAGCGAAACTCTGTCCCAAAAAAAAAAGAGCAAGCTATGATCACACCACTGCACTCCAGCCTGGGCAACAGAGCAAGACCCCGTCTCTAAATAAACAAATATACAAATGAAAACCACCCAACTATATTAGCCAGGCATGGTGGCAGGTGCCTATGGTACTGGCCACTTGGAAGGCAGAGGTGGGAGGATTGCTTGAGCCCAGGAGTTTGAGGCTGTGGTGAGCTCTGATTACACAACTGCATTCCAGCCTGGGTGACAGAGCAAGACCCCATCTCTAAAAAATAAAATAAATAAAGACACTTAGCAAACAAAAACAGATTACTCACAGAGAAAAAGTAGACAATAAGTGGACTTCTCATCTGTAACACCAGGGACTAGAAATTTGTGAAGCAATGTTTATGTATTCTGAGATGAAAACACTGTGATTGTGACCTCAGAATTTCACACCTAAGCTTTCCCTCATATGTAACAGCAAAAGGACATACAAGTTAGGACACTTAAGGTCTCAGAAAGTAAACTCTGAAATTTTTTTTTTAATTACTTGATGGAGTACTCCTGTCAAATGGAAAATTAATCACATTAAATGATTCAAGAAGGGAGAAGAAAAGTTATAGGAAAAATTATCATGAGCAATAAAACCAATTAAAGTCTAAGGTATGGCTAAATAAGTGGGTTGTAATATGACCATGAAGCTTCATACCTGTTAAGAAAGGATGTTTACAATAGAAAAAAAACATCAAAAGTTTGGTAGTAATCTGGAACTAAAAGTTCACATTATTTCAACTAAATCTGAAAGTGAGAGGGAATAGGGAAGAAGAAAAAGTATGCTAAATGTTTTATTTTCTCTGGAAGAATAGTTATATTCTACCCTTTGTGGTTGTGTGTGTGTGTGTGTGTGTGTGTGTGTGTGTGTGCACGTGTGCGTGCACACGTGCACGCATACACTTTTTAATTTAAGACAGAGTTTCATTCTGTCACCCAGGCTGGAGTGCAGTGGTGTGATCATGGCTGACTGCATCCTAGAACTGCCAGGCTCAGGTGATCCTCCCTGAGGAACACCTCCACCTCCCGAATAGCTGGGAATAGAGGCGTGTGCCACTGTGCCCAGCTAATTTTTGTAGAGACGGGGTTTTGCCATATTGCCCAGGCTGGCCTCAAACTCCTGGGCTCAAGCAATCCACTGGCCTTGGCCTCCCAAAGTGTTGGGATTACAGATGGGAGCCGCCACATCCGGCCTATTAATATGTTTTAATGGGGAATTTACCACTCTATAATTATCATTGGAGAACTGGTGAAACAGAATGGAAGGAAGGAAAGGTAGAAAGTTTCAGTAGAGTGAAGATACACACACGCACTGGAACTTACATATATTTGGATATATACATATAAATATAGCATATACATTATATACATATATTTGTGTATGTATATATGTGTGTACAGTGCAACAAATAGTTTTTCAACTCTAAGGATTATTGCTAGGAATATGTGAGTCCAAGGAATATCCTAGGCCACTAAGAAAATCTCAAGATAGTCTTAGATGTAGATCTCGTACAGACTGTATAAACTGGCAATAGTGCAGAAATTAACAACAAACATGAAACTGCACCATCACTTTCCAGCCTGGGTGTCAGAGTGAGAAACCAAACATCACAAACCACTTGAAAACTTTAGAGAACACTCTTCTCTAAAAATTTTCAAGAGAAAAAAGAATTTCTTTTTTGAGTCAGGGTCTGGCTCTGACACACAGGTTGGAATGCAGTGGCACCATCACAGCTCACTGCAGGCTCAAACTCTGAGGTTCGAGTAGCCCTTCTGCCTCAACCTCCTGAATAACTAGGACAAGAATGTACCACCAACCATGCCTGGCTAATTTTTTTTATTTTTTGTAAAGATGAGGTCTTGCTATGTTGCCCAGGCTGGTCTCAAACTCCCGACCTTAAGAGAACATTTTTAAAAAAAAGACTGAAATGATATTTGAGAAATGACTGACTATGAGAACACTAATAAAGTTACAAAAGTTATGGCATACAGCCAAAGCCATATACAGAGAACTTATGCCTTTAAAAAGTTACTATTAGGCTCGGCACTGTGGTTCGTGCCTGTAATCCCAGAACTTTGGGAGGCTGAGGTGGGTGGATCACTTGAGGCCGGGAGTTCAAGAACAGCCTGGTCAACATGGTGAAACCCCATCTCTACTAAAAATACAAAAATTAGCCAGGCGTGGTGGTCGGCACGTGTGGTCCCAGCTACTGAGGAGGCTGAGGCAGGAGAATCACTTGAACCCAGGAGGCAGAGGTTACAGTGAGCCAAGATTGCACCAAGGCACTCCAGCCTGGGCAACAGAGAGAAACTCTGTTTTTTTTAAAAAAAAAAAAAAAGTTATGGCTGGGTGTGGTGGCTCATGCCTGTAATCCTAACACTTCGGGAGGCCGATGTGGGCAGATCATGAGGTCATGAGATGAGACCATCCTGGCCAACATGGTGAAACCCCGTCTCTACTAAAAATACAAAAATTAGCCAGGTTTGGTGGCACGAGCCTGTGGTCCCAGCACTTTGGGAGGCCGAGGCGGGTGGATCACGAGGTCAAGGGATCGAGACCATCCTGGTCAACATGGTGAAACCCCGTCTCTACTAAAAATACAAAACATTATCTGGGCATGGTGGCGCGTGCCTGTAATCCCAGCTGCTGAGGAGGCTGAGGCAGGAGAATTGCCTGAACCCAGGAGGCGGAGGTTGCGGTGAGCCAAGATCACGCCATTGCACTCCAGCCTGGGTAACAAGAGTGAAACTCCGTTTCGAAAAAAAAAAAAATTAGCCAGGTATGGTGGCATGAGCCTGTGGTCCCAGCTACTTGGGAGGCTGAGGCGGAAGAATCGAACCCAGAAGGCAGAGGTTGCAGTGAGCCGAGATTGCGCCACTGCACTCCAGCCTGGCGACAGAGCAAGACTCCGTCTCAAGAAAAGAAAAAAAGTTATTATTACTAAACAATACCGATTGCAAATAAATGAATTAAAAGTTCAAGAAGCTAGAAAATGAATAATGACAAAAATTAGAAGGAAGAAAATGACAAAAGCAGGCCGGGCGCGGTGGCTCAAGCCTGTAATCCCAGCACTTTGGGAGGCCGAGGCGGGTGGATCACGAGGTCAAGAGATCGAGACCATCCTGCTCAACATGGTGAAACCCCGTCTCTACTAAAAAATACAAAACATTAGCTGGGCATGGTGGCGTGTGCCTGTAATCCCAGCTACTCAGGAGGCTGAGGCAGGAGAATCGCCTGAACCCAGGAGGCGGAGGTTGGGGTGAGCCAAGATCGCGCCATTGCACTCCAGCCTGGGTAACAAGAGTGAAACTCCGTCTCAAAAAAAAAAAAAAAAGAAAATGACAAAAGCAAAATGATCAAACAGAAAGAAGAAAACATTACAATCAGTAAGCAGTCTAAGGAAAGACTAAAAGTACAGTACTTTGAAAGACCACTACACCACAAATATACAACATCAGAAATAAAAAAGGGGTACAGTTACAGGCACAGAGGAGATTTTTAAATTATGAAAGACAACTCAGGATAAACTGGAAATTTTTCCAAAATTCTCACACAAGAGCCAAAACAGATAGATTAATGCCATGGCAAAAATGGGAAAGGGTCTCCAAAATCTACTACAAAAAAGTCACCCGTTCCCAGATGGTTTTCCAAAAAACTTTTATAAGCCTGAATTTCTTATATTCTTCAAACTATTCTAGAGCAGAGAAATTATCATAGAACTTTAACATTTACTGAGTATTTAATACGTGCCAGCCACTATGCTAAACAATTTATATGTATATGTTTAGCATATATTACATGCTAAACAATTTTTCAAAGGAAATAACGAGTTAGCCCTCAGTATCTGTATATTATGCATCGTATAATGTAATCTTTTGATACAAGATTCAACAAATCTTGGATCAAAAATATTCAGGAGAAAAAAAAAGTACCACAATAAAAAAATTCAAAAATATAGTAAAACAATTCTTTATATAACATTTACATTGTATTAGGCATTATAGGTAATCTAGACATGATTTAAAGTATACAGGAGGGGCTGGGTACAGTGGCTACGCCTGTAATCCTAGCACTTTGAGAGGCCTCTGTGGGAGGGTCACTTGCACCCAAGAGTTCTCAAGACCAGCCTGGGCAATGTGGTGAAACCCTGTCTCTACAAAAAATTTAAAAATTAGCTGAGCATGACTAGTCTCATATACTCTGGAGGCTGAGGTGGGAGGATTGTTTGAACCCAGGAGACTGAGGCTGCAGTGAGTGTCGCACTGTACTCTAGCCGCAGCGACAGAGTAAGACCCTATCTCAGAAAATGAAATAAAATGAAAAATAAAGTATACAGGAGGATGTATAGAGGTTATATACAAATACTATGCCATTTTATAACAGAGACTCGAGCATCCATGAATTTGAACCAGTCTCCTATGGATCCTGTGGGATGGCTGTATTATCATGTTCAAAGCATGAAACTTACAAATTCATTAAGAAATTAGTATAAGGCTGGGCGCGGTGGCTCACGCCTGTAATCCCAGAGCTTTGGGAGCCCAAAGCATGTCGATCACCTGAGGTCAGGAAACCAGCCTGACCAATATGGTGAAAGCCCATCTCTACTAAAAATACAAAAAAATTAGCCGGGAATGGTGGTGTTCACCTGTAATCCCAGATACTTGGGAAGCTGAAGCAGGAGAATCACTGGGACCCAGAGAGGTGGAGATTGCAGTAACCTGAGATCACGCCACTGCCCTCCAGTCTGAGTGACAGGAAAGGAGCAAGACTCCATCTCAAAAAGAACAACAAAAAATTTAAAATTTTTTTTTAAATCCAGAAGATACAACCAGAGATAAAGCCAATTTTCCCTAAGGTATTGCAATTTCAATCAAGATCCAATGAATATGAAAGTTTTAAAGCTGCATAACGGTAAGAGCAAAAGAAAAGCATACATTTCTTTCCTTCAAGGAATTTTTTCCTGAATTCCTTAATTAGTCCCTTAATTTCTCAAAGGAAACAACAATGGTCGAAGGACCTAAATAAGCCATTCACAAGCGAAGAAACAACGGCTAATAAACACGTGGAAAGCCACTCAACCTTTACAGTAAGCTAAGAAACACGGTGATACCAGCTGTTGAGGGAAGAGCTTATTCTGATAGCCAAGGAACTTCATCCTAAAGCAGGAAGCAAACCACACTCAGTTTGGCAGGTATGTGGTTTAGCTGTATATAGCTCTGAGTTCAAAAACCAGTGGAAAATGCTTTCATTTTGCAAGTGGATCCCTAAGAACCACCAAGAAGAGCCTTCTAGAAACAATCTATTTGCGATGGTCAAAAGTTCACATAGTTATGCTACCTTTTTGGCTAAAAGAGGTAAAATAAGACCTGATCAGACTGCTCCTACCTGCCTGTATATTCGTAAAGAAACTCAGAAGAAACATTCAAAACTAGTAACAATAGCTACCTGTGGATGGGAAGAGAGAGAAATGGTGGAAATGAGGCAGTTGGGGCTGGACAGAAGGCTGCTGTATCTGTCTCCGTCTCTCTCTCTGTCTCTCCTTTTATAAATTTTGTTTGTGAACTGTACAAATGTATTACCTATCAAAAAACTCAAACTAAATTCAAGTATACTTAATAAAAATAATTACAACTGGATGTGATTTTTTTTCCCCCATACATACATTCTCAGACAGGACTGCCTGGTGTTAATGGTTTCAACTTTTCAGACAGAGACTAACTACCTGCCTTTGATCCCAGAATCCAGCCTTACTGAGATTCCCTGTCAGTGCTCATGGAAAATTCCACTCCACTTTCTAAAGGGCATTTTGGTAACATGTATCAAATGTAGAATTTCCATCCCCCTACACCCAGCAGTGGCACTTCTAAAAATTTATCCTAAAGAAATTACTGGATAAAGATGCAAAGATGATTCTGCAGCATTATTTATTACAGGAGGAGATTGAAAACTTACTAATTATTACAGGAGGAAATTGGAAACTTACCATTTATTACAGGAGGAAATTGGAAACTTACTATGCGTGAGGACTGGCAGCATAAATTGTGGTCATCACCACGGACGCTGCATATCTACAGACCACATGTTGAGTTGCAAGGCCCTAGAAGCTCCTTGTCCTCACCTATGTGATTCTTTGGATCTTTGCTCCTCTGGCTCTCTACCTCGCACTTGGACGCACCACCCCACCCGGTGCCGGCCCACTCACCTGGTCAGCGTAGGGGTGCGGTGGTTGGGGTTAGAGCAGAAGATGTTGTTGGTCTTGCGGGTGCCATCCAGGAACTCACGCACCGACTGGCTGCGCAGCTCTGCCAGGGGCCGGGCCTCGTGCTTGAGGAACCACTGGTGTGCCTCGAAGCACTTGGCACAGAGGAGCTGCTCGCACTCAAAGCACCAGAAGTCGGCAGACTCCTTGCAGCGGGTGCACACAGGCTGTGCGTCCACGATCTGCCGGTACACTGACAGGCGCCGCTGCAGACTCTCGAAAAAGACGTTATCCAGTGCGGGCGTGTCTGCACCCGGGGGCCAGGGCGCCTGGCAGATAGGGCACTGCATGCCCGATGCCTCCAGGCATCCCGAGCACAGCGTGTGCAGGCAAGGCAGCAGCTTCGGGCACTTGGCTTCGGCCTCGCATTTCTGGCAGCGCAGAAACTGGAACTCCTCCTCGGTGGCTTGCTGGGGGACCAGAGAGGTGGGTGAGGCCTGGAGAAGTCCCAGGAGCCCCCACCCGCCAGCCAACCACCCTTACAGCTGGAGCTTGGAGTAGGACCTCATATTCCATTCCAGCCAGTCATTGGGTGATGCAAAACCCTGGCTTATCAGCACCCCAGTGCTCCTCCCATTTACTCAGGCCATCCAGCTCTCACTGCACCATTTATTGAGCATCTACTTCTCATCAGACACAGTACTAGGCCCTGAGGTACAAGAAGAGGTACAGTATAGGATACATTCTGCCTTCAAGGAATTCAGTTTGGAAGGCAGATACACTAAGTACCTCATGTAAATTGCTTTATGCACAGTTTAGGGGTTCATCAAAGAGGTAAGCATGGAACAACCATATGACCCAGCAAAACCAAAAGATCAAAAAACAAGGACCCAAACAGATACTTGTGCACCACATCCATAGCAACATTATTCGCAACAATCAAAATGTGTAAACAATCTAAGTATCCATCAATAGATGACATAGATAAACAAAATGTGGTCTGCACATATAATGGAATATTATTCAGCATTAAAAAGAAATGAAATTCTGATACATGCTACAATATAGATGGACCTCAATGACATAAAGCTTTATGCAACCAATCAGACATTTGCATAGGAGTGTAATCTTTGTAACTTTACTTCAACCTCTGATTGGTTGTGGAAAGAAACGAAATCAGACTGATTGAGGACCACTACTTCATTTACATGGTGTGAACACCAAGTGGCCAATGGAAAACCTGTAGGGGGTAGTTGGAACCCAGAAGATTCTGCAACTGGGGCCCTTGAGCCCTGCTTCAGCCGCTCCCACCCTGTGGAGAGTACTTTCATTTTCAATAAATCTCTGCTTTCATTGCTTCATTCTTTCCTTGCTTTGCTGTGCATTTTGTCCAATTCTTTGTTCAAAACGCCAAGAACCTGAACAACTTGCAGCCAAGACCCTCTACTGGTGACAATTCCACTTATATGAAATATCTAAAATAGGTAAATTCACAGAAGGTAGGATAGAAGTTTACCAAGGGCTGAGGGAAGGGGAAATGAGGAGCCATTGCTTTGCTGGGACTCAGGACACACCACTTCAAAGTATGACTGCAGGAGGCCAGGATATGCCACCCCTGAAATATACTTCGTTGGCATATTTTAAGCTGGTTATTCTGAGGAAATTGCTGAAGCAAGAATACCTCTGAAAAGCTTTCCTTTTGTAAAAAAGAAAGACATTTACATCTTAAAATCTACATTAGTAAAATGATCTATCTTAGAAGAGGGTTGCTCCAGACACTTTTTATTATCTAAGAACTTTTTTTTTTTAATTGTATTTTAGGTTTGGGGAACATGTGAAGAACATGCAAGATTGTTGCATAGGAACACACATGGCAGTGTGATTACAGGGAGGGGAGCATCACATACTGGGGTCTGTGGTGGGGGGGAATAGGGGAGGGACAGCAGGGGGTGGGGAGTTGGGGAGAGATAGCATGGGGAGACATGCCAGACATAGGTGATGGGGAGGAAGGCAGCAAATCTAAGAACTTTTTATCTGCATAACAAGACAACCTCTATTCACCAAACAGCCCCTCCCCTCACCCTCCCATAACTATATCATCACCAGAAGCTCCAAGCTCCTCATGTTTCTGTAGCTCAGGATTTTTTTTTTTTTTTTTTTTTTTTT
>NW_016107518.1:955025-957621 GCF_001604975.1 Cebus imitator
CCGCAACCTCCGCCTCCTGGGTTCAGGCAATTCTCCTGCCTCAGCCTCCTGAGTAGCTGGGATTACAGGCACGTGTTACCATGCCCAGCTAATTTTTTGTATTTTTAGTAGACACGGGGTTTCACCGTGTTGACCAGGATGGTCTCGATCTCTTGACCTCGTGATCCACCCGCCTCGGTCTCCCAAAGTGCTGGGATTACAGGCTTGAGCCACCGCGCCCGGCCTGCTCAGGATATTATATAGGCTTCAATCATCTGACCCAACTTTGAGTCTCCTACTTTTTAAGACTCCTGTGTATACATATGTAATTAAATATTGGTTTTCCCTTGTTAATCTATTTTATGACCATTTAATTCACAGCCCAGCCAAGGAAACTAGAAGGGTGGAGGGAAGCCATTTTTCCCTCCCCTATGGTTTAAAGGGTACAGAGTTTCTGGAGTAATGAAAAAGCTCTGGAAATAGACGGTAGTGATGGTTACACAATATTGTAAATCTACTTATAGCCACTGAACTGTACACTTAGAAATGATATACACAGAAACTTATGCATTAGGTACATTTTACCACAATTTTTAAAATACAAAAACAGCCCGGTGTGGTGGCTCACACATGTCATCCCAGCACCTTGGGAGGCCAAGGGGGGCAGATCACGAAGTCAGGATTTCAAGACCAGTCTGGCCAATATAGTGAAACCCCCTCTCTACTAAAAATACAAAAAATTAGCCGGGTGTGGTGGTGCGTGCCTGTAATCCCAGCTACTTGGGAAGCTGAGGCAGGAGAATTGCTTGAACCCAGGAGGTGGAGGTTGCAGTGGGCAGAGATCGTCCCATTGCACTACAGCCCTGGCTACAGTGAGGGACTCTGTCTCAAAAAACAAAAACAAACAAACAAAAAAAGAAACTCAAAGTGCTTAATAAAGTACCTGGCACATGCGAAGTGCTCATAAATGTTAGCTAGTATTGTTAAGTAATATTATTCTCAGTTGTAATAATGCTAAGTTACTGTAATACGGTTTCCTCTGTGCTTTCATGAAGGGGAGCGAAAAGGCCCGGAAGGCAGCAGAGCAAGAAACCCAAGTAGTTCCTTAGGGGATGGGGGTGGGGGTGGGCAGGAAAGGCCTGGCAAGAGAAGGGTTCGGGAGGCTTCCGTAAGCAGAAAGCAGGTGAGCTGGGAGGCCTTGGCAAAGATACCTCTTCAGTGTGGGCCACAGTGTCTCCCCTCGGATCTGCGAAGTCGGTTTTAGTTTTGCTGCGATGGGACATGCCCCTGGCTCCAGACCTGCGCAACAGGGCTACCTCCATCCTCCCTAATCCGTGGTCCGGCATCTGAGGCAGCAGGGTCGAGGCAGGGCTCCAGGGTGTGCGGGAGGGCCCAGTCCCGGAGGCCACAGATCCTTCTTGCCCAACTGCTCAGTGGAGAACCGCAACCCAGCGAGACCTCCCCCCCCAACTCCTCCAGGTCCCCTTTTCTACTCTATCCTATCCTCCCTTCCCTGCCCCAGCCGAGAGGGTCAGGACCCCTGTGTCTGGTCTTCCTGCTTTGCGTCACTCTCTAGGGTACTTGACCAAGTCCTTCGTTAGAACCTCTCTCTTCCGCCCTCTCCCCATCACAGCAAACCAACAAAGCCTAACCCCATCATTCCCTAACCCAATAGTACCTCTGCAGGGCTGTGGCTGGGGCTGGGCTGGCGGCCTTCAGAGGGGGTGTCGGGGGGAGGCATGGTGGGCGCGTGGGGCCGGGCGGGGTCCTGCTGGGGCCCCGGAGATCGGGCGGGTGCGGCCTCCTGCTGCATGGACCCCAGCTTAGTTTCGATTCTCGGTTTAGATCTTGGAGGGCGGGAGAAGAAGCTGAAAGGGAGACGTGAGCCAGATGGCAGAGCCCCTAGAGCGGTCCGAAAGGGGAGGTGCCAGTTCAGGGCCCGCCTCTGGAGAGGAAGTGAGACAGAAGCTGGGGGCGGTTCTAGGGGCTGAGAGGCGGGCTGTGGGTTTTAAAGACACGCCCAGAGCGGGAAGAGGGGAGAGGCTCGGGAGCAGCAGACCCACCGCAGCCTCGCCCACGGCTTTGATCCATTCATCAGTTCACACTGGCACTGCCTCTTGCCATCTCCTGCTGGGATCTGGGCGCACAGAGCTGAGTCACGCGCGGCCCCTGCTTTCAAAGAGCCCTAGATGTAAGGAAGAGCAAGCCTGCAAACGGAGACATTCTGGAAAGGAGAGCCGTGAACTGGGACCTAAAAAAGCAGTGGGAATTCCCCAGGGATTCAGGGTTGTAGGTGGTGGGGTACACGGGACACGTGAAACAGAAAAGATAGGCCGGGTGCGGTGGCTCACGCCTGTAATCTCAGCACTTTGGGAGGCTGAGGCAGGCGGATCACCTGAGGTCAGGAGTTCGAGACCAGCCTCGCCAACATGGAGAAACCCCGTCTCTACTAAAAATAAAAAATTAGTGGAGTGTGATGGCACATGCCTGTAGTCCCAGCTACTCGGGAAGCTGAGGCAGGAGAATCGCTGGAGCCCAGGAGGTGGAGGTTGCAATAAACTGAGATAGCATCACTGCACTCCAGGCTGGGCAACAGAGTGAGACTCTATCTCAAAAA
>NW_016107518.1:957781-962240 GCF_001604975.1 Cebus imitator
AAAGAAAAGAAAAGAAAAGAAAAGAAAAGAAAAATAAACAGAAACAGGATAGCTCTTGCAAAAGGCGTGGAAGTTTGAAACACAAATGCCTGTTTGGGAACTAGTTTTGGTCATTTTCAGATTTAAGAGAGAATTCATGAGAAATGATGCCCAAGGAGTGTGCTGAGACAAGATCCTAGCTAAGGAGATTGGACCAGGTCCGTGAGTGATGGGAAGTTGGTGAGGGATTAGGAACCAGGGAATAACACAATCAGCTGTGCATGCTGGGACAGTCATTCTGACAACCTAGGGGCAAGTGGCCTGTGGACGGTGGCTGTGGGATGCAGAGGAGGGACTTGAGCCAAAGACCCTGGGAAGCCAGTGACTGGAGGTCAGGGAGCAGGGTGATGCCTTGAGTGACAGCTGGAAAGGCTGGTGGATCTGAGGTGGTGGGGGCAAGAGGGAGGGGAGAGCTGGAGAGCAGGTATGAAGAGGGCAAAGGGAGAGCCAGCTATGTCTTGACCAATGGAAAAACATGCCAGACTCCCAGCTGGTAAGGCGAAAAGTCCAGGTGACCTCACTGGGCCAGTGCCCCTGGCCTCAAACTGAAACCATCGCAACCACTGTGCTGGCCCCTGTGTACTCATTCTGTGCTCTGCTCCACCTTAGAAATAGACTAGAAAGGATGGTAATAGGGCCTGGCTCTTGCAAAGCTTATGGTTTGCAGGGTGGAGGGCAGGGGCTGGGGGGGAAGACCCAACTTCTTAGGGACTCTAAGAGGCCTCAGGAGCCTGCCCTTCCCTCCAGCCTGGTCAGTACTCCCAGGCCTTTAGAGAACCAGTCCATTAAAGCCAAATATGGTGGGCTACCATCTGCACAAGGGACCTGGAAGTGGGCTGTGGCAGGATGGGGCTGCAGAAGCCCGAGGCGGTTGGCTGAGGAAGCAGGGCTGGGGAACCTTTATTCATTTCTTTGCTTGCTTTGGAAGATAGCTTGCTCCCAGACTGCTCCAATGTTCTGTTGGAAGTGAATACTTCTCAGAGTAAATTCACAATTTGCATTCAGGTTTTCTTGAGCCCTGGAGAGGCAAGTTAATTCCAGGTACCCAGATCAAGGGGCCTGCATGTTTCTGGACGCAGAACTGCGGGGCTCACCTTTGTGGTGCTCTGGGGCCCCTGTCCCCATGTAGCTTTGTGCTATCCCCTTCTTCCTTACTCTCCCATGCTCTCCCAGGTCTGCATGTGAAATTTCTTTCTTTTTGTGCCAAAGTTCAGGCCTTCCTGGTCCACTTTGGTCACAGTGACTCTATACCAGCTCCTGCTTGCTGGGCAGTGGGTTCACAAGGACTAATAATTTGCAGATTATGTCCCAGAGAAACCCAACGTCCAGATATGGCATGCCCTGCCTCCAGTGTGAGAGAAGGAGTACTGAGAAGGCTGATTGATATAGCATGTCGTTGATCCTGGAGAAGATTCGCTTCCTGAAAACCCTGATGAGATCTTGCTCTCTCGCTCCAGCTGCAGTGCAGTGGTGCCATCATACCTCACTGCAGCCTCAAACTCCTGGGCTCAAGCGATCCTCCTGCCTCAGCCTCCCAAGTAGCTGGGACCACAGGCAGGGCACCACCACGCCAGGCTAATTTTAAAAAATGTTTAGTAGAGATAGGATCTCACTGTGTTGCTCAGGTTGGTCCTGAATTCCTGGCCTCAAGCGATCTTCCTGCCTGAGTCTCCCAAACTGATGGATTATAGGCATGAGCCACCGCGCCCAGGCTCCCCTCCAGGTTTTCTAAGGCTAGGTAGGAGAAGAGGCAAGGAGGCGATGACCCCAGCTGGCTCCCGGGAACGCCGACCACACCCCTTAGTCCTCGGCCGCAGTTCGGTCCTCCCAGCGCAGGGGGCGCCGTGCGACGGCGGGAGCGGGCCCCTGCCGGCCTCCTCCTCCTCCTGCGCCCGCGCCGCCGCCGGTGGCTGCGCTGGGGAAGCAGGAAGCAGCAGCCAGCAGGGCGGGGCCGCCTAGGGCCCGCTGGTCAGGGCGGACGCCGAGCGGAGGAGCGGGGCGTGTCCCCTGTCAAGAGCCATGCTCGGGAGGTCTGGGTACCGGGCGCTGCCCCTGGGGGATTTTGACCGTTTCCAGCAGTCGAGCTTCGGCTTTCTGGGCTCGCAGAAGGGCTGCTTGTCCCCGGAGCGGGGCGGCGTGGGGACGGGGGCGGGTGAGTGGCCGCCCGGCAACCCCCAGGCCTGAATCTCTGCCTCTGAAGAGTCGGCCGGCCCGGCGCCGTCTCACCCTACGAGGGGAGACTGAGAAAGGGATAAGATGTGGAGACGGGGCTGGATCGGGCGCCAGGTGCTAGCGCCGATCCGCCCTCCCTGAGGTCACGGGGCTGTGGCCGCAGAGCCAGCCAGCGTTGCTCCCATCTTCCAAAACCTCACCTCACCACGTTTCTCCTTGGCTCTTACCAGCCCTTTAGGCCTGGGAAGACATTTCAGGTTCCTATTTGGCATACAAGAAACAGGTCTAGGTAGAGGAGGCCACCAGCACCCTAAAGGCACCTGCTGCAGAGAAATGGAAGAATTTTCACCCTAGGGTGCACCTCTAGAAGCCTGGGAACTAGCCATCTCCTGGATGTGCAGGCCAGAAAGACAGGTCCTCAGCTGCCTATTGGATCTGCCCTGCTTCTCTCTTGTCCTCAAAGTCTTCTGTGGCTCCTTTGGCCCAAGGCCAGATCCCATGCTGCCCGGCTTGACCACCTAACCTTGGATTTGATCCCTCCATGGCCTTCCTGTTCTGACAGCTCTCCCTACTCAGAACTCTTTTCAGAGGCCTGATGGATCACAGCCAGTCACCAAGTGGAGCCTCAGTGCTCTGGGGCTTAGCCCAGAGGGTAGGGCTTCCTGGAAGAATGGAGCAGAGGCTCTTGACTGCTTCCTGTCCAGGGTTGGGAGAAGGAAAGCAGCAGATAACTTCATCCCAGATTCTGGAGGTGTCTCAGCTCCACTCCCATCCCCTGCTCCTGGTTCTCCAGGGCCAGGACAATTGGCTTGGATAAGCCTCATCTTTCTAGCCCCGCCCCCTCCCAACAATTGGCTTGAATTGAAATAGGCATTTTTTTAATGGTCATTAAGGCATCAAAATAGGGTGAGGAATTGAAAAAAATAATCTTATTCCTCATCTATGGCTCCTGTTGATGAGCCATTCATGCTTTATCCCTGTAAGCTGAGGCATCTTCAGCTCCTGGAAAACACACTTCTGGGGCTGATGGTATAGGAGGAATGTGTTTTGCCAGCAGGATTCAGTGCATGTTTACAGATGCTCAGGTGCTCCTGGCTCCTTGCTAGGTATGGATAGGCAATATAAATCAAACAAGAGGATTGACCCCTCCCCAGTCCAGTGAGGAGAGCATCATCACATGGACTGGATTCTGAGATTGCATGGCTGTTGCCTAGCAAGAGAATAAGGCCTTGTGAGGGTTGTTGGACTTGGGACAGATGAGTGTTGATGAATGGGAGGAGGGAACAGACCCTAACTCACACCTGCCCAAAGATATGGGGATATTAGACAAGGAGCCAAATGGAGAACCCTGAGAAGGAAGGAGCCTCTGGAAGGGAAGGTGGGCGTGAGGACATTTGCCCAAGTTTACTCTACTTGCAGCTGTTCTGGCAGGTCCAGTTGACCACCTCTGCTCTCACCGCAGATGCACCCCAGAGCTGGCCCTCCTGCCTCTGTCATGGCCTCATCAGTTTCCTGGGGTTCTTGCTGCTGCTGGTCACCTTTCCCATTTCCGGCTGGTTTGCCCTGAAGGTAAGGCTGGCTGGGTCAGCCCCCAGGGTGGTTGGGCCACACTAAGAGCTTTGGCACTGATGAATACATTTGCGTATCCTCTGCTCCCTTTCCCTAAATAGTATTACCCCTTTGTGAAATGGGCTTGTCAAGGATCATTCATTCCCATTGTTAAAGGGAGGAAACTAAGGCTGGGGCTTGTTTAAAGTCACACTGGGAGCCAATAGTGGGTAGAAACAGGTTCCAGATTCCTAAGTCCTGGCATCTGGACACTGGCTTTAAGGTGCACATAGATGTCTTTGCCAGATCATCTTCTCTTTGGGTTAGACTAAATTGGAAATGAAAACACCCAACTTAACGCAGCAGGTAATGCATGATAGGAATTCAGGCCTCATTTTCAACAAGGGGTGGTGCACTGGGAAAACGATGAATTGTGGAGTTGCAGTTCAGCATCACACATGAAAGCCGTGGGGAAGGTGGAGGCCCAAGGAGGCCTTGCCCTTTGGCCCTAGGCAATAGTCACCTTCTCTAGACAGCCTCTGGGTTTGGTGTGGTCTGCAAGGGAGTCCTTAAATGGCCCTAGATCCTAGTTCTAAAACTGCTACAGAAAGAAATGCTGTGTGACCCTGGGAAGGTTGCTTTTCTCTCTGGGCCTTCATTTCTCAATTTGGACGTCACTACTTCTTTTTTTTTTTTTTTT
>NW_016107518.1:962670-972642 GCF_001604975.1 Cebus imitator
TTTTGTATTTTTAGTAGAGACGGGGTTTCACCATGTTGACGAGGATGGTCTCGATCTCTTGACCTCGTGATCCACCCGCCTTGGCCTCCCAAAGTGCTGGGATTACAGGCTTGAGCCACCGTGCACTACTTCTTTAAGAGGTCCAGGGACCTAAAGCTGACAAAGTCCTTTGCCCTGGGGTGCTATTAGGGCAGCCTAGCCTTTTCTCCTAAATAATCCAAGGACCGACAGTTTCCTGGTATGAGTCAGGTTTAGCTTCAGACCACAGAGATGAAAAGTTTCTCTAAGGATCAAGTCAATACAGTGCAGTGGTTAAGACACATGGCCTTTGGAGTTATTCAGAACTACATTCAAATCTTCCTGATATCACTTAGGGGCTACATGATTTTTGAGCAAGTCACTTAGCCAATGTGAGCTTTCATCTAAAAACAGAGCTAGGGATCCCTAACTGTGACCCAGGTGAGGAGGAGAGAAGGGAGGAAGGGACCTAGGCAGATGACATTGGCCGGCCTAGGCTGACCACTTTCAGCTCTTTCCCTTGCCGTCATGGACAGATCGTGCCCACCTATGAGCGGATGATCGTGTTCCGCCTGGGCCGGATCCGCACCCCCCAGGGACCTGGCATGGTGCTGCTCTTGCCCTTCATTGACTCCTTTCAGAGGGTGGATCTGAGAACTCGAGCCTTCAGTGTCCCTCCCTGCAAGGTGAGGAGCTTCTCAGCTGCCTTGACAGGAATCGGGGCCCTGTCCACAATGTATTGTGGTGCCAGGACCTTGGCCTGTGAGTCGCCATCTGGGGGAGAAGGGGGAAGAAAAGATCAAAAATTGATGGAGGGGAGGGGGACATCCTGGCTTCATACACCTAATCCTGCATACTTGGGGACACCATTTGCCCTTGAGGAGCTAGCTGCCAAGCACGCGAGTCAAGCTGGCCCTCGTGGGCCTGACCTCCCTGCACCCCAGCCCCTTGAGTGTCTCTCTCTCATGGCCTCCCCCAACAGCTGGCTTCTAAGGATGGGGCTGTGCTGTCCGTGGGAGCTGATGTCCAGTTTCGCATCTGGGACCCAGTGCTGTCGGTGATGACTGTGAAAGACCTGAATACAGCCACACGCATGACGGCACAGAACGCCATGACTAAGGCCCTGCTCAAGAGGCCGTTGCGGGAGATCCAGATGGAGAAGCTCAAGATCAGCGAGCAGCTTCTGGTAGGCAACCCCTCACAAGACGGAGCTCGGGCACTGGCACCAGCCCAGCTCCACCTGCTGGGTCACTTTGAGCAAAGCGTCAGACTGCCCTGGGCCTCAGTTTACCATATGTCCCAACTGTGTAACCACCTTTGAAGAGCCAGTGTCTGAGTGGGGCTATGAGTTGAGGAATGGCAGGTGGGCAGAGACCATAGTGATCTTGGGCAGACATGTCCCTGAGAAGAGGAAGTGGCCCCCGCAGAAATTCTTGGGGCTCTGCCCCTGACTGCTGAGGTTTTATCCTTCGCTGCTCTGCCATGATGATACTGGCCTCTGCAGCAGCTCCCATTCTGGGCCTGACTCATGGGGAAGGCAGGTGGGTGAAGGAGCAGGGATCCTCCCAGCCTGGTTACCTGCTGGGGAATTCCATTTTTACCATGCAGCATGTGCCTTCTTGTGATTTGGGTTTCCTTGTTTGGAACAGAACAAAGGCGCATGAGGACATTTGGATCTTTTTCCTGCCTCTTCTCCATGTGTATCCTGGAGTTTGCCTGAAATCTCTTCTGCTATGAGTTGAGGTAGAAATACACATGCAGAGGCACGTCCCCTGCAGTCACACTCAACTTGTGCTTTCTCCTGTGTCCTGACAGGGGCATGTAGGTGGGGTTTCTCCCCTTCCTCATGGTTCTGCTTTGCCCTGGGGAATTGAGGTTAGAGGACAGGCAGGGAAGTGGGATACATGCCAGTCCTGGAGAGCCCACTGCAAGCAGCGAGGTGAAATCCCTGAGGAAATGCTATCTGAGATCCTAACAGTAGCTCCCATGTGCATAGCAGTTTATGGTTTACAGAGTCCTTTTGTCTGGCCCAGCATGTCTGAGCTTCATATTTTTGCTGCAAGTTTGTATTACTGTTTTATTTTGGAGGGAGGAAACTAAGGCTGAGAAATAATTTGACTTGCCTCTGAGAGCTGTGGTCAAGGGCAGAGCTGAGCCAGAGCCAGATCACCTGCCTGCATCCCACCTGTCCCCTCAATCCAGTGCTTCATCTGACACAACTCAGATCGCAAGTGGATAACAACTTTTACTCATCAAACCACGTCCCGTGTTAATTCACCTTCAGGAAGAGAAAGTTGGTCTCGGTCATGTTGCACATGGCTTTGGTATGAGAGTGGCAGTTTGGGGAAGTCAGTCCCACACCAGGATGAGTCATTTAGGGCCCATTTCTCAGACTGAGTGGGCACCTGGTAGAGTGAGATCTATGGCTGTGGCTGAGACAGAACCTCAGGAAGTCCAGCACACTGCCCTCAGGCCCTGGCTCAGGCGTACACTTACTCACATGCCCCTTTTTGCCTGATTTTCTTCTACAGAGTCCCCACCTGTCACCTGCTGCACCCTCCTTAGCCAGTCACCCACTCCTTACTCACCAGTGTTCCCGGCCAGCTGCCTCACGCCTTCACTGCTCTCCTCCAGCCCCCACCACTGCCCGTTGCTCTCCACAGCAGGCCTTGCCTCCTAATGCTCAGGAGAAAGACCCTAGGATAAGCACTCTTTCTGCTTCCTCCAGTTTCACCCTGCAAACCCACCTGCCTCTATGCTGCTTTCCTGCCTCCTTGCCTGGCTGCCTCCACTCTCTGAGGCTCATCCCTGCACTGCACAGTGCTCTGGGTCCCCTGCTCTCCCAGGATGCCCTCCCTCCACTCCATGCACTCCCTCTCTCTGTCACTTCTCCTGTCTGTGTAGAAATGTGCCCTCCCTTCGCCCCAGTCCCCTCTAGCTCCCATTCTCTCTCTCCCCTTTTCTTCTGCAATACTTTCATCCATGCCCCCAAGCCCTGCCCCCACATCCTTCATCTAGGCTTTCCTGGGCTCCGAGACAGCACTGGTCAACATCTCAGTGACCTGTCACATGCCAGCCCAGTGCTCACCTCTCAGCCCTTCCCTTCCGTCACCTGGTGGCAGCATTTGACATGGTGGACCCAGGCCCCAGCCCCCAGCGTCCCCTGCATTGCCTCCTTCCCTGTCACCCCTGGTTACTGCCGTTAGTTCTCCTGCCCTTTAGTTTCCAGGGTTTTATCAGTGGCCTTCTCATCTGTGACCTCCCTGGAAGAGCTCATCTGCCTGGGCTGTCTGCTGCCTGTGGACACTCCTTACTCACAATGCCCTGGCCTAGCCCTGAAGCTCCTGTACCCTGGGCCGTTTCTCCAGCTGCCTACTAGACGGTTGACTGCCCCACCTCAAGCTTACAGTAGCTTAAAAAAAAAAAAGCAGTTGCCATCCCTCCCCACCCCCCGTGTGTCCTCTAGTGAATGCCACACTAGTCCGTTAGGGAGCCTGACTCCTCCCACTCCCACCCCCTCTCATATCATTGCACATCCAGGCAGCCCCTAGCCTGGTGCTCGCGCTTCCCTAGTGCCCTGGTGTGGCTCAGTAGAGTTGACAGAGTGGATCTCGGCTTCATAGCTCCCCTCCGCCCTCACCAGATCAGCCTCATGTCTTGGCTGTATTTTGCAACAATGTCTTAGTTGGTCTCCATCCCTCCCCTCCACCACCTGCAATCCAGCATCCACAGCAGCCGGGAGGATCTTGCCTGAAAGCAAGTCTGCTCTATCACCTCCCTGCTCAAACTTCTCTCTGGGGCTCTTTGTTGCCTCAGAATAAATCCAAGTAAGCAGAATACCCCACCTCTGACCCCTCAGCTGTCTCCAGTCCCCCAGCCAACACACGAGGGTCCCGCTAAATGGAACTCTGCCTCCTTGCAGCTCCACGAACATGCCAGCTTTTCTTGTCTGCGATTTTGCACGTGCTGTTCCTATTGCCTGTAAGGGTCCTCCTCCACCTGAGGACCCCCTCCTGCTGGCACCATCCCCCTCTGCTGGGGGCTTACCATGGGCCTTGCTTCTGTCTTGGCACTTACCACAGCTGAGTGGTCATTGCCCTCTGCCTGTGTTCCCAGGCTGGGAGGTCTCAAGGGCGGTGTGGTGTCTCCATGTCCATGTACGGCCACACAGTCTGCCCAAAGGAGGTACTCAGGAAGGGTTTGTTGAATGAATTACGTTTCTCCCCACACTGTCCCCCAGCTGGAGATCAACGATGTGACCAGGGCCTGGGGGCTGGAGGTGGACCGCGTGGAGCTGGCAGTAGAGGCCGTGCTGCAGCCGCCCCAGGACAGCCCAGCCGGGCCCAACCTGGACAGCACTCTCCAGCAGCTGGCCCTGCACTTCCTGGGAGGAGGCATGAACTCAGTGGCAGGAGGTACCCCATCCCCAGGGCCAGGTGAGGATCCCTGGGGAGGAGGGTGGGGGTACTTTGCAGCTTGGCGCACCCTAACCCAGCAGCTCTGTGCAGTACACACCCTGCACCGATATTCAGCTCACGCTGACCACAGCCAAGGCAGTGAGAGGAGGCCAGGTGTCTGAGTGTGGAGGAGGCGACAGCACCAGAAGGGCACCTGGAGAGTTTTATGCCAGGCATGGTGGCTCATGCCTGTAATCCCAGCACTTTGGGAGGACAAGGAAGGCGGATCACAAGGTCAGGAGTTCGAGATGAGCCTGGCCAAGATGGTGAAACCCTGTCTCTACTAAAGATACAAAAAATTAGCTGGGCATGGTGGCAGTCACCTGTAGTCCCAGCTACTCAGGAGGCTGAGTCAGGAGAATTGCTTGAACCTGGGAAGCGGGGGTTGCAGTGAGCCAAGATCACACCACTGCACTCTAGCCTGGGTGACAGAGTGAGACTCCGTCTCAAAAAAAAAAAAAAAACAAAAGAACGTTTTATATCTGAGTCTGGAGTAGTTTAGAAACTGGGCTTGGGGTTTAGACTGAAAGCTCAGGGCCACCTTTCTAGCAGAGGAGGAAGTTGAACAGAGGCCTGAAGGGGACATAAGAGGAAACTGCCACAAAAGGTGTGGAGCAGCAGTGAGTGGTCCTGACCTTGGCAGCGTGACGACCACCTCTTTGCCTCCTTCCCCAACCCTGTTGGCCACCCCCAGCAGACACCATGGAGATGGTGAGTGAAGTTGAGCCGCCTGCCCCTCGAGCTGGTGCCGGGCCCAGTCCGAAGCAGCCTGTGGCAGAGGGCCTGCTGAGTGCTCTGCAGCCCTTCCTGTCTGAGGCCCTGGTCAGCCAAGTCGGGGCCTGCTACCAGTTCAATGTCGTCCTGCCCAGCGGCACCCAGAGCGCCTACTTCCTGGACCTCACTACAGGTGCAGCTGCCCTCCCTGCCCCTCCTTCCCATCCAGGTTGCCAGGTTGTTTGTTACCCACCCCCATGGTGCTCTGTAGACTGTCCCCTGCTCCTGCCAATCATTTGGGGTGAACCCATGACAGGCAGGGGCTGTGACACCATTTCCAGGCAGTGACTGTCTATGTCCTGGTCTCCCTGCCATCTGCAGGGCAACTCAGCCAGGCTTCCAACACCAAGAAGCCTGCCCATGTTACAGGTGCTGCCTGCCAGCCCTAAGCCAGGTATCACCTCACCTACTTCTCACCTGAGCCTGTGTTACAGGAATTTCAGCACCTCTAAAGGGATCAGCATTATCACAGATTTGGAAACGGGTTCCAGGAGTTCGCACAGCCAATAAGACTCAAACTCAGAGTATTAGAACCTGAACTCTTAACCAGTACACTCCTCCCAATGGGAAACGCCAGCCCCTCCCTCCCCCCATAGCTCTCCTTCATGCTCCCCTGTCCCCCTACTGACACTTGGCTTTCTTTTCCCCCACAGGACGAGGAAGGGTGGGACACGGGGTGCCCGATGGCATCCCTGATGTGGTGGTGGAGTTGGCTGAGGCAGACCTACAGGCCCTGCTGTGCAGGGAGCTGCGGCCTCTGGGGGCCTACATGAGTGGACGGCTGAAGGTGAAGGGCGACCTGGCCGTGGCCATGAAGCTGGAGGCTGTGCTCAGGGCCCTGAAGTAGCAGCCTTGGCTGACTTTCCATAGCCCAGTCCCAAGCCTGGCACCAAGTCCCAGGGGCCTCTTGGAGATGTTCACTGGACCACGGAGAGTTGAGGCCCTAACAAGTTTCAGGCCCAGCCAAGAGCCCAGGGATGGAGGCTGGGAGAAGCTGGAGGCTCAGGGAGGCTAGAGGCTGGGGGAGGCTGAGTCCGGCTGCCCTGCACGTTTGCCCTGCATTGCTTCTCTGGACAAGCCTTTGCCCATCCTGGTCCCCGGCTGAGTGCCCAGCCCTGAGCTGGGTGCATGGCGTGATGCCAGGAGGAGAGCCAGACCGCCCTGCCCTGCCCTGCCCTGCCGGCTCCCTGACTGGAGAAGCAGGACCCACAGAAACAGCCCAACAGCAGCTGGTCTGGTCCTTGTGTGAGGGACCAAGCATGTTGCCCAGGCTCTAAGCTCTGGGGGAATTGGAGAGGGAAGGGAACGGGAGGGAAGGCAGTCTCCAAGAAGAGGTCATTGCGGTGGAGTTACTTGGGGATCCTGGCCGGCCCACCTTCCCGGCTGCAGTCCAGGCCCAGGCTAGTGGGGGTGGGCACAGAAAGGAGCAGGGCCTGCTGTTCCCCTGGCACTGCTCCCAAAGACGTCTGACTCATAGGCCAGCTCCGTCCTGCATGCCTGGTGAGCTGGGGCCCAGGGCAGCATGAAGGAGAGCCCTGGGATCTGTGCTTCTTACCAGAGGTTTGCAAGCCTCAGACAAATAAATGTGGTGTTTACAATGTATAGAAGAGAAGAAGCCAAGCAGGGGTCCTGGGAGCATGAGGTGGCCTAGGAGGGTCGACAAGGTCCCTGCTGCCAGCCCAGGCAGGGGTCGACATCCTGGTGGCTGACACAGACCCTCACAATATTCGAAGTTCTTCCTCCTGAGTGTCTCAAAGTCCCTGGAAGCAGGAGTGGGTCTGGGTGGGGAGTTTTCTATTCCTCTTTGTAGTGGGGTACAGGTTCACCGGGAAAGGAAGGCATGAGTGTACCACAGCTGGTCCTGCAAACACAGGGTCAGGTTGGGGGGCTCATGTCCCATTCAAGACGAGTTGGGGCCACTGCCAGCTGCCCTTCCTGGTACACTCTGTCACTGCTTCTCCACTGAATGACAGGAAGGAAACAGTCATCGAGGCCTGGCCCCAGGCCCAGCCCAGCCCTGCTTTCTGCTCCAGTATTCCAGCCCAAAATCCTGGCCCCAGAGAAGGGGGCGTCTGACTTCTCCAGTCCTAAGAAAGGAATCTTACTCCCTGGAGAGGCTTCTGGGAAAAACAAAACCATAAAAATCAGAGCTTTCCCTTAAGGGCAGCCCCCCGCCTGTCCTCTGGCACCACATCTCTCTCCCCTTCCTGGGTGCCTGGCTCTGTCTTGTTTGCTCTCTGCCCCTGCCTTGCCCCTCATCCTGGAGGTCCTCCACCTTGCCTGAGGCACCTCCCCAAAGCCCAGCACAGACTCCTCTGTCACTGCCATGGCCATTGAGGTTCAGGTTTCCAGGGCCCCTTTCTAGAGTCCCAGCCTGCTGCACCTGCCACTGCCCCTTTGCCCACTTGGAGGCTTCTCGGGCCCTCCCAGGGCTTTCTAGCTGAGGCCGTACGTTCCAAAGCCTGCCTTCCAGTCCCTGCAGCCACCCTTTGAGGCCCAATGGTACCTGTCCTCTATGCCCTTGACCGGCTCTCTGCACCCATTCTGCATGTGTGTTCCGGCTCCTTGCATATATGTCTGCCCTCCCTGCTGGACTAGGGGCTTCCCCCATCAGCGTTCGTCTGTGGATTCCTTCCATTGCTATTACACTGTGTGAAGGGCTGCCCAGAAGACCCCAGGCATCTTCACAATGAAAGCTGGCACTGCGCCTTAGCTGGGTTGGGGCTGGGGGGGAAGGGGAGACGGGAAAAATAAGATCACAACTTACAGGAAACCCAAGCTCCTCTTTCCATTGTGGGCGTGGGAAGATCAACATAACATTTAGAGGAAACCGAAACTTTTCTGTGTGGGTGGAGAGCAAGGCCTGCCCCAGCCATTAATCCTTGGCCAGCACTCCAGAAATGGGGCCCACGGGCTATGGCCCCTGGGCTACGGAGGACTAAGCAGGCCCTGCAGTCGACAGGGGAGGGAGGACAAGGGCCACCTAAAGGGTCAGTGTGAGGAGGGAGGAGGGTGTGTGTCAATCAGAGAAGGCTTCCCTGAGGAGGGGATGTCACCCACACCCCAGCTACCAGCTAGGTGGACAATGAGAAAAGATGGGGAAAATTATTCAGCAGAGGGGAAGTCGCTGCAAGGACACAGCTGGAAGAGGCAGCCAGGCAACTGGGCTTCAGGGAACTAGAACCTGGAGTACAAGACAGGTTGAGTGCGGGCCATTTGAGGGGCATTGTATAGAAATAGTAACCGTTACTGTGTGCCAAATATGTCCTTATACTGGACTAGACTCTTATGTATTTTTTTTTCAAGATAACCTGGTGCATAATGGTAATAGTTATAGTATGCTGGTTAATATATTAATATATAATATGTTATTCTGATGTTATTTGAAAGTATTTTTTTTTAATTTTTCAGACGAGTCTTACTCTGTCGCCTAGGTTGCAGTGCAGTGGCAGGATCTCAGCTCACTGCAACCTCCACCTCCTGGGTTCAAGCAATTTTTCTGCCTCAGACACTTGAGTAGCTGGGATTACAGGCACACACCACCACACATGGCTAATTTTTGTATTTTTAGTAGAGATGGGATTTCACCATGTTGGCCAGGCTGGTCTGGAACTCCTGACCTCAAGTGATCCGCCTGCCTAGGCCTTCCCAAAGTGCTGGGATTATATGCATGGGGCATCATGTCCGGCCTTATTTTTAACTATTTTTAATTTTTTTTTTGAGACAGTCTTGCTCTGTCACCCAGGCTGGAGTGCAGTGGCATGATCATAGTTCACTGCAGCCTCGAACTCTGAAGCTCAAGTGATCCTCCTGCCTCAGCTTCCCAAGTAGCTGGGACCACAGGTGTGTGCCACCACAACCCGCTAATTTTTAAAATCTCTTTTGTAGAGATGAGGGTGTCTTCCCTTGTTGTGCAGGTTGATCTTGAACTCCCAGGCTCACAGGATCCTCCCACCACAGCCTCCCAAAGTGCTGGGATTACAGGTGTGAGCCACTGTACCCAGCCAGTATTTAAAATTTGATTGGCTGAATATTTAAAAAGATAAGAAAGCATATTATGAAAATTGTCCCTCCATACATATTTCCCATGCCTTTCTCCACCCCCTGTGATTAGTTTCCCCGTAATTCTTCCAGGAGGTTTGTTTTGTTTTGCTTTTTTAACATATAGGCAAGAAAATCCACCTATATATCCTCCGGGTTTTTGATGTTCCTGTTTTTGTACAAATGGCAACATAGAAACACAATGTTGCTTTTTTCCCTTAACATCACCCATTGAGGATCTCTCCCTGCTACCAGAGGCAGCCTTTCCCTGTTCTTTCTTGTAGTTACGTAGGATTCCACAGTATGGATGCATCATCATTTATTCAACCTGTCCTGGAATGATAGACATTCAGATTATTTCTTGTGTTTTGCTATTTTAAACACTTTTGCAATGAATAATCTTTAACATGTGCTATTTGTGATAGAGTTTATCTATAAGATAAAATCCTAGACATGGAATTGCTGGATCAAAGCATTTATAATTTAGTAAATATTGCCAAAATACCCTCTCTGGGGATTAGACCAATTTACACTCCCATCATCAGTGGTGGTTTTTTCTCATAGATGTGCCAATACACTGTGTTGTTAAACTTTTCGATTTTTTTGACATTCTGGAAAGTGAAAATTTGTATTTCAGTGTAATTTTTTTGCTTAATTTTTTTTTTTTTTTTTTTTTTTTTTG
>NW_016107518.1:973880-975658 GCF_001604975.1 Cebus imitator
AAAAAAAAAAAAAAAAAAAATTAAAATTAAGCATATCATTTGATGTGCTTTGACAAATGTGAACACCTGAGTAACCAGCACCACCTACAATCAAATACAGAACATTCTCATCCACTCACAAAGTTCCTTATGTCACTTCCCAGTCAGTGCTCACTACCTCCAGCCTGAAGCATCCTTGACCTTTCCATAGCCGCTGATCACATTCCACTTTTCTAGAATTTCATGGGAATGAAATGAGTATACAGTATGTACCCTTTTGTGTCTAGCTTTTCGCCCTCACTGTAATGCTTTTGAGAGAAATACATGTTATTCTGTGTATCTGCAGTTTGTTGTATTGCCAAATCACATTCCATTGTCTAAATAGAGGCATGATTTATTCATCTGCTGATAAACATTTGAGTCATTTTCAGGTTTGGCTATTAAATAAAGCTCCTCCAGATATCTGGGTACGAGTCTCTGTTTGGACATATATTTTCATTTGTGTAAATACCTAGAAGTAGAATTGCTGGGTTTAAAAACTGCCAAACATTTCCAAAGTGGTCACGTGGACATGCGGTATAATCAGTCTTTTAAACTCTAGCCACTCTAGCAGGTGTGGCTCACAATGCTGAGCCACTTTTTATTTGCTTATTGGGCACATGTCTTCTTTTGTGAACTATCTGTTCAAATATTTTGCCGATTTAAGAAATGGGTTATTAATATTCTTATGCTTTAAAAGTTTTTATTATAGCTGGGTACAGTGAAACATGCCTGTATTCCCAGGTACTAGGAAGACAGAAGGAGGATCCCTTGAGCCCAGAAGTTCAAGGCCAGCCTGGACAGCACAGGGAGAAAGGGAGGGAGGGAGGGAAGGAAGGAAGGAAGGAAGGAAGGAAGGAAGGAAGGAAGGAAGGAAGGGTGGGTTCTTGGACTATTCTAGACACGGTCTTTTAGTAGATATGAGTATTTCAAATATCCCTCTGTCTATAGCTTGGCTTTCTAGCTTCTTAATGCTCTAACTTGAAGAGCAAAAGTTTTTTTCATATTGATGAAGTCCAATTTATAATTGTTAATGGTTAGAGGTTTTGTGTCTGGCCTAGGTGATACGGTTTGGCTGTGTCCCCACCAAGATCTCATATTAAAATGTAGTTCCCATAATCCTCACATGTTGTGGGAGAGACCCAGTGGGAGGTAACAGAATCATGGAGGCAATGTCCTCCGTGCTGTTCTCATGATAGTGAGTACCTATAATCCCAGCTACTTGGGATCTCTTAAAAGAGATCTGATGGCTTTTCTTCTTTTGCTGGGCATTTCTCCTTCCTGCTGCCACATGAAGAAGGATGTGTTTGCTTTCCCTTCCGCCATGATTGTAAGTTTCCCGAGGTCTTCCTAGTCTGCGGAACTGTGAGTCAATTAAATCTCTTTATAAACTACCCAGTCTCAGGCAGGGATTTACAGCAGCATGGGAACAGACTAACACACTAGGAAATCTCTGCTCATTCCAGCATTTTGAAGATTTTCTCCTATGTTTTCTTCTAAAATTTTACAGATTTAGCTATTGTCTTCAGGTCTGTGATCCATTTTTTTTTTAATTTCATTTCTTTTCTTACAGACAGAGTGTCAATATGTTACCTAGGCTGAGTACAGTGGCATGATCCTGGCTCACTGCAGCCTCAACCTCCTGGACTCCAGCAATTCTCCCCACTCGGTCTCCCACGTAGCTGAGATTATAGGTACACATTACAATACCTGGCTAATTTTTTTTTTTTTTTTGAGACGGAGTTTCACTCTTGTTACCC
>NW_016107518.1:977603-1055849 GCF_001604975.1 Cebus imitator
TAGTAGAGACGGGGTTTCACCATGTTGACCAGGATGGTCTCGATCTCTTGACCTCGTGATCCACCCGCCTCGGCCTCCCAAAGTGCTGGGATTACAGGCGTGAGCCACCGCGCCCGGCCGAAAATTGCAATCTTTATGATATTGAGTCTTCCTATCAATGGACATAGTGTGTTTTTATGTCTTTTGTGTCCTTTAGAAGTTTCTTGAAATGTCCTTTATATTGTTTGAACGTTTATTCCTAGGTACTTGATCCTTTCCGGTACTACTATAAATGGAATTTTTTCTTCCATTATGTTATCTGGACAGAATACAATTTATTGCTCTTTAGTGATTTTGTTTTTCTGAGCACAATTTCTCCTGCTATACTCCAACAACACACTTCTGATACCACGTGTGGGGTTCCCCACCCACCCACATCAAGCAAGCAGCCAGTTCTCAGTGGACACCAATTGGGTGTTCCTAATTCAATTCCAACACTATCTACCTGGAGATACCGTCAGATCCCACAGGTTGAGGGCTCAGTCCCACAAGACTGTCCTCCACTTCCAGTGCCAATCACAAGCCCCAGGTGTGTTACCTGTACTTCTGGCCAACTGGTTATAAGTCGGGATTCCCATGACCCTCTTCTTGGGTTTGAATATTTGATAAAGCAGCTCACAGAATACAAGGAAGCACTTGCTTACATTTAGCAGTTGATTATAAAGCATAAAAGATACAAATGAAAAGCCAGATGAAGAGATAAATGGGGCATACTCTGGAAGGGTCTCGAATACAAAAGCTTCCATACCAGATCACCTTCCTGGAAATCCCCTGAACTCAGTCTTTATGGGTTTTTATAGAGATTTCATTATGTAGGATGATTGGTTATATCAGTGGCCATTGCTGATCCACTCAACCTTCAGTCCCTCTTCCTCACCAGAGGTGAAGGGTGGGGCTGTGAATTGCAATACCCTGAGCAGATGGTTCGTTCCCCTGGCAAGCAGCCCCCTCATCCTGCGGTTATGAAAATAAGCACAGGTGTGGCTCTAAAGAACAAGACCGTCTTTCACCTTTTCTCTTTTTTTGAGATGGAGTCTTACTCTGTCACCCAGGCTAGAGTGCAATGGCACGATCTTGGCTCACTACAACCTCCACCTCCCAGGTTCAAGCAATTCTCCTGCCTCAGCCTCCCAAGAAGCTGGGACTACAGGCTCACACCACTATGCCTGGCTAATGTTTGTGTTTTTAGTAGAGATGGGATTTCACCATGTTGGTCAGGCTGGTCTTGAACTCCTGACCTTGTGATCTGCCTGCCTCACTCTCCCAAAGTGCTGGGATTACAGGCGTGAGCCACCTCGCCCGGCCCATCTTTCACATTTATGCTCACTCTGGAGTTGCTCCAGAGCTGTTTTAGGAACAAAGGATTAAAGGCCAAATATTTTAAGGAAAGGTATTCTTATCACATTCTAGTCTCTTAGAAAATTACAAGGGTTATACGGGCTGTGAGCCAACTATGGACAAAAACAAAAAATAGATATGTCATATTATCACACTTAGTAACGTCTATAAAACAGAATGAGCATCCCACTGAGCTGAGCAGAGGATGCAGCTTTTACAGACAGAATAGGCTGAAGAAGGCAGAAACAAAGAACAAACAGCAGGTTGGTCATTTCAAAGTTACTTTCCTCGTAAGGCGGGAACAGGGAAAGAGAACAATTGGCGTCAGGCTACTTCAGATAACCTTTCTTTCTTTCTTTCTTCCTTCCTTCCCTCTTTCTTTCTTTCCTTCCTTCCTTCCTTCCTTCCTTCCTTCCTTCCTTCCTTCCTTCTTTCTTTCTTTCTCTTTCTTTCTTTCTTCTTTTTCCTTCCTTCCTTCCTTCTTTCCTTCCTCTCTCTCTCTCTCTTTCTTTCTTTCTTCCTTCCTTTCTTTCTTTTCTTCTTTCTTTCTTTCACAGTCTCACTCTGTTGCCCAGGCTGGAGAGAAGTGGTGCAATCTCAGATCTCAGATGATCTTGGGCTCACTGCAACCTCCACCTCCACTCCCAAGTAGCTGGGATTTCAGGTGCACACTACCATGCCCGGCTAATTTTTGTATTTTTTGTAGAGATGGGGTTTCACCATGTTGGCAGGCTGGTCTTGAACTCCTGAGCTTAAGAGAGCTACCTGCCTCGGCCTCCCAAAGTGGTGGGATTACAGGCGGGAGCCACTGCATGTCCAGTCAGGTACCTTCGGGTAACTCTGTTGTAAGGATTAAAAGCAGACTGAACTTCACCGTCATGCTGATCAAACCTGGCCTGTTTAGGAGTTTGGCTATTATCTCTCCTTCTCCCGATTTCTCGGAAGGTCAGATAAATGCCTTAATTTCCATTCGGTTATAGAGAACTTTAGCAAGAGTGATTTCATTTTGGTTTGGTCTGTTGGGCCTAGTGCAGAGGCTCGGTCCAAACCAATGGCCTCCTCTGAATTCTATTTAACATTTGAAATGATTTTTCTTATCCTATTACACTGGCTAGCATGGAGGAGATTTTAAAGGTGGAAGTGGTATGAGAAGTTATCACACTAAGAGGAAAGGGCCAGTTCCGTGGAAAAGAAAAAGAGGAAGACAGTTTCTTTTATTTATTTATTTTTCACACAGCGTCCTGCTCTGATGCCCAGGCTGCAATGCAGTGGGGTGATCACAGCTCACTGCAGCCTTGGACTCCTGGGCTCAAGTGATCCTCCTGCCTCAGCCTCCCAAGTAGCTAGGGCTACAGGTATGCACCACCACACCTAATTTTTAAATTTTTGTAGACACAGGATTTAAAATTGCTTCATTG
The DNA here is from genome assembly GCF_001604975.1 of Cebus imitator. Taxonomy (NCBI): domain Eukaryota; kingdom Metazoa; phylum Chordata; class Mammalia; order Primates; family Cebidae; genus Cebus; species Cebus imitator. The sequence continues at coordinate 980,399 of NW_016107518.1, forward strand.
CTCAGGCTGGTCTTGAACTCCTGGCCTCAAGCGATCCTCTTGCTTGAGGTCTTGCTTTGGGTCAGCCAAAGTGCTGGGATTACAGATGTGAGCCACCACCATACCTGGGAAGGAGGGAGTTTCTAGATGAAGAGAAGGGACTGGAGTGCTGAGCCCAGTGAAGGGACAAAGAAACTTTGCCCTGGAGAAAGCTGGGAGAAAGGATGATGGGCGGGGGTGAGGGGACGGCAGGAAGCAGGTAAATGTTGAAAATCTTCATAGTCCATCTTACCCCATTGGCTCTGCGATGTTCATTACCTGTAACCATTTCAAGGGAAAGAAGTGTTAATGGTAAAATCTTAGCCATCGGGTCATTTGCATCAGCTGCTCTGGGTTAGCCCCTCAGTGGGGCCTCCCAGCCCAAAATCATAGCGAGTGATGGAGAAGGGGCGCTTGGGAGACTTGTGTAGGTAATGGGAGTGGTGGGGGCTGGTGGGTAGTTCTTCACTCCTGTCCTGGGCCAAGTGGAGTCCAACCAGGACAGCAAGTCTTTCCGTGATGACTCAAGGCCAACGTCTTCAAGACTGTTGAGGGCAGCTGGGAGTGCTGGATGAAGCTGAGGCAGGGGTGAGAGAGCGTTCGGGAGCACCTTGGGGTGCAGAGTGGGAGGAGAGCAGGGGATTATTGATCCACCTGGCCAGGGAAGATGGGGGTCCAGCAGGCCCAGAGAAAACCTTCCTAGAGGAATTTGGGGCAAAGCTGGTTCCCGAACCCAGGTCTCATGGCTCCAAGCCCATAACCGTGGGAGGTAGGATTAGGTTGGAATAAAGAGGGTCTTGAGGTCTGGGCCTTTCAATTGCTCTGCCAAGCCTGACTCCACTGCATAGGAGGTGGGAGGGGGGCTGTGGGGTGGGACAGAGAGGTCACAGTTCTACGCCTACTGCCCCAGACTCCCCCCACCCACCCCGTCCCCACTCAGACAGGAAATGTGAGGTGGTGGGGAGAGACAGAGAGGGGGGAAGCTGAAGATGAAACAGACTCTCCCGGGCACTGAAGATTTGTCCACCATCGCTCCCCTCTGGCCTGCGCCCCAGTTTGCTTTCAATGACATTCCAGAGCCCGGCGTGGTGTCTGCTATAAACAGGCACCAGCAATGGGTTTTCAAAATGAGCTTGTTGGATAAGATGATGTCTTAGATATTGAGGAGGCTGGAAGAAGGGAGGAATGGAAGAAGGGAGGGAGAGAGAGAGGCAGAAAGAGAGACAGTAAACTAGGAAGGGCAAAACCACTGGGGGGCAGGAATAGAGGGAAGGACAGGAGCCAGACTGGAGAGAGACAGAGGCAGAGACAGAGTGCGAAGCAGGGCTGCAGAGGAAGAAAGGAGCAGCAAGCCAGCGCAGTGGCTCGTATCTTTCATCCCAATACTTTAGGCGGCCAAGTGGGAGGACCACTTGAGCCCAAGAGCTGGAGACCAGCCTGGGTATTAGCTGGGCATGGTTGTGTGCACCTGTAGTCCCAGCTACTTAGGAGGCTGAGGAGGGAGCATCTCTTGAGCCCAGGAAGTCGAGGCTGCAGTGAGCTATAATTGCACCACTGCACTCCAGCCTGGGCCACAGAGGGAGAACCTGCCTCTTAAAAAAAGAAAGCAGCAGCAGAGGCTGAGCTGGGGAGGAAGGCTGGCGTGTGCCGTGGGGAGAAGGGCGAGGTGCTGTCAGAGTTGTTCTGGGGTCAGGGACCCTGCCCCGGGTTCAGATTTCATCCCAACCTTGGTCTCCACGCTGGGGATGAGGGGAAAAGTGGCCCAAGAGAGGCCCTGAGTCTCCATGCTGGCCTCTGGGCCCCCTGGGCGCCCAAACCACAAAGCCATGCGGGTCACGCCAGAGGACCCGAGTCACCCCAGGAGGAGAGGCAGCCCGGGGAGGGGCACCCAGGGGCCTCGCTGGACGCCTTGGATCCAGGGTCACATCTCCCGTTTTTTCCAGGTGGGAACTCAGAGAAGCCCAGTCCCGAGCTCGTGGCACCACCTTGTGGCGACACGGGAGATAGCTTGTTTCCTCTTTCCAGAGGGTGCTTGCAAGGGCCGGGGAGGGCGGGGCAGTGAGCGGCTGGGGTAGAATCACCGTGAAGGCGGGGGTCTAGGGAATATTCACCCTGCCTAGCCTTTCCCAGATGCATTCACACACGCGCGCACGCGCACTCTCACACACGCACACACGCGCGCGCACACACTCACATGCGCACACACCCCTGTCGTACTTGGCCCAGGTGTGCTTGACAGGGTTGTAGGGGTAGAGGGGTGAGTGGGGGGCTTTGGCCAGGAGAAACTGGGGGAGGTGGACTAGTGCGTCGCCAGAAACTGCAGATTCTAGATTAAATCTAACAAAGGGGCCTAGTGCGGTGGCTCGCGCCTGTAATCCCAGCACTTTGGGAGGCCGAGGCGGGTGGATCACGAGGTCAGGAGATCGAGACCATCCTGGCCAACATGGTGAAACCCCGTCTCTACTAAAAATACAAAAAGTTAGCTGGGCATGGTGGCGTGCGCCTGTAGTCACAACTACTCCGGAGGCTAAGGCAAGAGAATTGATTGAACCAGGTGGCAGAGGTTGCAGTGAGCCGAGATGGTGCCACTGCACTCCAGCCTGGGCGAGAGAGCGAGACTCTGTTAAAAAAAAAAAAAAATCTGCAAAATGAGGCATTCTGAAATCAAAGGGTGACCTCCCTAGGACCAGGTACAATTACCTTTGGAAGTTCCTGCCCACGCCTTATTAAATAGTAAAATACACAGAATTCCTACATGAAATATAACATAGCAGTGTCAGATAACATGAAGCGATTTTTGTATGTTTGCCTTGGAAACTACTCGGCTAAGAGTAATTCATTTACGGTGTAATTACCCACGCGTCCTCAGCCCTCCCTGGGCATTCATTTGCATTCTTAAAATACAGTCATGCCCCAGATAACAACGTCTCAGGTCAGTGATGGGCTGTGTACGTGGTGGGGTCCCACAAGATATATTGGAGCTGACAAATTCCTATCGCCTAATGACGTCATAGCCTACCTAACATTCTAGCCGACACAACACATTACTCATGCAAATCTGTAATGAAAAAAAGAAACAAACCTGGCAAACCACCATGGACATATTTGTGAAAAGACCTAACACTTCCTCAAGAAGAGCCTCAGGCTGGTCCTTCAGGAGAGATTCCAGAAGAAGTCATTGTCAGTTGGGTTTGGTGGCTCATGCCTGTAATCCCAGCACTTTGGGAGGCTGAGGTGGGTGGATCACCTGAGGTCAGGAGTTTGAGACCAGCCTGGCCAACCAATGATGAAACCCCATCTCTACTAAAACTACAAAAATTAGCCAGGTGTGGTAGTGCATGCCTGTATTCCCAGCTACTTGGGAGGCTGAAGCTAGAGGAGCATTTGAACCTTGGAGGCGGAGGTTGCAGTGAGCTCAGATCATGCCACTGCAGTCCAGCCTGGGTCACAAAGTGACGAAAGAAAGAAAGAAAGAAAGAAAGAAAGAAAGAGAGAGAGAGAGAGAGAGAGGAAGGAAGGAAGGAAGGAGAGAGAGAGAGAGAGAAAGGGAAAAGAAAAGAAAAGGAAAGGAAAGGAAAGGAAAGAAAAGAAAAGAAAGGAAGGAAGGAAGAAGGAAGGAAGGAAGGAAGAAAAGAAAAGAAAAAAGAAAAGAAAGAAGGAAAGAAGGAAGGAAGGAAGGAAAGAAAGAAAGAAGAAAGAAAGAAAGAAAGAAAGAGAGAAAAAGAAAGAGAGGGAGGGAGAGACAGAAAGAAAGAAAGAAAGAAAGAAAGAGAAAGAAACAAAGAAAGAAGGAAAGAAAGAAAGAAAGAAAAAAGAAAAAGAGAGAGAGAAAGAGAAAGAAAGGAAAGAGAGAAAGAAAAGGAAGGAAGGAAGGAAGGATAGAGAAAGAGAGAGAGAAAGGGAGGAAGAGAGAGGAAAACAGAGGAAGAGAGGAAGGAAGGAAGGAAAGAAAGAAAGAAAAAAGGAAGGAAGAAAGGAGAGAGAAAGAAAGAAAATGAGGAAGAGAGAGGAAGACAGGAAGGAAGGAAGAAAGGAAAGAAAGAAAGAAGGAAAGAAAAGAAAGAAAAAGAAAGAAAGAAAGAAAGAAGAAAGAAGGAAGGAAGGAAAGAAAGAAGTTTTGTAATAGCAGGTGACAGCTCCACGCGTGTTGCTGCCTCTGGAGTGGGACAAGGTGTAGAGGTGGAAGACAGTGATACTGATGGTCGGGACCCTGCGTGGGCTTAGGTTAATGTGTGTATTTGTGTCTTAGTTTATAGCAAAAAAGTTTTAAAAGTAAAAATAAAATAATCGAAAACCAAAAAAATTATAGAATAAGGATACCAAGGAAGAAAATATTTTTGTATAGCTGTATAATGAGTTTGTGTTTTAAACTGTTATTACAAAAACTCAAAAAGATTAAAACATTTAAGAGTGCATACAGTTGTAGTAAGCTGTTAATTTATTACTGAAGGGAAACTTTTCTTTTTTTTGAGATGGAGTTTTGTTGCCCAGACTGGACTGCAATGGCGTGATCTCAGCTCACTGCAACCTCCGCCTCCCAGGTTCAAGTGATTCTCCTGCCTCAGTCTCCTGGGTAGCTGGGATTACAGGCGCCCACCACCACGCCTGCCTAATTTTTCATATTTTTAATAGAGATGGGGTTTTACCATGTTGGCCAGGCGGGTCTCGAGCTCCTGACCTAACGTTATTGGCCTACCTTGGCCTCCCAAAGTGCTGGGATTGCAGGTGTGAGCCACCACACCTGGTCGAAGAAAAATATTTTGAATAAACTTAGTGTAGCCTAAGTGACAGTGACTTTAAAGTCTATAGTAGCGTACCGTAGTGTCCTAGATCTTCACCTTCACTCACCATTCACTCACTGACTCACCAAGAGAAACTTCCAGTCCTGTGAACTCCATTCATGGTAAGTACCTGAGACGGGCGCACGTATTGAATATTTTATATCATATTTTTACTGTGCCTTTTCTATGTTTAGCTACACAAATACTTATGATTGTATTATAATTGCCTACAGTATTCAGTAAAGTCACATGCCGTGCACACGTGTAGCCTTGGAGCAATAGGTTATCTCATGTAGCCTGAGCATGGAGCAGGCTACACATCACAGTGTGGAAGATACTCCCTGATGTTTGCACGACATTGAAATCCCCTAATGACTCATTTCTCAGATGGTATTCCCGTGGTGAACAGATGCATGACTGTGCTTGAAGAGTTAAAAACATCTAGTCTACAAATTCTTTTCAAATGTAATGAAATTCTTATGAACACGACATTTAATAATTCAAGAGCCCAATAGAGAATTAATGACATAAATTAGCCATCGATGACACTTTGTAGACATTTGATTAAACATTTATTAATTTAGATGATTCTGTAGTTTTTACATTTTGGAGCCAAGACTTTCCTCAGGTTTTAAACATTTATTTAAGTCCCTGAGAAGCTCATGGGCTCTGAGTATGTCCTTTGGGACCACTTTACCTGAGAGATAAGTGGCCCGATGACACCTACCTGTAGGAAAGCTATGAAGAATAAAATTGCATACTGAATGAAAGCACTCAGCATAGTGTCTGGTAAATGCTAAACACCTAATAAAAAGTAGTCAACGTTAGTAAATGTATCTGCATTCACAGACTCACAAACTCACAAAAAAAAAATACTCAAATATTTTTTTTTTTTTTGAGACAGAGTTTCACTCATGTTACCCAGGCTGGAGTGCAATGGCGTGATCTCGGCTCACCGCAACCTCCGCCTCCTGGGTTCAGGCAATTCTCCTGCCTCAGCCTCCTGAGTAGCTGGGACTACAGGCACGCACCACCATGCCCAGCTAATTTTTTGTAGTTTTAGTAGAGACAGGGTTTCACTATGTTGACTAGGATGGTCTCGATCTCTTGACCTCGTGATCCACCCGCCTCAGCCTCCCAAAGTGCTGGGATTACAGGCTTGAGCCACCGCGCCCGGCCTCAAATATTTTTTATTGGGGCACTCACTATGTGCTGGGCAAGGCAATGTTCTGGCTGCCAGGGATATAGTAGGGAACAAACCCACCAAGAACCCTGTCCCTGTGGAATTTATATTATAATTGAGAGCTGGGCATACACAATAAGCATTAAAAGTCAGAAAGGAGGCTGGGCGCCATGGCTCACGCTTGGAATTCAGCTCGTTGGGAGGCTGAGGTGGGAGGATCGCTTGAGCCCAGGAGTTTGAGGCTGCAGTGAGCTAGGATCACACCACTGCACTCCAACCTGGGCAACAGAGTGAGTTCCTGACTCAAACAGGTAGGTGGGTAGGTAGATAGATAGATAATAGATAGATCAATAGATGACAGATGATAGATGATAGACAGATGATAGATAGCAGACAGATGATAGATAGATGTTAGATGGATAGATAGATGATAGATAGATGACAAATAGATCGCTAAGAAAGGCACACAGTATGTTAGGAGGCCGTGAGTGCCTCGGGAGGGCCTGGCATCGTCTAGAACAGCAAGGAGGCCAGCGTGGCTGGGATGGACAGAGGGAGGAGAGGAGCAGGAGACCAGGCCAGAGGGGAAATGGGGCCAGCTCGTGTAGGGCCTGGCAGGACGCTGGACAGGCTGAGTGCAGTGGGAGCCCCTCTGCAGGGTTCTGAACAGAGCAACATGAGGGACCGCGCATACACAGGCACCATGGCCAGACCCTATGGAAACTACAGCTCCGACCCTAGCCTGCAGCAAGCTGCCCAGGGAACACACCCCCTCATCTGTAATAACCGTCCAGGATGCCAGTCTGCTGTAAGTCAGACGTGTAGGGAGCCAGATTACTATCTCCGGTAGCCATCCAGGAAGCAAAACAATAACTTCTCTAACAATCACCCCAAGAGGCCAGGACTTGATTAAAAACTGCCAGCTGCCCTAATTTTTGTCCCAGCTTCCAGCCGAGGGCCAGCAAGAGAAAGCCAAATATGTACCCACCCCTCCCCAGCCAACATCAGAAGAGGCCCCCTCCAAATTAACCCACTTGCAGCTGCCCCAGGCTGTTTTAGCCTCCAATCAGGGCACGCCCGAAGCCTTCCCCCACCTCCTTTTTTTCCCCCCCACTATAAGGCTCAGCCTGATGTTGAGTCCCTACAAAAATGCGAGTGATGCTGGCTGACTCCCTTGCATAGCAAGCTCAGAATAAGCAGGCTTTGCGTTTCTCATTTGATTGGTTTCATTTATTTCTACAAGTGGTGGGACCTGTCTTACAAAGCTGCTTTATTGAGAATAGACTGTATGCAAAAGCAGGAAGACCCTCTTCAGAGCCTGCTGCAATAATCCAGGTGAGAGAAGAGAGTAGTGTGGACCAGGCTGGTAGCACAATGGGCATTGGACTCTGGTTATTGGTATGTATTTTTTATAATGTATAAAACGTTATAAAAAATAAATGTTTTATTGGCTGGGCGTGGTGGCTCACGCCTGTAATCCAGGCAGCTTGGAGGCCAAGGCGGGCGGATCACCTGAGGTTGGGAGTTCAAGACCAGCCTGACCAACATGGTGAAACCCCATCTTAAAAATAAATAAATAAATAAATAAAATTTTTTATTTTGAAATAATCGTAGGGTCACAGAAGGTCACAAAGGAATGTAGAGAGAAGTCCCATGTTCCCTGCCCCTCCTATCAACAACTCACATAACCAGAGTACAGTAACAAAATGAAGAAATGGACATCAGTACAATCCATTGAGTTGATTCAGATTTAACCAGTTATGCACGCACCCATTTGTGTGTGTGTTTGCGTGTGCCTCTAGGAAATGGGAAATCGTGTATATAGTGAGAAATATCGAGTTGGTCTTTGACCCTGGTTCTTGGCACAGAGCTTTTATTATTTATTGATTGATTTATTTGGAGACAGAATCTCACTCTGTCTCCCAGGCTGGAGTGCAGTGGCTTGATCTCAGCTCACTGCAACATCCGCCTCCTGGGTTCAAGCGATTCATCTGCCTCAGGCTCTCAAGTAGCTGGGATTACAGATACACACCACCATGCCTAGCTAATTTTTGTAGCTTTAGTAGAGACGGGGTTTCACCATCTTGGTCCAGCGGGTATCGAACTCCTAACCTTGTGATTCACCTGCCTCAGTCTCCCAAAGTGCTGGGATTACAGGTGTGAGCCACCCCACCTGGCGGCACAGAGCTTTGAAAACCCTCCGAAAATTTCCTGAGTTACAGTAATGTCTTGTTATTCATAACAAATCTCTTTCAACCATACCAGAGCTTATGCTAATGAGGGCCCTAAATAGTTTCTGAATGCAGACTGCTCATCAGAAAGACTAAGCCATGATTGGTGATGAGAGGGTTGGAACTTTCAGCCCCACTCTCTGACCACCAGGGAGGGGACAGGGGCTAGAAATGGAGTTCAGCCACCAATGACCAATGATTTTCATCAATCATGCCTCTGTAATGGAACCTTTATAAAATTCCAGAACAATGGAGTTTGGAGAGCTTCCAGGCTGGAACACATGGAGATGGTGGAGGGGTGACGTCCAGAGCAGGCAGGGAAGCTCTGCACGCCAACCCCCCAACACCCAGTTCTATGCATGTCTTCACTTGGCTGTTCCCGAGTTGTATCTTTTATAATAGACCAGTAATAGTTAAGCAATGTGTTTCTCTGAGTGCTGTGAGCCATTCTAGCAAATTACCAAACCTGAGGAACCGGAACTATGATTGGATCATGCGGGCGGAGCTCTCATGAATGGATTCGCACCATGAGATCTGGTTGTTCAAAAGCATGTAGCACCTCCCCCCCACTTCCTCCTGTCCCGGCCGTGTAAGCCAGGCCTGCTTCCTCCTTTGCCTCCCCCATTATTGTAAGTTTCCTGAGGCCTCCCCAGAAGCTGAAGCCACCACGCTTCCTGTACAGCCTGCAGAGCCATGAGCCAATTAAACCTTTTCTCTTTATAAATTACCCAGTCTCAGGTTTTTCTTCATAGCAAGAGGAGAACAGATTAATATACACTCTTTAACTCCTGACAACCACTAATCTGTTCCCTATCTTTCTAATTATATTATTTCACCATTGCTGTGTAAATGGAATCACGCAGTGATGTATCATTTGAACCGGCTTTTTCACTCAGCAAAAGTTCATCCAAGCTGTTGCTTCTATCAATAGCTCATTCCTTCCATTGCTAAACAGTATCCGATGGTATGAATATACCATAGTTTGTATTTTCTGGTTTAAGGCTACTACGAATTAAGCTTCTATGAACATTTGTGTACAAGTTCCACCGTGAAAATAAGTTTTCATTTCTCTGGGAGAAAATGCATGACAGTGCAATGTCTGGGTTTTATGATAAGTCCGTTTTTATTTTTGAAAGGAACTGGTTATATTTTGAACATAGGGCCAACAGGATTACCTGACAAGCTGAATGTGGGTTTGAGAGAGAAGAGGAGTCATTTCAGGGATGGTTCTAAATGAAACCGTGCTGGAACACAGCAAGGGTTTGGTAAATATCAGCTGCATGAGAGGCAGCAAATACAACTGCAGTCAGGAAAGAAATGGGAAAAATCCCGAGGCACTGCAAGCCAGGAGACATTGTCCCAGAGGCATTTGGAGTCACTCATCTGCATACGTTGAAAGTGAAAGAGAAGAGTGTTTTACTTTCTTTTAGGACGGAGAAAACTACAAGGGCACATCTGTCCCATTCCTTTTTAGGGGGGCTCCAGCGATCCTCCCACCTCATCCTCCTGAGTAGCTGGGACTACAGGCTTCTGCCACCACGCCTGGCTAATTTTTTCTTGTTTTCTTTTTTTTTTTTTTTGTAGAGACAAGGTTTCACCGTGTTGCCCAGGCTAACTGGTCCCAAACGCCGGGACTCAAGCAATCCACCGACCTCAGCCCCACAAAGGGCTGGGATTACAGGAGTGAGTCACCCCGCCCCTCGACTCTAACAATAACAAAACGCCAGATAATTGGCAAAACCGTAATTTCTTAAACCAGTCAGAGAGCTGAGGTGGCAGGCAACCAAGAGAACTGAATTCCCAAGAGCGACAAGCCCCTCCAAGGAAAGGCAGGACCAACTGTCTCGTCTTGGGCAGAGCATGTTGGGGGGCAGGAGGGAGTCTGCAGTGCCTTCTGGGCTTTTTTGCAGGGGCCTTCACTGCAGGAGAAAGACTGGAGGCAGAGGGGGAGCCGGGAGAGACCCCTCCCCTCTTGCTGGTGGCACAAGCATGCAACCGGTGATTGGCTGCTGCGCGGGACCTCCACCTGCCTCCCCAGGACGGTTCCCTCTGGGCCAGGCCACGTGGGAGGCTGCACTCTCTGGCCCCAGGGCTGCTGCGGGAGGGACAGAAACAAAGATCCACTGCTCCTGGGGCAGCATCAAAGTAGACACCACTTGCCGCTGTGGGAGGGGAGGACACACTCTCCTGCGCAAACCCACAGGAGATAGAAGGCACGAGAGGACAGACAGGAGCACTTCGAAGACTCCACCTTCTGAGACCCTAACACACGTGCTCCCCGGGGGCTGGGCCAGGAGAAGGGAGCGACACCCCACCGCCCCCAAACCCCATTTAACACGTCCACAAACTGCCTCTACCAAGAGCCCAACCGAGGGGAGCAGCAACGGCACTTACCACCAGGGGGCGGACAAGAGCACACAGAGGGCCCCGTAGGCGGTGCAGGCGAGCAGGGGCTGCTGGCGGCTGAGGGTGGAGCCGCAGCTTGGAGAAAATTTCCGGGACCCCCAAGCTGTCTGTGAGAAACACACTTTAAATATAAAGACCTAGGGCTAGGTGAGGTGGCTCACGCCTGTAATCCCAGCACTTTGGGAGGCTGAGACGGGAGGATCAGCTCAGGTCAGGTGTTTGAGACCAGCCTGGCCAACATGGTGAAACCCCATCTCTACTAAAAATATAAAAATTAGTTGGGTGTGGTGGCAGGCACCTGTAATCCCAGCTAGTTAGGAGGCCGGGGGCACGAGAATTGCTTGAACCCAGGAGGCGGAGGTTGCAGTGAGCCGAGATCGCGTCATTGCACTCTAGCCGGGGCGATAGAGTGAGATTCTGTCTCAGAAAAAATAACGATAATGAAAATAAATAAAGAACCTAGATAGCCTAAAATCAAAGGAATGGAAAAAAGACATGCCATGCAAACACTAATCCAAAGAAAGTTCAAGTGTCTATATTAATATTAGATGAAATAGAAACAGAGTATTTCCAAGAATAAAGAAGGACCGTATATAAAGAGGTTGATTAATCAAGAGGACATCATAACTATCCATGCACGTGCACTAGAGAACAGTCAGGATACATGCAATTGAGACCACTAAAGCTGAAAGGAGAAATAGACAAATCCATTCTTCTCTCAATACTTAGTGGAGCAAGTATACAGAAAATCAGTCTGAGTATGGGTAACTTGAATAACACTAATAACCAGCTTCATCTGATTGACATTTATAGAACATTCCACACAATAACAGCAGAATACACATTCTTTTTCAGTGCCCATGGAACTTTAGCAAAATAGACCATACTCTGGGCCATAAGGAAAATCTTAACAAATTAAAAATAATTGAAATCATACCAAGTATGTTATCTCACCGTAATGAAATTAAACTGTAAATCAGTAACAGAAAGATATCTGGAAAGTTAAATGTTTGGAAATTAAACAACACCCTTTTAAATAATTTATGGTTCAAAGAAGATGAGGGTAATTAGGAATATTTTAATTAAGTGGAAAGAAAAATACAACATATCAAAACTGTCAATGAAAGGAGTCAAGCTCTGTAAAATATTTTAGGAGATTTATTCTGAGCCAAATATGACTGACCACGGCCCGTGACACAGCCCTCAGGAGGTCCTGAGAACACATACCCAATGTGCTTGGGGTACAGCTTGGTTTTATATATTTTAGGGAGTCAGGAGACATCAATCAAATACATTTAAGAAATACATTGGTTTGGTTTAAAAAGGCGGGACAACTCAAAGTGGGGACTACCAAGCTATAGGTAAATTTAAACATTTTCCGGTTGACAATTGGTTGAGTTTATCTGAAGACCTGGGATTAATGGAAAGGAATGTTCAGATTTAGATAAAGAATAGTGAGGACCAAGTTTTATTGTGCAGAGGGGAATCTATCAGCAGACTTCAGAGGGAGAGAGAGAAAGAGAGAGGGCAGGTTGTAAAATGTTTCTTAGACCTAAACGGGTGCTTGGCTCTTAGCTGATTATCTCCTGAATCTGGAAAAGAAAGGAAAGAAAACAAAGTGGGAAGAAAATTCTCCATAGAATGTGGATTTTTCCCCCAAGAGACTTTGCAGGGCAATTTCAAGGTATGGCAGGGAAATATATTTTGAGATTAAATATTTCTTTCCTTGTCTTGTAATGTTATGCCAGAGTCAGATTGAAAAGTAAGTCACGATATATAGGGTCAGATAAAACCCATCTGATGAGAATGTCTGGTTTGTAGGGCATGACTCCCTAGACGCCTTAGGAATTTGGGCAAGATGAAAAGTCAGAGCGTAGTCCTCAAAACTCATGGGATACAATTTATTGCAGTGCTTACAGAAAATCTTTGTGACATTATTTAAGTTAAGAGTTAGATAGGACAAAAAGCACAATCCATAATGGGGAAAAAATGGATAAATTGGCTCTTTCCGAAATTAAAAGCTTCTGCTCTTTAGAAGGTACTGAAGACAAACTACAGATTGGGAGGGAATATTTGCAAAACACATAACTGATAAAGAACTTGTATCTAGAATGGATAAAGAACACTTCCAACATAATAATAAGACAAACAAGCCAATTAAAAATGGGCAAAGGATTGGAACAGAAACTTCATCAAAGAAGAGATACGCTGGCAAACAAGCACAGGAACAGATGCTCAGCGCTATTAGTCACTAGGGAAATGAACATGAAACCAGAATGAAATACAGTCGGCCCTCGCTCTCCATGGATGTGGTTCCACATCCACAGATTCAACCAGCTGCACAGTGAACACACAGATCAAAAATATTTGAAAAAAAAAAAAAAAACAACGATAAAAAACAATACAAATAACAATACAGCGTTACAACGATTTACATCGCATTTAAATTATACTGGGGATCATAAGTAATCTAGAGATAAAGTAGAGTGGGATGAGCGTGCATTATATGCAAATGTTATGCTATTTTATATCAGGGACTTGAGCATCCCCCGATTTTTGTATTTTTAGGAGTCCTGGAACCAGTCCCCAGGAATATGGAAAGAGGACTGCCACTGTGTGCCTACTAGAATGGCTTTTAAAAAGAGGATACGATGCATCTGGTGAGCATACAGAACAACAGCCACTTTGTTTTTGGTTTTTGTATTGAGACAGGGTCTCCCGCTGTTACCCAAGTTGGAGTGTAGTGGCTGGACCACAGTTCACTGCGGCCCTGGACTCCTGGGCTCACGTGGTCCTCCATCCCTGCCTTCTGCGTAGCTGGGACTACAGGCACCCACCACTCCGCCTGGCTAATTTTTGTATTTTTTGTAGAGACAGTGTTTCACCATGTTGCCCAGGCTGGTCTTGAACTCCTGGGCTCAAGTGATCCACCGGCCTTGGCCTCCCAAAGTGCTGGAATTATAGGCATGAGCCACCACCCTCGGCCACACATCTTAAATAATGTGTTGTACATTTCAAAATTGTCAAAAGAGTAAATCCCAAATGTTCTTACTATAAAAAATAACATCAGTATTTGAGGTGATGGATATGTTAATTAGCTCGATTTGATTATTCAACATCATATTAATAAATCATAACATCACTTCATACTCCATAGATACAACTGTTATATGTTAATTTACAATTAAAAATAAAATTAGGCCAGGTGCAGTGGCTCGCACCTGTAATTCCAGTATTTTGGGAGGCCGAGGTGGAAAGACCACTTGAGAGACCAGTCTGGCCAACATGGGGCAACTCTGTCTCTACTGAAAATGCAGAAATTAGCAGGTCACGTTGGTGGGCACCTGTAATCCCAGCTACTCAGGAGGCTGAGGCAGGAGAATCGTTTGAGTCCGGGAGATGGAGGTTGCAGTGAGCTGAGACTGCGCCACTGCACTTCAGCCTGGGCAAGAGTGAGACTCTGTCTCAAAAATGAAAAATAAAAATAAAATTTAAAAAGCATTATGTTAAGTGAAGCAAGCTAGGTACAGAAGGCTACATGCTATATGATTCCATATAGTTGAGATTCTGGAAAAGGTAAAACTATAGGAACAGAAAACAGCTTAGTGGTTGCCAGGGGTTGCAGGCAGGAGGTAGAAAAGGGACCAGAAAGAGACCCGAGGGAAGTCCTGAGTGATGGAGGTATTCCACATCTTCATTGTGGGTGTGTTTATATCATTGCATATATTTGTCAAAATTCATCAAACTGTACACCTAAAAAGGGTAAATTTTGCTGCTTATTTCTTGGCTGAGCACTGTGGCTCATGCCTGTAATCCCAGCACTTTGGGAGGCCGAGGCAGGAGGATCGCTTGAGCACAGGAGTTTGAGACCAGCCTGGGCAACATGGTGAAACCCTGTCTCTACAAAAAAAAAAAAAAAAAATACAAACAAACAAATAAATAAAATTAGCCAGGCATGGCGACACATGCCTGTAGTTGCAGCCACTTGGGAGGCTGAGGTGGGAGGATCACCTGAGCCCAAGTAGCTCAAGGCTACAATGAGCCATGATCTGTACTCCAGCCTGGCCAACACAGTGAGACCCCCATCTCAAAAAAATACATATTTCTTAATATACCTGAATTTTAGTGAAGAAGTGGAAGGGGCAATGGCTCTGAATCAGACATGAGACGGCCTCTGATGTCACCTATGTCTGAAATAGGGTGGCCTCCTATTTCAGTGATGAACAGTGAACACAGATGAATAGTGATGATCTGTTCCCTGGCAGAGAAGCTCTCAGGCTGCTGTGACTCCAGCAGAGAGCAAGGTCCCTTTCTGTCACCTGGCACAGGCACACTACCAGCTGGATCCTGTCCCTTGGGCCCAGGATTCGGTTTCCCAGGGCACCACAGGCACCGTCTGCCAAGCTTTTGGGGGTATGCATGTTGATACGGCAAAGAGGGAATTTATTAGGACTTGCTTATTCAATCACGTTATTAAACGCTGCAGGGAAAAGGCAGAGAATGTAGCCACCTACCTAAAAACAAAACAAAATAAAACAAAACAGCACAAAAAATACTAAGAACTTCTCAACAAGGAAAAGAAATGACAGGTGGGCGTGGTGGCTCACACCTGTAATCCCACCACTTTGGGAGGCCGAGGCGGGCGGATCACTTGAGGTCAAGAGTTTGAGACCAGCCTGACCAACGTGGTGAAACCCCATCTCTACTAAAAATACAAAAATTAGCTGAGCGTGGTAGCAGGCACCTGTAGTCCCAGCTACTCAGGAGGCTGAGGCAGGAGAGTCACTTGAACCCAGGAGGCGGAGGTTGCAGTGAGTCCAGATTGCGCCACTGCACTCCAGCCTGGATGATACAGAGAGACTCTGTCTCAAAAAAAAAAAAAAAAGAAAGAAATGATGAACAAACCCTCTAGTGGGATATTGTGGTTAACCATGTTGTCAGCCAACAGCAGTAATGTAACCTTTCTGTATGTTTGCAAGCTTTGCACACCTGCTTCATTTTACTCTCTCTGCTTCCTGAGAGGGGCACTTAGGACCACAGAAGTGAATTTGTGTCCAAATTGCCTGGACCCAGATATCAAGTTCCAGTTTTTCCCCAGCACACATCTGGCATAGAGGAAAGCATGCCGGATGTGGGCTCCATCTGACGGTACAATGGTACAGGATTCCACTGGCAGCATTTTATCCGGGACTTCCGTATTTGTAGCCAGGAGTAAAATTGGTCTGTGGTTATCAGCATGAGGGTGGGTGGTGCAGGATAGCAATTTTTATCAAAGTTTGCTGTTAGGATTAGCTTCAAAAAATCAATTCAGAAGCATAAAATCAATTCAGCATTTTCCCCATATGCTCTGGAAGAGTTTAAATAACACAGAAATTCACTGTTCTTCCAGTTTGAAATAACTCATGCTAAAAGTCTCTAGGTCTGGTGTCTTTTTTAGACATGCTAATTTTTAAATTTTCTTCTATGGTAATTGGTCTTTTTGTGCTTTTCACTCTTGCGTCAATTTTGGCAATTTAGAAATACATTCCTAGAAAATTATTATTTAATGTTGGAACACTCCAATTTATAAACCTTCACTAGTTTCTTCAATTTGAAAAGTCATCTCCATGGCTGCTGTGTTCATATCCCTTCTAATCCCATAATTTCTTTCTTTCTTCCTTTCTTTTTTTTTTTTTTTTTGAGACAGAGTCTCGCTTTGTTGCCAGGTTGGAGTGCAGTGGGGTAATCTTGGCTCACTGCAACCTCCGCCTCCCGGGTTCAAGAGATTCTCATGCCTCAGCCTCCTGAGTAGCTGGGATTACAGGCATCTGCCACTACACCCAGCTAATTTTTGTAATTTTAGTAAAGACAGGGTTTCACCATGTTGGCCAGGATGGTCTTGATCTCTTGACCTCATGATCCACCCGTCTTGGCCTCCCAAAGTGCTGGGATTACAGGCGTGAGTCACTGCGGCAGGCCCTAATCCCATATTTTTTATTAATATTTTGTTGACTAGCTGATGGTTTATTTTATTTTCTTCAGACAGGTCTTTACGCTGTTGCCCAGGCTGGAATACAGTGGCACGATCTCAACTCACTCCAACTTTCACCTCCTGGCTGAAGCAATCCTCCCACCTTAGCCTCCCAAATAGCTGGGATTCTAGGCATGCACCACCATACCCAGCAAATTTTTGTATATTTTGTAGAGACAGGGGTTCCCCATGTTTCCCAGGCTGATCCTGAACTCCTGGGCTCAAACAATCCAGCCACCTCGGCCTCCCAAAGTGCTGAGATTACAGGCATTACCCACTGCATCTGGCCGGCTGATCTATTTTAATTTGCCCTCTCTCTCACCCATGAAGAACAATCTAAGACTGAGTTACACTAATGACACGACTTCTAAGAGGAATTCTGCTTCTCGCAAATCTTTTCCAGCTGTGGTCTCCACGCATCATGCGTGATTCTAGAGGGCTCCCGGAGGCAGGAGATGACAGTTTGAACAGTGCTCTGGCTGTGTTTCACAGCACCAACCTATGGCTTCTCTCCAGGTCCCAGATGCCATTGAGGACCTGGAGGAACCCATGCTCTGCCTCCAGAAATGTACCTGCGTTGGAATTCTGGCTCTCCCATTCACTAGCTGGCAGAACTGGGGCAGGTCACACGGCTTCTCTGTGCCTCAGCTTGTCCATCTGCAAAATGAGAATGACAGTGTCTGCCGCATAGAGTCCTTGTGAGGATTAAACGGCCTTAACCTTTATAGAGCATTTGGGGCAGGGCCTGGCCCAAGGCTAAGTGTTGAGGAAGCTAGTGAGTGTCAATGATATTGTTGACATTCCCCTGCTGGGTCTTCTCCTCTTTCTCATTCCTAGGAGGTACCTGTGATTCCTCATCTCAAGGCCAGAATCCAAAGCTGATTCCGTGAACCCAGTCACATGGCAGGGATGATGGGAGGTTGCCCCAGAGAGGAAGAGGAAAGGAGTGAGTAGCTAGGGGGCAGTGAAGACAGGCCGAGGAAAGAGGCTGGGGGAGTTACCTGGGCTGGGGAGGTGGCAGCTCCGGTGGTGGCGGTGGTTCTGGCTCACTAGTAGAGAGGACAGTGCCTCCTGGCAGTGCCCTGGGGAGGTGGCTGCCCATGTGCCTGAGCTTTACAGGAAGTGGAGAAACCACCCTTGGGGGAGAGTGAATGGGCCCTTGAGCGGTGATCGGGTGGACTAAAGACCACATGACTCCTCTCTGAAGTTCAAGGTGTCCAGGGTGGGAGTAAAGGATTCAGGGCTTTGAATTTCCCACCTGGTATCCGGGGGCTCAACGCATATTAAATGTGATTTCGAAAAAGTTTTTTTTTTTTTTTTTTTAACTATTTCACATAATTGGGGTAAAAAAAAAAACCCACCAGAATCCATACCTGCTTCCTCTGTCTTCTGTATGCTGAGTTTTGTTGTTAAAGCTTCTCAGGACTTTGTCATCCTTCTCAGAAAAGCTCAGCTGTGACTTTCAGGGTGATGCGTGTCTCAGGCACCCTTCGGTCCCAGCGTCTGTCTGCTCCCCTGACCCTTAGGCACGGGCTTTGGTGAGGTTCCTGGGTGTGGTCGGTGCCTCTCATTCTCTCTGGCCAGCTGGTGCCGACCCTGGCCAGGCCTGCCCGTGGACACCGCCTGCGTGACTCAGGCTGGGGGATGCGAGGGGAGGTTGTGGGGAGGTGTGCAGCTGCTTTTCAACAATGCTGTGGATGTGGTCTGGACCTGGATGCAGCCGTGGTGAGGAGCGGCTGGGGACGGTGCACCCGTATGAGTGGCCGGCAGGGACTCAGTGCCTGGACATCCAAGGGGGCGTGGTCTCTCTTGCCTTGACCACAAAGGGGTGGAGAGTCCTGGCGGGAGCTGGGAAGTGGGCCCCCTAACCAAGGCTGGAGTAAGTAGGGAAAGCGGGAACGCCCCTCAGGAGGTGCTGAGGGAGCCCTGGCCAATGCCAGAGGCCTCAGGGGGCATCAGAAGGGAGCCACGGCCTGTGGGCCAGCGTGGGGTGTGCGGACCCAGGCTCAGAGGCCTTCAGTGCAGACAGGAGGCTCAGGCAGGGTCGGGAGTTGGGGCCCGGGCTCCCGTTCTCTCCAGGGTTAAATGTTGGAAGCTCTGTTTTCAAGGAATCTGTAAATGTCCTTACGAGCCCTTTACCTCTGGCCAAGAAGTCTATTCAAGGGCTCTCTTCTGAGTGAGTCATTTCTTTGAGGATGAAGAAGCTCTTCATCTAAAAGTGAGACAGGACACGGGGCCAGCGCCACCACTCACACCCTGGTTATCAGGAGCTTCCTTCACACAGGCCCAGCTAACTTTTCAAAACAGGTGGGATTCTAGTGGAGGGAGAGGAGACAGGATGGGTGGCATTTTGGCCTGGGCCCTCCCTGCAGGGGGCTGCTACCCTGGTTGGGAGGGCACAGCGTGGGGCACAGGAGTGCGTGGGCATCTGAGGTGCAGGGGGAGGGAGTAGGTCAAGGCTGTGGCTGGGAGGGTAGGCCGTGGAGGGTCAGGTCTGGGCTGGTCCTGTCGTGCTGGCTTTCAGAGCACACCCCACCTGCCCAGGGTCCGGGGCACCTCTGTCTCTATCAGCAAGCCCTTCCAAGGGTTTCAGGCCAGCCCTGGTTTGAGGTCCAGTGCCCTGACTTCAGGCCTCTATGGCATCCTCCAAGCCAGCAGTGCCCCCGCTGGCTCCCTGCTCCCCTCTCCTGGCAGTCCCCCTGCTGCCTGCCCACCTTCCCCCAGGCTGGACTTTGCGTACCACTCCCCAACCCAACCTCCTTCCACCTCCCTTTCCCTCTGCTCCCTCTCTTCTCTTTCCCTGCCCCCTCTTCTCTGCCAGGCAAGGAATAGGAAGACACTCAGCCCCCTCAGGGCAGATGGGGAAACCGAGGCCCACTGGAGACAGAGGCGGGGCCACAGCTGTGTCCCCTGCCAGGCATTGGCTCTGCTCTCTCTGTCCTTCCTGCTGTCCAGTCACATCCACCCCACCTGAGTCATTTACTTAGCAGATCCTGAGGCCCAGCCCAAGGGAAGGCTTCGGGGCTTCTGTTTCACCTCAAGGTGTTTCTAACAGCAAAGGTCTCGCGAAGCAGCGAGCTCCCCAACACTGCGGCTGAGCAAGAAGCGGACAGGAAGGGCTGCTGGGCCGGTGACTTGAGGCCATAGCGGCCCAGGTGGATTCCTGCACACCGGTGCCCAATGCTGTCCACCTGTGCAGCCCAGAAGGCGGTGCTGGGTCAGGAGTGAAGAAGGCACCTATGTTTTGTTGTTGTTGTTGTTGCTGGTTTTTTTTTTTTTTTTTACAGTTTCTCACTCTGTCACCCAGGCTGGAGTGCAGTGGCACAGTCACGTCTCACCGCAACCTCTGCCTCCTGTGTTCAAGCACTTCTGCCTCAGCCTCCCAAGTAACTGGGATTACAGGCGCCCACCACCACACTCAGCTAATTTTTGTATTTTTAGTAGAGATGGGGTTTTGCCATGTTGGTCAGGCTGGTCTTGAACTCTTGACCTCAAGTGATCTGCCTTGGTCTCCCAAGGTGCTGAGGTTACGGATGTGAGCCACTGGCCTGGCTGAGATGGCACTTATGTAATCTTTTACCAGCATGCAAGCCCTGGGTGCCTCCTCCCATGCCCGTGTGTGTCCATGGCAAGGTAGAGGTGGGAGAGTCCTGGGTGAGGCCACACAGTGCACCCCAGTCGAAGAAGGGGAGAAGGGATGGTTAAGGAAGGCTTTGAGAAATCAGGGTTTCAGCTGGCCTTGAAGGTGCAGATGGAAGGGTGAGGGGACCAGTGAGCCTGAGTCCCTGTGTCGTGTGACCTGGCCTCCTGTGGGCCTCACACACCCCTCCCTGGGCCTGGCTTGGGGAGGGGTCCAGGCGATCCACCTCCCACCAGGTGAGCTCTACCTAAGGAGGAGCCTGAGCCAGGTGACAGCAGGAACAAGGAACAAGCAGGCTGTTCCTCCACAGTGACAGCCAGACAGGCCTCAAGAGGCCGAGCCACATCGGGAGAGCACTCCTCTCCCAGCCGCCCACCTCAGCTCAGCGCCTGCCAGGGCCCTGAGTCTTTACAGGTTTTTCCTCCCCACTCTCAGGGAGACTCTGCCATTCTACATGGCGTCAAAATACCTGAGGAGGCCCTGTCCCCTGAGATGGGATCAGCTGCATCTCCCTTCCCAAGGGGACGTCACTGCTGGGCAGTGCTGTAAAGCTGCACTGATAGGGCCCCGATAGGTCAGCCAGGGACCGGTGAGAGCTGCCCAGGTCCCTGTGCGCCGTGCCTGTCTTCTCTCTGTCTCTGTCTCTCTCCTCCTTTGGGTGAAAGCCTCCTCTGCTTTTTGGGAACCAAAGAGGTATCTAAAGCCCCTCCCCAGAGATCTACTCTCAGAGTCCTCCCAGCATGTGAGGGCTGGCCCAGGTGTCCTCAGTCTGAAGGCAGGCTTAAGGACACCCACCAGCCCCCTAGAACCTGAACTTCAGGCCAAAGGCCCATGTGCACGTGGGAGCATGGTGTCTGGGAGTCTCCTTGTGTGCTCCCCACCTCTCCACAATTTGTCATGTGCTTCTTTTTGGAAAAGCCACCTTTCCTCTGTCCTTCCACCCAATTCTGTGTTCAGGGCCAGAGCCCCCCTTGGGCATCTGAAGGTACAGATCTCCCCAAAAAACTGCACACACGCAGCATTCGGCCCTGGCCTTGGGCTTGGAGACGTGAGCTCTAGCACTGTGTCTACCTGGAACTGGCTTGTGGTCTCAGACAGGCCTGTTTTCTGACCTGAGAATTGGGGACTTTTGCCTCTAACTCATGGGAGCCTCCTGACAGTCTGGAATTGGTTGACCTTGTCTGATCCCTCCCTGGCTCACCCCAGGGAGCACCTAGAATGGAGAGAGGTGGGGCTGCAATAAGGATGGCATCTTGGAGGCACAAGGGCAAGGGCTGGGGGGGAATGACAGGCATGTGCCCACATTCCTGTCAGTCCTCCTGGTCCAGCCTCAGAGGGAGAGCGGCAGAGCTGCGGCACCTACTCTGTCAGCAGAGTTAAATCCCAGCCAGACTTGGTGAGAGAGGGCTGCAGCCACACCGGCTCCGCCCTGCTGCCTGGGCTGGTGAGTGGCCCAAGGGTTCCCCTCCTGGAAGCATAGCATGGCTCCAAGAAGCCTTCCCTCCACTGCATCAGAAAACCTCCTTGTGGGAGGCCGAGGCAGGCGGATCACCTGAGGTCAGGAGTTCGAGACCAGCCTGACCTACATGGAGAAACCCCGTCTCTACTAAAAATACAAAATTAGCCAGGCGTGGTGGCGCATGCCTGTATTCCCACCTACATTGGGAGGCTGAGGCAGGAGACTCGCTTGAACCCGGGAGGCGGAGGTGTGAGCCGAGATCGCGCCATTGCACTCCAGCCTGGGCAACAAGAGCCAAACTCTGTCTCAAAACAACAACAAAAAACAAAAACCGAACAAACAAACCACAACAAAAAAGAAAACCTCCTTGCTACCAGGGGCCCTGAGGCAAGGATCCCATCAGAGCCAAAAGCAGGGGATACCTCCTTGAGGATCTGCAAATGTGCTGGGGCCGCCAAGATCTGGAGGGGTGGGTGCCAACACCCTGTCGCTCTCCCAGTGCCTCCACTGCAGCAGCAGCTCATCAACTCTGTGTCAGTGTGGGAGCCGGGCAGGACGGCATTTCCATCTAACTCATGGGTAAACTGAGGCCCAGAGGTGAGGTCTGACTTGTCCACAGTCACACAGCCAGTGAGCAGGAGGACTGGCCTGGAACTCAGAGCCCTGGCACTTGGGCATTCTCCTTTGCTCTCTCACTGATGTTGCTCCCACAGGGAGGCAGGTGGGTCCGGAGGCATTTTGAGGGCTCGCTGGTTAGGGGAGGAGGCATCCCGAGGGCAGGGCTCGCTGGTCTTAAGGGCTTGCTGGTCGGGGGAGGAGGAGAGGCAGGACCCTCTCACTTCTTCCTGGTCCATCCCAGTGTCCAGGACCTCTGGGATGCCACAGCCAGGGCAGGGGACGGGGGCTTCAGGGCAAGGGGCCTCCCTCCATCTCCCACTCACACCCTGCCAGCCTGCAGGCCCACCCCATGGCCTCTGCTCAAGGCTGTCTCTCTGCCAAGAATCCTCTTCTCCCTGCCTGGAAGGAGGCCCTCTCCCATGTGAAGGCTCCCGGCTGCCCCTAAGTTCAGCCTCACTGGGCACCGCGTGCTCCCTGTTCCCTGTGGTTGTGCGTTACCTAAGAGCAGGAACTGCGATGCTACTGCGTATGCCCAGCACAGCGCCTGGCCTTCGAGAGACTGAATTTGGGAGCCTGCAATTGTAAGGGGGACTTCCAATTGTGGGTGGCTGGTGGACAGCGAACGTTGTGAGAGGGCTGGGAAAGGGGCAGTGGGAGTGTGAGGCTGAAGGCTGAGAAGGGGTGGAAGAGGGCAAAGGAGCCCAGGCAGGAGCAGAGGCCAAGCAGGGAGAGCAGGCTGGCACCGCCCACCCCACTGCTGGGCCCTCCCCTCGCCGGATATGGTCCTCTTCCCATACAACGGGCTTGGCCAAGGGCTCCACCCCAAGGGTTTCCACGACGGGCTCGGGGCCCTCAAAGTCACTGTGGTCCTGACCGGGTGGTGGCTGCCCTTTCCACACCAGGCGAGGCGAAGGATGACGCCCAAGGACATCTCCCAAGCCCAAACTAGCCGTGGCTGGCCAGCCAGCAGGCCACATGCAGAGCCACAGAGTAGAAAAACCTTGTTTTATTCAGCCCGGACCTGGGCAATCTAGCTCTGTGGTATGGCCAACATATAAAAAATAAAAACCACCAACAAAACAACGCAGTAGAGAAAAGTGAAGTACAAAGTGGGGTCTGGCATCCGGAATCCCTGTGGTTTCCATCCACTTTCGCTCCCTGAGGCCGGCAGGGAGGGATGCCCCTGCCTGTGAGTTGGGGGCTGGGCCCCTTGGCGGGTGGGAGGCTGCTGGGGGAGCAGGGCTGCTTTGGAAGGGGAGAGATTGGCCATCTGTCCCTCCCGGAGATCAGGATCTGAGGAAGGAAAGACAGTGGGTCAGTGAAAGGCTGCAAGGTAGCGCCCCCGTGGCCTCCTCGGCCAGGACTTCCCTCCCACAGCCCAGATCCATTTCCCTCGAGAGAAAGGGCCGACCCCCTCAGCCCAGGTCCAAAAAGCGGGGTTTGACGGACTCCCACCCACCCGTGGCACGATCTCAGCATGTTCCCTCCCCATGCCCTAGTCCCAGCTTGTTTTCTAGGCCATTAGCAGAGCTGCTACTGCCTGGAAATACTTTCTTGTTTTTTCTAACTCAGTACTTTTTTTTTTTAAGCCTCCCTTTTCCTCCAGGAACACGATGGAAACCCACAGGCGTCAGTCCCGTGGCCTTTCTGGGAACGCTCTCTCCAGCTTCCTGTGCACGCTGGCCCAGCCGCCTGCCTGTGGTCAGGGTCACAGAGACGGAGACGCTCTAATAAGACCCGGCCTTTCCAAGCACTTATGTAAAGAGCTCTTGGAAGGAAGGACTTTGGCCTCCCCTGCTGCCCACAGGCCCCCGGGGAGTTGGGAGGGTCTTGCAGGCTGCTTCTCCATCTGCCCTGCTGAGAGCCCTCCTGGCAGCTCCGGGCGCCTGGGACAAGGGACGCTGTTTCTGTTCCCATACCCCCTTCCCAGCAGCAGGCGGAACTCCCTGCCTCCTTGAGCCCCCCGCAGCCTCTTTTGTTTCCTGAGTACCCCATTCTTCCTTTCTCCTCCTTCCCTAGAATGGCTTCTACCACTTAGGTGACCCCTGGGTCTTGAATGGCTAAGACAGGCCCTGAGGAGCAGGAATGTGCTGGGAACCCAGGCCTGCTACAGAGCCAAACTGCCAGTGATGGGACAGGGGTCCGTCCTTTCAAACACACTGTGTGCCCTGGGGAATTCTGACCTCTTTCTACTCATGAGGAACCTAATCTCTGCACTGAGCTAGAGGCTGCTGTTCCCATTTTTAATATTCATGATGTGGTGGCAGCATGCTGTGAACAGTCAGGTTAGTGGTAGCAGCCAAGGGTGAGGGGGCTGTCTCTAAATGAGCCTGGCCCTGGTCACAGACAGCCCTGACCCTGGTCACAGACTGAGCCCTGACCCTGGACACATACTGGGCCCTGATCCTGGTCACAGACTGAGCCCTGACCCTGGACACAGACTGAGCCCTGACCCTGGTCACAGACTGAGCCCTGAACCTGGACACACACTGAGCCCCGACCCTGGTCACAGACTGAGCCCCGATCCTGGACACACACTGAGCCCCTATCCTGGACACAGACTGGGCCCCGAGCCTGGACACAGACTGAGCCCTGACCCTGGACACAGACTGAGCCCTGACCCTGGACACACACTGGGCTCTGACCCTGGTCACACGCTGAGCCCTGACCATGGTCACACACTGAGCCCTGAGCCTGGTCACATGGTGGGCCCTGCCCCTGGCCACCGCACACTGAGCCCTGACCCTTGTCATAGACTGAGCCCTGACCCTGGCCATACGCTGCACCCTGACCACAGTCACAGGCTTAATCTCTCATACCTGCTATCCATTATTAAGCATGCACATTTAGGGAAAGATGCCTCTCTGGGCCTTGGGATCTCGACCACTTTCCTCCCAGTTGATGAACTAAAGCTGAAAGCTCTAGGACTACCTTTTTTTTTTTTTTTAAATAGAAAAGAGTTGCTTTGATCTGATTAAACATTTTTAATTCACATGGAGTGTGGTGGGGTTTCCTTGTGAGCTTGTAAGCAGGAGGTCCCTCTGCAAAGTACTTCACGTGGAGCATCAGAAGAAAGACCGAGGACCCTGCCTAGCAGCCATTTGCCAAAATCCCAAGTCCAGGTTTTATGGACTTCTTCTACAATGGGGGAGAGGGGGTGCCTAGGGATTGAAGATGGCTGCTTTTAACCAGAATCACTTCTAATCAGCGATTGTTTAATCCAATCCGCTTGGTAAGGACACTAATGACCACAGCTGCTGCTGACTGTGTACCACTGTGTGCTGGGCTGCTGAACATGCAGATATCAGGCCCGTGGATCCTCAGTCTCAGCCTGTGTGGAAATCCCTATTCTACAGTTGAGAAAAGGAGCTGAGGGAAGTGCAGTGAGTCACCCAACGTCACAGAGCGAGGAAGCTTTGGAACTGGGACTGTGGAGCTCACGCCCTTGTACCGAACGGCTCTGCCTTCTGCTGGTTTTCACCTGGGACATCTCAGGGAGCCAGAGGAGGCAGCCCCAGATCAACACCCTACAGCCGGAGCCCCACCGAGAACACTCAGCTTGCGGCCGGCACGGTCAAGGCTCTTTCTACTGGGCCCCTCTGCAGCTGCATTCGGCCATCAGGGTGACCTAAAGTGCAGGTATCTTAGGTACTTCAGGTGGCCTTGCCTGCTCCCCAGGCAGGAAAGGGCCAGGGCCAGGGAAGGGCAGTGGGCAAGCACTTACTGGACAATTTTGCAGTTTGTTGCAGAAACGTAGCGGCCTGTGTAGTGAATGTTGCATCTCACCACGTTGTTGGTGAAGTCAGACTCCAAAACAATATATTTTGGGTTCACGTGCACCTGAGGAAGAAGGGAAACAGAGAGAAAGGGAGTCTGGTCAGGGGGGCTGTACCTCACCTGCTCACCAGAGAAGGTGGTGAAGAGGCAGACAGACAGACACAGAGGTGACAGAGACAGGGAGACAGGGAGATGGAGAGAGACCCTGTGAGACCAGGAGACATGGAGACAAAGACACACTGCTAGAGAGACACAGAGGGGAATGAAGAGGCAGCTGGTAGTCCAAGAAAACATCATTTGATCCCCCTTATCGGGAGATGGGATGTTTCCCTAGAGCGAGAGCCTGTGCCAGGTGAGACCTGCATGGGGCATCTGGGGCCAGAGAGGTTAGATCCTGCCCCAGGGAATGCAGTAACGAGGAGCTGAGCAGGGATTCAACACCTGGCTTCCCTGACTCCGAGGCTCAAAGTCGTTCACTATGTGTCCCTATCTAGGTGACCCATCAAGGGTCTGTCAGCTCCCCTGCTCCGGAGCCCAGAGTGCCCAACATTCACTGAGATGATAGCCCGAGTATGATCCGTGCCTTTTGTCTGAAAAGGAGCTGTTGGGATACAATACTTTTAAATGTTGGATTAACTGGGGTAGGGCCAGCTTTATTTGCAGAACATTTAAGAACAGATGCAGGGACGCGACTTTCAAATCCTGGTGCACTCCCAAAGGGCAGGGACTGTGAGCTGTGTTTGCTTATGAGGTTTGTGTGTCCAGTGCCTAGAACTGAGAGGGGACTTCCTACGTGTTTGATAAGTGGATGAATGAGGAAAAGAACAAATATACTGGACAACCCCAGGCCCTGGGGGAGCAATCCTGGAGGCTGCTGAGGAGTACTCAGGAAGAAACTGCAGAGAATCACTGCTGAATGCATCTCTCCACCAGCTGACTGTCTGCAGGGAAGGCCTCTGCCTACAAACTGGCTTCACGGATCTTCCTTCACTGAGCTGCCTTTCTGCTTCTGCGTGGGTCCAGAACTGGTGGAGTGATCCCCACTCATTTTATACCTGTGTGCAGGAGGCCGAGACATGGCTTCCCCAGGTGAGCCCAGGACAGCCTGGCTTACACAGATACACCAAGTCTGGCTGTGTGTTGTTAACATGCTTTTCCACTTTCCCCCCAGCCAAGGGAAGAGGTGATGGTGTAGGAGGGGTTCAGGCTAAAAGGGTCTTGGTCACAGGAGCCCTTGGCTTTGCAGGGGTCTTTGGGAGGAGCTGAGGGCCTCTCATCTGTCTCCCAAATGACACAAAGTCTGCCCTGTCTGGAGGCAGGAAGATGGATCACATGGCTCTCCAAGTCTTCCTTGTTCTCTCTGGTCCTCTGTCACGTAGGGAGACACTGCCTCTAGCATTACCACAGCGGTGGCAAAGGTCCCTTGGGTTCTTCATGGAAAGAGAGGCTATGTCAGCCTGAGACCTAAGCCTTTACCTGGGAAGCCTAAGCCTCGAGGGATGCCTCGGATGCTGCCTCTGCTCAGCAGCTGGGGAGAAGGGAACAGGCCCAGGGGCTGACACTTCTTTCAGGAATGGGAGGACATTGGACATGAACACCAGGCTGGAGGGAAAGCCCGACCCAGAGGCCCACCTTGAGGATGTAGTTCCCAGGCTGCACATCGGTGATGTCAATCCACTGGCAGTCGATGTCTGCGTTGTAGGTGTCATAGCAGCCTGGGCTCAGGCCCTGGAAAAGGGACAGGAGGAGAGGCTGTGATGCTGCTGGTTCCCCAGAGCCACCCTATGCCGACTTTTAGGAGTTTCGGGCCCACCTTCCCCTGGGTTTCTCCCCTGACCCTGGCCCAGTGCGTCCACTCCTTCCTAGAGCCACTGTCTAGATGGACCGGAGGAAAAACAGCGATATCTAATCGCCAGGTGGGAGGGATGAGACGGAGGTGCAGGGAGGCTTGGGCGAGATGGATGGCAGAATGATAAAGAGACACGACAGATGGACAGTGTGTGGATGTTTAGACTGGCTGATGGAAAGGGGGACATGGGGGGGGTGAAGAGCCCAATGGGGCGTGTTGCTCTCCGGACTTTGTTGCAATGTGTCCTTCTCTCCATCAGCAGATCGCCTGGGAATAACGTGGGAAGGGGCTTGGGCAGGGAGGGGGCAGTCCCCGCAGGGCACTGTGGGGCCTGAGGACTGGTCAGAAGACCCTCACTGTGAGCAGAGCTGAGTGGCCGGAAGCCTTGGCACGAGCTGGTCCCCAGCCGGCCTCAGCGGGTCTTGCTCTTTGCCTCCCCGCTCCTCATCCTCCTGTGCCCCAAACCCTGTCTCTCCAGCCAAACCTGGGTGTGAGAGGTACACGCATAGCGCTTGAGGTTGCCGAAGTCACAGGTGCTGTCCTCCAGGCAGAAACTGGCCTTGTGACCCTCGGCCACCTTCTTGCCTGTGGCTGCATCCAGTAGGTCATAATGGCTGAACTCGTCCATGCTGTGGTAATGTCTAGGGGCAGAGGAGAGAGACGAGGGCCTAGTCTTCCCCGGGCCTCTCATCCTGTCCCCATCCTGAGACGTGACCCTGCTGTGACACGGCCTCTTGACCTGTCTGGGCTCTTCTGTCCCCTGAGTCCCGCAGGGTGGCCCCTCTGTGCTCCCCACCCAGCTGGGTCGCTCCACGACAGCACCTCCTCTGGACTCCTCACTTCCTTTTTGGGCTCCCACCTGTACTGGCCTCACTGGGCGATGCCGTGTATTCTAGACATGTCCATCCCTTATCGAGGCCAATCCTCCGATATCCATCTTCCAGCCTAGCTTTGGCTAAGGCTTCTCTGAAAAACTCTGGTCCCAGTAGCAAGAGCTGGCAGATAACACCTCCCCGGGCCCTCTAATCCAGGACCTGCGTCTCCCAGAGTCCATGTGGTGGGAGGGCAGCTCGGGCACCAAGGTCCCTGGCCCAGAGGAGAAGGGGAAGAGGACAGCCCAGCCCCTCCGCACTCACTGGTGGCAACTGTGCCACTCCCAGGTGTGCCGTGGCCGGTTGGGGAGGAAGTCCGCCGTGCCCTGGTTCTTCACGCGCTGGGGGAAGCGCAGCAGCACCCGCACGTCGTAGTCGGTGGCCTCAGGGGTATAGGCTGTGCTGCAGGGACAGGGTGGGGGGTGCAGAGGGGGGTGGGGGCACAGTGACACCAGAACCCAGCATGGGCCCCCTCAGCCCCACCCCCAGCCCTTGGCCACTGGTCCTGCATCCCCACCCCCTTGTCCCTGAAGATCTTTTCCTCTGACTCCTCGAACTGTGGCGGAGGCCCAGGCCTCCTCCTCTGTCTTCCGACCCTGTGAAATCATGGCTGTCCCTTCCTTTCCGGCCTCCACCATGTGGCCGGCAGCTGCCAACAGCATCTTTCTGAAGTGGTACCAGGCATGGCAGCGTCCCTGGTAGCTGCAGGTGACTCAGCTGGGGTCAGCCCCTGGGTGCAGGAGCCTGTAGAAACCTCTGAAAAACAGCCCTACCTGGGGGATGGGGGGGCAGGCACTTTGGCTCATGCCTGTAATTACAGAGCTTTGGGAGGTCCAGGCGGGAGGATCACTTGAGGCCAATAGTTTGAGACCAGCCTGGGCAACATAGTGAGAAATCACAATTAAAAATCAATTTAATTGGCCGGGCGCGGTGGCTCAAGCCTGTAATCCCAGCACTTTGGGAGGCCGAGGCGTGTGGATCACGAGGTCAAGAGATCGAGACCATCCTGGCCAACATGATGAAACCCCGTCTCTACTAAAAATACAAAAAATTAGCTGGGCATGGTGGCGCGTGCCTGTAATCCCAGCTACTGAGGAGGTTGAGGCAGGAGAATTGCCTGAACCCAGGAGGCGGAGGTTGCGGTGAGCCGAGATCGCGCCATTGCACTCCAGCCTGGGTAACAAGAGCAAAACTCCGTCTCAAAAAAAAAAAAAATCAATTTAATTAAAGAAATTTTAAAAAACTAAAAAATTAGCTGGGTAAGGTGGCTTATGCCTGCAGTCCCAGCTACTGGGAGGCTGATCCCTTGAGCCCAGGAGTTCGAGGCTGCAGTGAGCTGTGACTGTGCTGCTGCACGAAGAAGAAATAGAAGCTTCTGGTAAGTCTTTCCTCCTCCAGACAGAGCCCTAACTGCTGACCAACGTATGCCATGTCTTGGGTGTGGGCCTGAAAAGCAGGCTTGAGATCCTCTGGTCAAAGCCTCTTTACTCTTCCAGTCCCATCTGCTCCTCCACTCCCCCACATACCCTGGGTGCCTGCTTCAAAGCCTATTTTCCAAACAGGCTCAACTTTTTCCCTGACCCATACTTTTGCCCATGCTGTTTGCCTGACCCAGAATTCCAAAGCTCACCCAGCCTCCTAGGGGCAACTCAAAAGTCCCCGCCTCCAGGAAGTCTCCCCTGATTGCTCCACTTAGAGGATTCAGACTGCCTGTGAGCTCTGACGGCGCTGACTGCGGCACAGCCCGACACCACCTGCATCTTGCACTGGGTTGGGTATGACCGGGCCACCTCTCCCTGATTGCATGGCTTCTGGCTGGCAACCTGCCCTTTTCCATTCAGGGAGCCTGGGTCTGGTATGAATCGCCTGCTCCCAATTCACCTGCTGACTCCAGATTTCCAGCTGAGGCAGGCCTTGCCACCAAAGGAAGAGGGCAGAGAGAGGAGCGGGGGCTGCAGGGAGGGGAGACACGCATGTGTACACATACACACACGCACACGTGTGCATGGTAGGAACAGGAAGGGGTGGCTGAAGACCCCTCCCCTCTTCAGCTGACAGCTGACAGCTCACTCTGCTGGCCTCAGGGGCTCTTCCCTGGCACTCATTAAGGTCCGTTCCTAAGGCCAGAGAGGAGCGGTGGCCAGTGGTAGGGATTAGCGCTCTCTTTGAGGGAACGTCTGGACAACAGGCGGCTCAGACTGTCTGCCAGGATGAAAGGCCCTCAGCCTTGTCTGGGGGAGGCTTGGAATCTGTCTATGTCTGGGCTGAAACAAAACATCCTCCTTCCCTCTGTTCAGTTCAATCCTGCCCTTCTGTTCAGCTCAGCACACCGTGGGAAACCATAATGGTCTAGGTTCTAGGCCCAGCTTGGCCACAAACTGGCGGTGAGACTTGGAACCGGTCCCCTTCCTTCTCTGGGTTCTGCCTGCAGCGTGTGAACTGGCACCAGCCCGCGGCCCATACTTGAAATGATCTCAGAGGGCCCTCCCACCCCAGGGCTCCAGGTCTGCAGGGCTCTCCAGGTCTGTACTCCTGTGCCCACCTCCTCTGAGGCCTCGGCCCTTGCTGACCCCTCCCTCCTCTGACCTCCGGCAGCACTGGCCTGTGAACCACTCCTGGCTCTTGTCCCACTCGTGTCTTGGTTCTGTCACTGGGGTACGGGTGAGGGCAGCTCTCTCCAGGTGTATCAGGAGACCCTCCAGGACAGAGGACAGGCTGCTTCCTCTCCCCAGCTGGGAGCGCAGGTCCGGGTACTTGGGATCCTCCATGAAGAAGCAGTGATATTAATAGTTTAGCTTTGAGTTAATTCTCTTAAGACTGGAAGGGCTGCCATGGAGGCTCTAAGTTCCTCATTGCTGGAGGAACTCCGGTAGGACCACTACATTCTTTTCCCCAGGACAACTGAAACAAGAGAAGACCTACCTGGAGGGCCTGGCTGAGTGGTGGTCTCTGGACCAGGGGCAGGTCCAACACTGATGCCAGTCTGGGATGGGATGGGGAGCGTGGACCAGAATGTACATTGATGACATTACTAATCACTCTGCTTAGTTCAGCGGACACACACTTTTTTTTTTTTTTAAAGTAAGACTTTCTCAATGAAGGAGTGAGTTGAGTTACATTCTGGTGCAAGCTCTTTATCTTGTTACAGACAGATAAGAGTTTATGGTCAGCTACTTATAATGGCAGTGAACTTGTGAACTAGAAGTTCTAGGAGTGAGAAAATGTGGAGATTCCAAAGAGTTTCCTAGATAGTAAAAAGTCAAACTAAGCAGAGAGTTCAAATGTCCAAAAAGCAGGTAACTAAGAAAAAGAGGTGCTTTCAACATAGAGGGACATTAACAAAAGAAGCAGATAACATAATCTTAACTGATTATTTTAGCCCAGGGATGTATCCCCAAAGCACCTATATTTCAGCAGAATATGAACTGCTAATAAATTAGAAGCCAAAACTGCAAGAGGCAGGATCGCCCATGAGTAATGGCAAATCAGCTGTGCTCACCTTCTGGGTTCATGGACACTGGTCTCCTTCTCCTCTTTCCAGTGCAACGTCTAACTGAAGCTTCCTTGTCCCCCGGGCTCACTGCCCCTGCTGTGATGAGGCAGAGGCAGCCTGAGCCAGTCAAAGCCACTGTGGACGTGGCTCCACAGTCCTGGTCTCTACCCTGCAGTTACACCTACCCTACAGAACTTCCCTGGGTCCCTGTATGAGCACTGGAAGCCTGGGCTCCCAAGAGGAACCTTCTCATTCAGCAGCTCAGATCCAAGAGGTCTGGGTTCCTTTCATTGCTCCTCAGTTTCCTGAGGGGGCAACCCATACCTTCAGGGCTCGTGCGAAGAGGAAGAACCACACTAAAAGTGAAGTCCCTTATAGAGTGGGGAACAGCATACAGAAATGCTGGACCGCCACTTGCTCCCCTCCCCTCCTGACTCCCTCGGGGCAGGCAAGGCTCACAGATGAAGAGGTCAGGGTCCTAGGAGGCTCGGGCACTTGGCCAGGGTCATCAGCTTGCAGACAGCCTAGCTGGCAGCCACAGCTAGGCTGGGTTCTGGGTGACTCCCAGGGACTCCCCCGACACTCTCCACTTCTGCCTCAGCTCCTTACCTGGCCAGACACTTCTCCTCCGCAGCACAGCGCAAGGAGTACAGGTGGGCTCTCTGCACATAAGTGGATGCTTGCACATAGTTGGGGTCTGGGACCAAGTCGGGGAGACCTGGAGTGGGCAGTGGGTGAGGGGAGGAAGAGCATGACATTGAGAGCATCAGGTTGGCCACTGCTAATGCCCAGAGACCTCCTCCCACCCCAGACATCCTCCCATAACCCACAGCCCTTTGCCATTCTCCTCGGGTGTTGGGTCTTGGGCTCAGGTGTGGGGTTAGGGAAGTGAGGACGCAAGAGCTTGCATCTCAAGCTCCGTGGTGTGAGAGCTACTGAGATCCCCTGGAAAAGGTGGGACATGAACAAGATCTGGGAGATGGGGTGCGAGTGAGAGAATCAGAGAGCAGGAACGGGTGTCCTCGGCAGGGGAACAGCACGAACAAAGGCCTGGAGGCAGGACTGAGCGAACCATGTGATTTACTGACAGACGCACTCCCTCCAGTCCTTACTCCCCAGGCCTCTGGACACCAGCCCCCAGACACCCTCCGTTCCTCTCATCCCTGCAGTCAGCATTCTTTGTGAACCACCAAGAGAGCCCTGGGCTTCTGGCCTGGAGTGTGTCCCTGAAGGCTCATGGGCAGAGCCAGGTGGATGCTGGCTGGCAGGAGGTCTGGGTGGGCAGAAAGGGAGGCTAGAAGGAAAACACTTGCCCAGAGCAGGCTGCTGACAGGGCAGGATTCTCAGCCTGTGCACCCAGCCCGCCCTTCTCAGGATTCCTTCCTGCCTGGCACAGCCACTGCTGCGCCCTGTACCCCCCCATCACCTGCCACCACTTCCTGCCATCAGCCCCCTAGACCTGACCACACCCTCCCCTGTCTGCAACCTCCTGCCACCAACCTGAGGGAGGTTCTGGCTCCCTCCTCTGCAAGGCCCAGGGTCAAGCGTCCAGAGGAAGTCTGGAGGTTGCCCCAGTCCCTGTGGTCCCCTGTTCCCCAGGATGTCCCAGAGCCTGGGGCCTGTGCATGCTGTTCCTGCCCCTTCGACCTTTCTCCCTGGGCAGGCATTAGGTTGAGCAAGAGTTACTAGGAATAAGCAGAAACCAGACTTAGGTGTCCAGACTCCATCCTGCATTGGAATGAAGGAATGACCCTAATGTTGGGGTGATGGGGTGCAGGCTGGGGCAGGTGTGGGGTGCAGGCTGGGGCAGGTGTGGGGTGCAGGCTGGGGCAGGTGCGGGCTAGGGCTGGTGTGGGCAGGGGGGACTCCAGAGCCCTGAGCTCTATTCCAGCCCAGCCACTGACTTAAAGGGGAGGGGTCTTGGGGCCTCTAATTCTCCATCCTCTCTGGCCTCAGGGATCCTGTCAGGTAAGTGATGAGGCTGTAAGCTCCTCCTACCTTCTTTTAAGACTTCTGCTCTTGAGGGATTCAGGAAGGGTGGGAACAGGCAAGGTGAGAGGATTTGAGTCCCGTGGAGGGGTTTTCTACCCCTTTCCTGCTGCCAAGACCCTCTTATCAGCTTTTAGGTCCGGATGATAAGGCCGAGGAGGGGAAGGCTGGCTTCTAAGCCTTTGGCAGAAGTGTCTGCCTGCATGTCCCCCACCCCACACCATCCTAAGTTCCCATACCCTAGCTTTGCTTTCTCTGGGGCTTAGGCCTCATGGGGGAGCCTGGTCCAGGCAGCCAGGGTGATCTCACCTACTTGGAATGAAGAGGAAGCTTGGAGTGCAAGGGTGGGTAAGGATGAGGTGGCTCCTGGCTGGTGGGGGACTTCTTGGCCAGCCTAGGCCCTGTTACTTGAGCCCCTAGGAATGTTTGCAGTCATTTCTCAAGGGACCCATAGACCCTCAAGCCAGCTGGGAGCTGGTTCTCACTCTCTGGACCCTGGAAGCCTCTGGGGGAGGGGTGAGGACGAGAGGGACGGGCCCCATCCTCATCACCCAGTGCGTTTCCCTCAGCTGTGTACAGGGTGGGGTAGCTGGGCGTTAAGTCTCAGGGGACCCAGCATTTTACATCAGACAACTTGCTGCCCCCACCCCAGGCCCGGTTTCAAGAAACACTGCACAGATGGCTCCACAAAGCTTTTCTGGTCTGAGTATTCCTCTCTAGGCTATTTCATGAGCTGGCTACGCAACCCAGGGAAGTTGGAGGAGCAGGGAAGAAGAGGCCAGGTGGGGCCAGCGAGGGCCAGTGCTGCTCCTGTGCTGCTCCTGGCCTCTCCCAGCCCTGACTGTGTACACACACTGAGCCTTGTGCCTGATCACAGTTGCACCCTGACCTTGGTCACAGACTGAGCTCTGACCCTGGTCACATTAAGCCCTGACCTTGGTCACAGACTGAACCCTGGCCCTGGGCACACCCTGAGCCTTGACCCTGATCATACACCAAGCCCTGTTCCTGATCACAGTCTGAGCTCCGATGCTGGTCACACACTGAGCCTGGACCCTGGTCACACACTGAGCCTGGACCCTGGTCACACACTGAGCCTGGACCCTGGTCACATACTGAGCCCTGATCCTGGTCACAGACTGAGGTCTGAAGCCTATCAGCAATTCTGAATCTCAGTCTCATTTATGTGTATTCTGATGATGGACTAAAGCTCTTCAGCTAAAGGAAAAATAAATTGCTGTGATATCATCATGGCTCTATGATTAAAACTGAGTGGGGTACGGTTATAAGTGCCAGAGTTATGGAGGAGGGGCATTTGTACAGTACTGCACCTGGAGATTTGGAAGACAGACGAAGGACAAACAGCTTGTGGCTGCCGTTCACAATCTGAACCTTGAGCCTTGCCACAGATGACCACCTTCCTCTTACTGAGGAATCTCAGGCTCAGGCAGGTGCCTCTTGTTGTGGGAAGTCTCCCCTGATTGCAACGCCATCTCAGGCTACACACACTTCTATCTCACTACCCCATCTATACGGATGATCTACACTTAGATTTCACCATATGAACCTGCGTGTGCCTCCTCCCCTCCAGACGGCATTCTTTGGGCAGGGCCTGAGTCCTCCTCGCCCTCAGTGGAGCAACTTTTGCTTTGGGGGTGACTGGCTGGCCCAGAGCCCTCAGCCTCTGTCAAAAGATCTTCCTTAATGAGCATTCCAGGCACCCCCAAGTGTGCTCCATGTCCTGCCCCCCAGGACGCCAGGGCACACAATGCCTTTGGAAACATCCGAGGAAACTGAGTCTCAGAGAGGTCCATAAATCTGCGCACAGTCACACAGGGAGCCGGGGTACCCCAGGAGGAGATCCTAGGTCTCCTTGCCCTCCAAGACTCCTCCTGTCACTCTTTATAAAAACGAACTTTTTGAGTTATAATCTATACACGGTGAAACGCACAGACTTTAGGTGTATGGTTTGGTAAGTTCCAACAAATGTATAAAGCTGTGTGGCTTCCTCCACAATCAAGCTGTGGATTGTTTCCATCACCCTCTGGCCCCTTCCCTTTAAGTCCCTTCCCAGCCTCTGCCACCTCAGGCAGTCACTGCCCTACTTCCAATCACTGTAGATTAGTTATGCCTTTTCTAGGACTTAAATGGAGTCACTCTCACCCTTATTTTGTAATTTTCTTACACCGTGTGACTCCCCCAACGGACCCCTCTCTGTGCTCCACCTCTGTCACACCCTCATGGCTGTGGGGGGTGACACGGGAGGCCAGCAGCTCGGGGAAGCTGCTGGAAAGGAGCAGCCTCAGGAGTTCAGGCTGGGCACCCCCCCCGCCTCACCCTCAGGATCCTTGCCGAGGTCCCGGGGAACAGCAGGGCCCCCTCCCACAGCTGGTATGTTTTTCCGGGAAGGAATAATGCCTTCCTCTCTGGGCAGCTCTCCCAGAGGACATTTCGTCAGCAACCAGGCCTGCAGGCTTGGGCTCTCAGCCCCTCTGCAGGGCTTGGGGCAGGGGGATTATGTGATGTTGGAAGGGGATAAAGAAGTGTTGGTTGAGTTGGGGGCTGGTGGACATGATCGGAGTGGGAGTGGGGAGGCCATTCTGCAATTTCTGGCTTGTAGGGTACAACAGGCCCTCCAGGCAGGGTGGCCCATGCTGGGTGAAGTCCAGTTACTATCAGACTGTGTGATCAGCCCTGGCCTCAAAAATATGCATTTTAAAGGAAGATCCTGGACCTGGTGAAGGTACACATCTAGCTCCCCACGTTACTTCCATCTTTTCTTTTTCCCTTTGAGACAGGGTCTTGCTCTGTTGCCCAGGCTGGAGTGCAGTGGTGTGAACATGGCTAACTGCAGCCTGGATCTCCTGGGCTCGTGATCCTCCTGCCTTAGCCTCCCAAAGTCCTGGTATTGCAGGCATGAACCACTGCACCCAGCCAGATGAAGGTCTTTTTGCTTACTCCAAATACAGGGGAACCATCAGCTCAGGGTGAAGTGCAGTGATGCAATCTGGGCTCACTGCAACATCCACCTGCTGGGTTCAAGCGATCCTCCCACCTCAGCCTCCTGAATGGCTAGGACCACGGGTGTGTGGCATCATGCCTGGCTAATTTTGTATTTTTAGTAGAGACAGGGTTTTACCATGTTGGCCAGGCTGGTCTTGAACTCCTGACCTCAGGTGATCTGCCCGCCTCAGCCTCCCAAAGTGCTGGGGTTACAGGCAGGAGCCACTACGCCTGATCTGTGTAAACTTTTAAGGCCTATCTGGTTCACTGCCTGTCACTGCCACACAGGATTCTACAATGTGCATCCTCCAAGTCCCCCCTAGCTGGCCTCCTGTTCTATTTATTTATTTTGAGATAGAGTCTGGCTCTGTTGCCCAGGCTGGAGGGCAGTGGCGCCATCTCAGCTCATTGCAACGTCCACCTCCCAGGTTCAAGCAATTCTTCTGCCTCAGCCTCCCTAGTAGCTGGGATTACAGGTGCTCGCCACCACCCCTGGCTAATTTTTGTATTTTTAGTGGAGACAGCGTTTCACCATGTTGGCCAGGCTGGTCTCAAACTCCTGACCTCAAGTGTTCTGCCCACTTTGGCCTCCCAAAGTGCTGAGATTACGGACATGAGTGACCGCGCCCGGCTGGCCTCCTGGCTCCACCTTCCACAAACTCCTCGCTCCACAAACACTCAACGGTGAGCGGCTGTACACGCCCCTCCTGAACCTGGTGAAGATACACATCCAGCTCCCCTGGCCTCCTTCAGCCCTGCTCAGTCTTCTCCCAAGCCCCCAGCACCACTGGTGGGGGGTGTGCTGGGTTGGGTCTCATCACCAAAGACTGGGTGGATGAGCTTGCTCAGGCTACCCAAAGAAACCCTGGCCACCATCAATTTCTTGCTCCCAGGAGGGAGACAGGAGCCTGAGTTCTTACCCTTCTCGATCGCAGGCCTTCTGGGTGGCTTTGGGCTTTCCCAGCCCCACTTCAGTCTTCTTAGCCTCCCTCCTTCCACTTCTAATTGTCCTCCACCTGACTTGGGACTTGAGGCCCTGAGCTGGCCCCTGTGGGCACTCTTCCTCAGATGCAGGCTTCACAGAGCCTGGGCCAGGACAGCAGGGATGCTGAGTCACGGGGTGGTGAAGACCCTAGAGATGACCAAAGCCAGACTGCTCGGCTGGGGCGGAGCTGGGTGAGAGGGGACAGGATCCCAGGGCCCTTCCACAGGGAGACAGCCAGCTGCTGGTGTGGGGTAAGCCTTTCAGCTATGGCAGCTCCATTCAACCCTCCAAGGCAGTGAAGACACAGAGCTAAGAAGATAGAACCAATGTTCTGTATCCTGGCTCTGTCTTTGGAGCTTCCTCTGTGGCAGCAGGCAGGGACACAGCAGGAGGAACCTGTCACACTGACTCTTGGGGCCCGCGTGCTTGGGACAAGCCCACCCTCTCCACTCTGTCCTCCTGCTCAAGCTGGGTCTGGAGCTGCTGATGGCTCCCGTGCCAGCCCTCAGGAACCAGAGGATGACGACCATCTGCCCCTTCCCTGGTGGGATGCAGCTGGGGCCTTCTCAGCGGTGAGGCTCTAGAGGTGAGGTCACCGTCTTGTCCAGTCTCCCCAGTCCCCTTTCTGAGGCTCATTTTCCCCATCTGGATGATGAGGGA
This sequence comes from Cebus imitator, assembly GCF_001604975.1. NCBI lineage: Eukaryota > Metazoa > Chordata > Mammalia > Primates > Cebidae > Cebus > Cebus imitator. The sequence continues at coordinate 1,019,373 of NW_016107518.1, forward strand.
GACTGAACTAGCCGGCCCTTCAACACAGGTTGGATGGATCGATAAACACTTGGAGATTAAAATAGTTTTCAGGAGCCATTCAGTTCATTTCCAGCCTTGGGCAAGAGCCCAAGACCTCTCACAACCCTACAGACGATACTTCAGCAGTCAGGAAATTCTCCCACCGTCTGACCTAAATCCTTCCTGCTTCATTAGAAATCTGTTCCCTCCTGCCCAGCGGTTCCTGGAGGCTGCCCAGCGCAGAGGGCCCTGTGGCTGCATTCCCATCGCTCGCCCACACCTCACCTGTTTCCCTCTTGGCTTCCCTTTTTTTGTGGGTTCAGTAAACCTTGTCTCTGAAATCTTTCCTCTCCAAGTCTCTGCCTATGAGGGGCAGAGGATGGAAAGCGGAACGCAAAAGAGCCCTAATCTCTTGAGCCCAGGGGTGGAGGATAAACAAAGGCCAGCAGGAACCGGTCAGTTGCTTGTGAAATATGCGCTGAGCGGGATGTTTTGGCTAGCGCAGCCAGACCCGAGAGGAGCCCCTAGGTGGGGGAGAAGCAGAAAGCTCTGCAGAGCAGGCCCTTGAATAAAGATGAGCCAGAGAGGCCTCCAGGGCGGGAGGTGGCTGCCCTATTCCCTAGGAAATGATTAGCTCATAATCAGGAAATTAACTTGTCAGCGCTGGCCTGGCGGTGCCACACCTGCTTGGTGAGCAGGCAGGCAAGGTGGCTGCAGATTCCACTGTGCCTCATCATGAAGGTTTAATCCCAGCCCAGGCATGTGAGCTAGGACAGCCATGAAGCCAGGCCTAGAATCTTCAATGGCTCCCCACTGCCCACAGAATCAATCCCAGAAGTCTTAGAGTGACAGCTAAAGCAACCTTCTGTGGTTGGCCTTACCTAGCCTTCCAGAACTCTTAACCCTAAGGGTCAGTAGGTAGGTTTCTAGCAGCAATACCCCAACCTTTTCTACCCCGTGACCCCATGGTGCCCTTGTCCTGGAATTCCCAGCTATGCACATGCGTGCGCGCGTGCACACACACACATACACACACGCACACACACACATACACACACACACACACACACTCCAGCTCTACCCATGCTGGGGTAAGCACTCTTTAGCTCCAAAGCCCACCTTGTCAGTCCTGACTACCCATTCATCACCACCCTGCACCCTCTTACAGCACTCATTTGCCCACCCGTCCGATGGGGGGAGACAGCAGCAGCACAGGGCCCGACTCGCAGAACGTATCTGCGTGTGCTCAATCGCACCAGCTGCCCAGGATGCCCTGGGCTGAGGGGGAGGCAGACGACGCTACCCACTGGGGAAGTCAGCTCCCTGCTCAGAGGCCAAGCCTCTGCTGCCTCTCTGCACACCTAATGCACATTTCTTCCCAGCATGAACCCAGCCCCTGCCCCTGCAGCCCTCCCTGTCCTGGCAGGCCCTGCCTAGTGCCCCTGAACTCACCTCTAGAAGCTTCCTCTGATGCTTCGGTCACTCCAGGGGTTCCCTCCCTTCCCTCTCATGCCCTGAACAGTGACCTGAAATTTTTATATTTCTTTTATGCTTTTGTTTTTGAGATGGAGTCTCATTCTGTCACCAGGCTGGAGTGCAGTGGCACAATCTTGGCTTACCACAACCTCCGCCTCCCAGATTCAAATGATTCTTCTGCCTCAGCCTCCCGAGTAGCTGGGATTACCAGCCTCCGCCACCACGCCTAGCTAATTTTTTGTATTTTAGTCAAGATGGAGTTTCACCGCGTTAGCCAGGATGGTCTCGATCTCCTGACCTTGTGATCCGCCCGCCTCAGCCTCCCAAAGGGCTGGGATTACAAGTGTGAGCCATGATGACCGGCCAATTTTTATATTTCTTATAAAACCCACTCTGCCGACAGCCTTCCCATCTCAGCTTAAGGCAATTGCATCCTTCTAGCCACACCAGCCATAAACCTCTGTGTGATCCCTGACACCTCTCTTTCTTTCATACCCCATATCCAACCCAGCAGGAAATCCCCTCAGCTCTATCTCAGGAACATACCCTCAAGCTGGCTTCCCCCATTGCTGCCACTCTTCCTGGTCTCTGGAACAGCCTCCTCTAGGTTTCCCTGGCTGACTCCCCTGTGCACTCCTGGCACAGCAGTCAGGGGCCCACGTCTCTGCTGCACCCAAACCCTGAGTAAAAGGGATATATAGAAATGAAAAACCAAAGCCCTCCCAGTGGCCCACAAGCCCCGCCATGGCCTGAGCCCCAATGCCCCTCTGACCTGTCTCCGTCTCCTCGTCCAATTCGACTCCACTCTGTTCTAACCACACTGGAGCACGCCTGGAGACCCCAGGGAACTCCTGCCTCGGGGCCTTGCGCTGGCTGTCTTCCTATCTGGAATGCTCTTCTTGAAGACAGCTCCACAGCTCACTCATGTGCCTCCTGAAATCTTTGCTCAAATGTCACCTTCACGAGGCCTGACCATCTCTGCCACCTGCCCGTCTCCTCTACTCCCGATCCTCCTCACCTCTCTCTATTTTTGCACAGCACTTAGCACCTTCTGTTTTTCTTTTTTAACCTATTTATTATGTTTATACATGAAAATAGAAGATCCACGAGGGCAAGGTTTCGTCTCTTTTCACGACTGAATACCCAGCTCTAGAACAGTGCCCAGCACACAGTAAGTCGCTCAATAAATATTTGTCAAATGACTATTTCCTCATAAGATGATATCTGCACTCTGTAGCCAGGCAAGAGCCCGTGAGGGCAGGGGCAGGTGGCAATGCCCTTTGCCTGTGCCCAGCTTCTGGGGCAGGTCTCACAGGTGCACAGCAGGTGCTACGGGAGCTGGAAAAGACAGACGTGGGCGTGGGCCACTCTGCACCCCAAGTACCTGTTTTCTCGCTGCCAGGCTGAGATGTCAGTGAGGCCAGGGAGGGGTCTGGGGTGCCCCTGAATTCTCCATGCCCAGCTCAGGGCCTGGCACCTGTATGCCCTTGATAAGTGCGTGAGCCAATGCCCACACTCCACAAGGGTCTGGTGGAACTGCCTGTGTGAGCACAGACTTCAGTGTCAAGCGGAGTCTGGAATCCATTCCCAAAGTCCTTTCTTTTGCAGAAGGATTTGCTTTGGGCTTGGAAAACCTGTGGCTCCAGCTGGCCCACAGGCAGGGGAAAGGGTGGGTTGTCTGCTGAGGTTTGGATGGCAAAGGCCTCTGGGGCCTCGCTTTCCCATCCTGAGTCCCTTCCTGCTTTGGCATTCTGACATCCCTCTCCCCATTTCCAGGTGGTACTTCAGTGCCCAGTTTCTGAGGTGCCTATCAGCAAGGGGGAGAGGGCCCCAGACCCAATCCTCACCCTGTGATAATGAGTCTAGACGAAAAGGCCCTTGGTCCAGCTGCTTGTGGTGAGGAGGTGGCTAAGAGGGGCCAGGGGAGGGGGCGAGTCCGAACCTCTCCTTCCAGCATCCCAACCCTGACTGCTCCTCCGCAGGAATGCCGGGCACAGCAATTGGAAGCAGGTGTGGGCTGCCTGGGCGGACCCCTGCTCCCTCCCTGCCCTCTTCCTCTCCTGCACATTTCAGCCACTGTCCTGGGAAGTCTTCCATGTGTTCTTGGCTTAGAAAGGAGGTGGAATGGACTCAGGCTGGGAGCTACTGGAGAGGGGTACCCCTTCTGAGACCAGAGGACATTGCAGTGGGGACCCCTGGGGTTAGGAGGAAGGAGAGAAGGCAAAAAGCCAGAACTCCCAGGCCAAGTCTAGCAGTAGCCTAGTGCCGATAAAGGCACTAATGGCCCCCGACCCTGCTCTGCCACCATCCCCAGCAGCTCTGTGGGGCCTGCAAACTTGAGGCAAAAACCCACATTTTGTTTTTTCAGGTGTTTAGACCTCAGAGAAACAGTGAACACTGAGACAGGTGACACAGAAAACACCCTTCCCTAAGAGACAGAACAGAGTGAGGCTGGGGTCTAGGTCTACGTTTGGCCACTCATTAACCCTGAGACGTTGGGTGAGTTATTTCATTTCTCCGAGCCTCAGTTTCCTCATCTATAAAATGGAGATGATAATTCTATCTAACAAGGCTGTTGTGGGAATGAAATGAGAGAAATAAAGTGTTTGGCATAGTGTCTGTTCAATAATTATCAGTTATTCTTATTATTCATTAAAACAGGAGCTGTCTGTTCTTGCAGGGATGGTCCAGTTTGAGACTTCGGGGAGAGAATGTGCCTTGCAAGTGGCTGATAAGAGAGGAGACAGGAAGTCTGCCTGGGATGAGGCTGCTTGGGACTCTGTTTGTTTGTCCAGACACTAATGACTCTCAAAGGAGAAACATGGAGGCGAGAGGAGGGCCCAGAGCCCTCTGTTTCCACAGCTTGTCTGACCTGACACAGCTTTCTAAGCCTGAGGACTCTTTTTCTTTCTGAAGGAACAATCTGAGACATCTTCAGGGAAGGAAGGAGGATGCTGATCTGTGATTCTACCTCCAGGGCAAGTCACTGAACCTCCCAGGGCCTCAGTTTCTTCATCTGCAAAATGGGGATAGCAATCCCAGGGTTGTTATAAGGATTAAGTGACTCCAACTGCAAAGCTCCAGGAACAATGTCCGGCACTTAGTATGCACTATAAGAGTGTTTGTTACACAAACCTTCTGGAATCTGCAATGATAATGACCAGGCGACACCCTAACACCACACTGGGGAGAGACTCTGCTTCCAAAGTCTGTCACACCTACTGTCCCATCTCACCCTGTCACAAACAATACCCAGAATCTAGCAGTCAAATACCTGTTGAATGAATGAATGACCAAATGAATGAGTGAATAAGTGAGGCGTACAGGATCTAAGCAATTAATACAGGGTTTTTTTTTTTGGTTTTTTTTTAAATGCATGGTTGTTAAGAACTCAGGATATGGAGTCACACAGACTCAAATGCTGGTTCCACTACTAAAAGTCAGCAAGGGAGCCTGTCACCTTATCTGTAACATGGGACAAATCACAGTACCTGGCTCGGACCTGGGAATTAAAGAAGATGTTGTATAACGCGCTCAGCAAATGCAAGCATAATTCTTCCCTCTGGATGCGGATGGCGGAGGTAAGGCCCACAGAGGCAAAGCTGGCAGAGGGGTCCGTGCTCACCTCCTGCCCTGCCCTGCCTGCAGGTTGAGCATGGCTTCCTCCTGGGTCATCTCACTGTGATGCAGAGAGCACAGGCTCAGTTTGAATTCGGGCTCAGCTGTACCCTTTTGTGCCACCTCCCTAGGCCTCAGTTTTCTCATCTGTACCAGGAGGACCATACTGCACCTCACTAGGAGGTTGTGCATTGAGGCCGCTAAGCCCAGGAAGTAGTCTTCAGCAAATGGCCAAGTTGGTATTATCATCCCTGCCTCTGGGCTCTAACTCTGGAAGCTTGCTGGGTGAAGCCTGCTTTGGTCCTTCCCTGCATCTACTCCAAACTCTGTGGGGAAAGGTGGCCGACCTGGAGGGCAGAGGTGGGCAGGCAGCCTGTGGTGAGGGAGACAGGCCCAGGTGAGCTAGGGGCTCAGGCAGGAGGGGTGGTAGCAGGAGGCCAGAGCTGCTCTCAGGAACTGAGGGTCCAGACAGGTCTGGCCTCTTGGGTGCAGGAGGCTGGACAGAGAAGGCGGTACCCTGGAAACACCCTTGCATGTGTCTAGGGAGATGTAACATCTAGGCTCATGAGCAGCATGGTCCCGCGGGGGCTGTGGAGGCTTGAGAGAAGGAGGAGGAGGAAAGGACAGGAAAGGGGTACCTCTAGCTCTGGAGTGCTAGGCTGAGACCCTAGACTTTGTCCCAAAGGCCCTGAGGAGCTACAGAATCCTCCTGAGTGGAGGAGTAACCTGGTCAGACTGCTGGGGTTTATCTGCCCCACATGTAGGACAAACGAGAGGGAGAGAATGGGGACAAGGGTACGGGGTGGGGGCAAGTACAATTCCCTCCTGGCCTCTGATTGGCCATGTGAGGTCAGGGATAGAGGACACATGCCAGGCAAGGCTAGCATAGCCATCCGAGATGCCCTGGGAGGATGCCTAGGGCAGCCTGTTCCATGTTCCTTTCAAAGGATTGCCAGAGCCAGTGAGTCAGGCAGCGGGTGGGAGGGTAAGGCCTTGGGAGGGGAGCTTTGGTCTTCTGGGGCTGTGGGGTTTCTTATGTGGCACTAAGACCCCCAGCTCAGAGAAGCTGAAACTGTGGGGAGGCAGGAACTGAGGCAAGGATCCCAGGAGAGGAGGGCCTGGTGGGGGCAGAGGGAGAGGTCACTCGAGGGAGCCGACACAGCGTAGGGGACCCAACTGGGCCTGGGAAGCAGCTGGCCACTATCCAGGGCTCTCTTCAAGGATTTGCTATGAGAGCTGAGCAAAGTATGTGAACCTCTCTGGGCCTGTTTCTTCCAGTTTATTTTCAGTTTCACATTTCAAAGTTGGAGAGAATGGTACTGCAGGTACTGCCTTGGGTATTCCCAGTGCCCAGGGTGGGAAGGAAGAGGGTGCAGGTGCCCAAGGAAGAAGCTGGGCTCAGGACAGGACAGGCGCTTGGAAACCACCCACCCATGGAGGGAGGTGGGTGGTGCTCACATGTGCTTGGTGTTGTGAGGACACATCCACGCCCACACACACATGCAGGCTGCCAGCGCCCAGCCTCAGACCCCTGGGTGTGGGGCCAGGAGGAATGAAGTCAGTCTCAGAGAATCCGCTTTGGGCTCCCACACCAGGCCTGGGGGTCTGATCTCAAGTACAAGGCTTGGCCTTCCCTGGGCTGGGATTTTCCACGGTCCGGCTTAGCAGGGTGGGGAGGGAGGAACCAATGATGGGGGAGACTACTGCTCCCTCTCTGGCCTCTTTGTCAGCCCTAAACTAGCCTGCAACCCCCTCCCCAGCAAAAAACACACTCCCACCCCACACCCCCAATGATTAGGGGAAGGGGCACTTGGAGGGTACTGACGACCATCCCTTGCAGCAATGCTTAGACATTGCCTTCTCTGGAAGTCTCCCTGAGCCCCAGCGCCTGACTGGGAGGGCCTTTGTCTGGGCTCCCAAAGCCCCCGGCCCCGCCAATGCTTGCCTAATCACAGCACTGAGATGCCCCTCCTGCTAGACTTGCCCAGGGAAGGGCCTGGACTCGATGCATGTGAACGCACTCAGCTTGGCTCCTAGGATGCTGCCTTCAGGGGAGAAATGTTTCTGACCCAAAAGGAACTGTGGGGCTCAGGGGCAGTGGCCAGAGGCCTGCTAAGCACCAAGCACCCTGGCTCCAGACATGGCCTCGTCCTGTCCCATTCCCCTCTCAACCAACTGGCTTCCTTAAGAACTAACAGGCCAAAGAGAGGCCCTAGAAAACCCGCTGGCTTGGAGCCCAGATGCCAAGTCCCGGGCCTGCCTCTGCCAGTATTGTGGCAATTGAGGGCTCAGTTTTCTCTGCCCAGAGGTGGGGCCCATCAGGCTGAGCCTCATGCTGAGGTCTTGCATTCTAAGAAAAGCCACTGTAAAAGTTTTGCACCCTCTAGGTAAAACATCCTATACTCCAAGGGGCCCTAGGGCAGCTGATGCATGGCTGTAACATGCCCTTCTGCAGGGATGCTGCAAGTACCTGGTAAGGACCACAGCAGGTGGATGTATCCTTCATCACATCACAGAAGGACCTGCCATCTGATTTTTCCTGAGGTCTCACAGGTTCTTAAAGTGGGATTCAGCACCCAACTCAAGTGCTACACCTTGGACGTGAGGGAGTGGGTGCTCCCAGTGCAGAAACTCCTCTCCCCTAGTCTTGGCCTCCAGCAGTACCCAGGGAGACAGGCACCCCATCAGCAGCAGCCCCTCACTGAGGTCAGCTTGGCTGGAGACAAGGCATCAACCCTCTGCTGACAGAGGCTGAGGGGGAGGCTGGGGTGGTAGCACCTACAGTGCAGGGCACTGCGGGGCTCAGCCCTTAGTTGGTGGGCCAGGCACAGCAACCTCAATGGGGAGCAGAGAATCATGGGTAGAGGAAGCTGACAACAGCTTGAAAGAGGCAAAGTAAGGTTGGACTGCATAAGCATCTGGGATCGAGTGGAAAACCTTGACCAAAAAGCTATCTGTATGGAGAGGGTAGCAGGAAGGGGGATTCTCGGGCAGCAGGGAATGGCTGATGGCTGTCCAGCCTCAGCCAGACCCACCAGTCAACCCTTGTCACAGTAGCCCCATCTGCTAATAGCACGTGTGGAAGCTGCCACTCTGCTGTGTCCTCATGTGCAGAGGGCTTTGGCCTTCCCAAGAGGAGGATGTATCCTTATCCCCTGAAAAGCCAGAGGGAGATCTGTCCACAGCTGGGGCTCTCCCCAGGGGCCAGGACTAGGGTGAGTGGACGAGGCCGGTGAGGTGTTTTTCTTTTCTTTCTTTTCTTTTTTTTTTTTTTTTTTTGGCTTGGGGTGCAAAATTTTAGGGGATGCCAAAAAATTCAGTAACCGAGATAATATTTAACGTAATAGTTTTAAAAATCAAAATTAACGGAAAAGTCTGTGATTAATAAAATATCCAAATTTTAAATAAGGACAGGATCCATGTTGCTGATTTTTTAGCTTGCCTCAGGCTCCAATATGGCTTGGCGTACCACTGTTACGGACTTTATTTAAAAATGTGGATATTTTGTTTATCACAGAGTTTTGTTTTTTAACATTAATTCTGACTAAAAAAATACATCTCAATATTGCTCATCTCAATTATTGCGTTATTTTGATAGACCCTGAAATTCTGCACCCAGGCCAGTGCCTGACGGGTCTCTCTTGTCCCCAGCCTTGCAGACTCCCCAAGGGGGTCCCGACTTCCCCCTGGAGCACAGGCTCTCCAACCTCTTGCGGACTCAGGCCAAGCTCACACCATGCCCAGTGATGGGCAACTTGCCACACCTCCAGGGCACCCCTTAAGGCCACACTGGCCCTGACGACTCAGGTTTCTGATGCTCCTTGCCTCACCCTGTGAGCTGGCATAGGGCATCTCTAAGGGGGGAAGGAGATGCCCTCATTGGAATGAGGGAGAGGCAGAATGAGGGGTTCCTTCCTTTTGTCCTCAGATGACCCCACGCCAGGTACAGAAGACGCCTCCTCCCAAAGCTAGGCTAGTCCCTCCACCAAAGTCAGGATCAGAGCCCCACACCTGCCTGGCCAACCCCTGGCACTGATGATGCCTGGGTGCGGCTTAAGCTGGGAGGTGAGGTGCCAGGTGAGCTGCCAGGCTGTTGGCTGGGTCGGGGGAGTCGGGAGGGGGCGCTGCTCCGCGCTTAGCAGCTCAGAGGAGGCTTCCGGGAGAGTTCTGAGGAGGGGCCCGGCGCCCGGGGCAGTTCCCCGCGGCCAGGGGCGCGCGCCGCCAAAGGGGCGTCGGGGGTCGGGGGCGGTACTCACCGCGGCCGCTCTGGTTGGGCCGGTACACGCTGCCCACGCTGAGGCGGCCCTGCTGCGCGCCGTTCCGCTCCCCACCCGGCTGGGGCGCGTCGGAGCTGCGCACAGGCAGGTAGGGCGGCTCCTGCGCGCGCGGTGGCGCGTACGCCTCGGGGGCCTGGTTGGCGTAGGGCGGGTACCAGCCCAGGCGCGGGTCTCCGCCGTAGGCCTGCGCCGCGTCGGGGCCGGGGCCGGGGCCGGGGCCGGGGCCGGGGTCGGGGTAGGCCTGCTCGAAGCCCGCGGTGCCCTCGCTGTACAGGCTGTGCGAGTAGCGGCGGTCCAGGCCGTCGGGGGGCGGCGGCGGCGGCGGCGCGTAGGGCCTCTCCGGGGCCGGGTAGAAGCCCTGCGGCGGGTACTCGGGCAGCTCCTCGCCGCCGCCGTACTCCTCGTAGCGCGCCCGGGGCTGGTAGGGGTAGATGACCCCCGCCGAGGCCACGGCCGCCGCCCCCGCGCCCACGCCGCCGCCCGCGGGCCGGTAGTACACGAAACCCTGGTCGTAGGTCCGCGACGCGGGGTCGTAGTTCTCGTACTGGCTGACATAGGGCGCCTGCGGGTAGGGGAACTGCTGCGGGTAGGAGGGCGGCTGGCGGTAGGTGCTGGCGAAGGCCGAGGCTGAGACCGAGGAGGCGGAGCCCCCGTGCCGTTGCTGGGAGACGGAGGTGCGGGCCCGGGCCATGCCCGTGCTGTCCCCGACGGCCACCTCGCGCCAGTTGTCGGGCACCTGGCCGAAGCCGAATGGGTGCCGCGCCTGGCCGCGCACGGTGTCCGAGCCCACGCGCCCCGGCAGGGGCAGGGACGGCGCCTGCCGACGACGGGGGCTCCCGTGGCTGCGCCGCGGCTGGGCCTGGGGCGCGCCGGCCAGCAGCACCCGGGAGCTACTCTCAGACCGCGGAGGCCCGGGCGGCACGTACTCTGAGCCCGAGTTGAGCAGACTGTACACCTGCCCGTTGTTCTCCCACTGGATCAGCTGCCGCCAGCGCCCGGGGTCCGAGCCCTGCCCCGGCTGCGCCTGCTGCCCGTGCACCAGCACGCACAGGCAGGCGCCCCACACCAGGGCCCCCAGCTGCCGGCTGCCTCGGGCCAGAGCCATGGTGCCCCCTCAGCAGAGGCCGGGTGGACAGAGAGGCTCTCAGGCGTGGCCCCCTGTGCGCGCTTCTCTTCCCACGGCCTCGAGGACAGGAAGGCTCCTTGCTCGCTCCAGCTCTAGCTTTGTCCATGCTGGCCTTGTCCCGAGCGGGACGGCTCCTCCGATGACAGCATTTCGAGGCCAGAGGGTCAGGGCAGGGCAGAGGCGATGCCCAGGGCTGCACGAGGCTCTCCTCAGGGCACCGGGCGGGCAGGACCGCCTGTGGGCCTTACATGGCCAGCCTCGCACTGGCTGGCCGCTCGGCTGGCGCTTTCCCACTCTGAATGAATAAGCAACAGGCTGGGAGCGTCGGGAGGCTTCGGCCTCCTGGTCCGCCTGCTGGGGCCTCCTCCGCGGGGCCCTATGGCCCGCCGGCTTTTAGCTATGCGCCGGTCCCACAGCTGGAGTGCTCCCTCTGTCCCTAGGAGTTCCCAGCCAAGCCACAGACAGGCCTCTGAGGAAGGGAATCAAGCAGGGAGTAGGAGGGGGCCTCTGGGGACTCGGGCCTGGTAAGTGGGGGCTCTGGCAGGCAGAAAAGGGCTGGGGTGTCAGCAGCACCCTCCCCATTCCTCTCTGCTTTGGACGCAGTATCCCTGGTCTCCACCTTGCTCACTCTCTAATTCCGGGGCCCAGGTGCACGTCAGCTCTTGTACCCACATAGAAAGGCACTGAAGCTGCAGCTTTTCCCTCGTGTCCCACCTCAGGGCCTTACTTTCCCAGTCTGAAGAGTGGGGTGTGTTCCTAGGCTGAATAGCGCTTGTGAGATCATGGGAGAGATCAACGTCCCACACATCACATATGGGCTCTGTTCTGCATCTCTTCCTTCTGCATAGCCTGGGAATAACTTGAGTGTACACATGGATAAAATGAAACCCAGGGGCTGTGTTTGATATGGGACAGGGGTCACTGTGGGGCAGAGAAGCCTGTAAGCATCGAACAACAGAAGGGGGGTTTCCGGAGAACGGGCCTGGCCTTGTGGCTGTGTGGCTCGTCCCTTACTCTGTCTGATCCAGCTGCCACATCTGACCAATGGAAGATTAGGCCAGATGGTTCCTGAGAGTGTTTTGGGAGATTCTGTGTTCCTTCTGGGAATGGCAGGGATAGGAGGGGTCCCAGAAGTTTGAACACTTTGGCATCCAAGAAATTGCACTCCAAATGCTGCTCTTCAGGCCTCCCCGGGGCTGCCTTCTCCAACCATGTTCCTGGGAACCAGAGGGCAGAAATTGGCTTCTTGTGCTTATGAACAAGGTAGGAAGGACCTGTCCTTAATTCGGCCCCTGTATATTCCTTCTTCTTTTAGAAACTTCTGGAGCCCACCTAGGGAGGAGGCAACTAGAGTGGACATTCCTTGGGAACTGGGGGCCTCCCAACCCCATGCTCTCCAGGTAGCATTTGTTCACCCATTGCATTGTTCTTCAGGACTGGGGCTTGGACTCCTGCATGCCTCTGCCCTTTAAAGGCCTAGAATCAGCCAGGAAGGCAGGGGGCTTCCAATACCTCCTGGCCAGCAGCCTGTCAGTGCTGACACCTCAGCTCCCCACCATGGGGTTTCCATCTCAGACTGCAGACAAGATTCCTCCAAAGAGCCACTGGTGTGACTGACACCAAGCAAGATGCTGAGACAGGGCTCACTGAGGGCTGGGACCTGGAGGGTTAAGCCTTCCCTCCCTCCTGCTTGCCCCCTGCAGTGTTGGCCGCTACTGCTTAGAATCCCTGGGGTCCTGTAGGGCCCTCCCGCCAGCCAGATGGGCAGCATCGGCTGCAGAGAAGGAGGAGAAGTGGAAACAGGCCTCTGGGTACCCCTAGGCAGGGAGGGAAGGGAAGAGGAGTGGAGGGAGGACAGGATGGCTGTGAGGATGGGAACTCAGTTGCCCTGAAGCGGAGGCAGGACCCCTCGCCTTGAGTCAGACAGCAGGGCAGGGACTGCTTCAAGGCTTTGGGTGTGTGGGGATCCAGGCACAGGCCACTCCATTCAGCTGGCCTCGGAGCCAGCTCTTGGCTTGAAACCTTACCCGATGCTGGCTCCTGCTCCTCTCTCTTTTTTCTTAAGGTAGAATCAGAGTGAGTCAGAGGAGCCAAGTTTCCTGTTAGGCTCTGTTTGAATAAACTCTGAACATAGCTTGGGCCTCTGCACAGATTCCCCTGGCCAGGACTGCGGTCCTGCGAGCCATCCCTGCTGAGATGGAGAGCTGGGGGTCTACACTATGACTTGAGCTAGGGACCTGGCCTGGCTCAGCCACTCCTTAGGAAACCTTTCTCAGCTCTCAGAGCGTTAGAGTCCCGTCTGTGACCTGGGGGTAATCATACTTTCTTGTGGCATATTTGGGAGGATGGAATGAGAGGATTATGAAAAGTCCCCAGCACAGAGCCAGACATGTGGCCACTATTTTCTTTCTTTCCTCTTGACTTGTAAGAGAAGGGAGGGGTTTCTCTCTTTGGGGCGACCCCCACTCCCACTTCCTCTGTCTTTCCTGTTTTTATCTGTCTTCAGCATCTTTCCTTGCCCAGGACGAACCTTGTGCAGGGGGGCCAGAGGTGGCTCCTCTGCCAGAGCTGTCCTCTCCCTTTGTCTCTACTCCTTCCCAATGACCTCATTCTGCTTGGGTCTAGGTCTCCTGCAGTGGCTGACAGGCCCAGCAGCTCTGTGAGCCCAGGGGAGCCTGCCTACCTTCACCTCTCCTCACACGGGGCGTAGCCTTGCCTCAGTGGCTAGAGGTGTCCTAGCATCCTTAGGTTGAAACCTGCAGGGTGAGGGCCTAAAGAGACCTGGGCAGGCTATGGAGGGTACAGAGCCTGGGTCAGATGAGGGCTTGGACTCCAGGCTGGTCTGGGCCAGAGCTGTCTGGGGGGAGGGCAGCTTCTCTCTCTGCCTGTCCCTACAGGCTGGGATTCACACCCACTTTTTTAAGACTCAGGCATGTGCTTGAGGCTTGTTGCCAGTTCCTGGCACTAGGAACCAGCATCAAAGGCCCCTCGGAGGGCTGGTGATAGAAGGCTGAAAGGGCCTGTTGATCACGCACGACTTGATTAAGCCCCTACCGCGTGCTCAGCTCTGTGTTGATGGGCCTCCCACGGAGGAGCCAGGGTCCTGTGACCCTGTCATGGAGGTCCGGGCTCTGGAAAGTCCATGGGGGAGGCAGGAAGCAGTAGGCCTGACCAGCAGTGGGTCTTGGGAGCAGAGAGGGGTCAGGAGCTGTGGGATTCCTCACTTGCTTTGCAGAGGGAAGGACCAGGAGGCCCATTGTGGGTTGGAATTTTCTGTGGTTGTGGGGAAGCCATGAGAGCAGGCCCTGGGGCACCCAAGCCCTCCATCTTCCGCACTGCACCGTAGATGGGTTTTGGGCTGCACTGGGAATCCAAGACCCAACCCAGGCAGCTGCTGCCTCTGGAAAGCCGGCTGGAGGAAGTGCTGAGTGAGGAGGCTGGGCAAGCTGGCACAGAAAGTGCTGACTCTGCAGGGAGAGGACCACCGAGTGACCACTGCCAGCTGGGCCCCTGTGTTCACCCCTCCCCCGCAGCCACATCTGGCACAATGGTGGGGAGGGGGACCCAGTCCCCAGGGCCGGGGCAACCGAGGAGGGGGCCTGAGGAGGGGGCCAGAGCCGTGGGTTTGGAAGTATTTCTTCAGGGCTGGAACTCCACTCTGGAAGTGGGGGAGGTGAGGTCAGAGCCTTTTCGAGGGACTAATGGGGTGGGGGATGGAAGGAACCCACCCTTCTCTAGGACCCAGGGGAATTCTGTGGCTCTGGCCACTTCCCAGTTGGTTTCCTCCCAGCTCTCCCAGCCCCTTCTCCCGCGGCTCCCAGGGGATTTGGAAATAACAGAGCTGGGCATCCTGGTTGGGCTCTGTGGAGGCGGGAAGCCCCTTCGGGCCCTTAGAGCTTCTCCCCTCCCTGACTTTCACCCCTCCCCAGATTCTGGGGCAGGCGGGCTCTGAGTGGCTGCAGAAAGTTTAACCTTCTTGTCTCTACCTCCACCTGCAGCCCCACCCCGACCATAGGTGGGAGCGGGGAGGATTCTGTGTAGTTTTCTGGGGCCTTCTGGGTGGGAAGGCCCTGAGCTGGCGTTCATGGGGGTAAGGGGTCAACTGCAATTGTGCCCTACCTGAGGGAGAGAACTGGCAAATCCAAGCAGGGCACCAGGCCCTTGGGACACAGCCCAGCAGAGGCCTGCAGAAACTAGGAGGGAAACTAAGGCAGGAACCCCTGATTCTGACTACTAACATCCTGACAAGGATAAGGGAGGGCTTGCGCGCGTGCTCTCGTTCTCTCTCTCCCTCTCTCTCTCTCTCTCTCTCTCTCTCTCTCTCTCTGTCTCTGTCTCTGTCTCTCTCTCCTTTTCGTCTCTGTAACTTTCTCTGGGACATCTCTGGGTTTCTTGAGCTTTTTGGTTTTGCTTTTTTAAAAAGCATAATCTTGGTATGTTCCCCAGGCTGGAGTGCAGTGGATTCACAGCAGCCCTGAACTCCTAGGCTCAAGCCGTCCACCTGCCTCAGCTTCTGGGACTGCAGGTGCACACTACCAGGCCTGGCTCTCTATAGCTTTTAAATTTTCCGCAGTAACCTCCCTCCATCTTACGCATTCATTTTCTGTCTGTGGCCCTCTTTGTGATTTGCAGCCTCCATCTGTCACCATCTGTTTCTGTTCTTCCTCAGCCCTCTTACACACTGCCTCCCTTCGTCTCTATCTGCTGATGTTTCTCCCAATGAACGATTCCTTCATTCATCCACTCACTCACTCGCTCAGCATGTTCCCTGGGCATCTGTGGAATACCAGGCCCTGTGCTGACTACAGTCAGACCTGCCAAATCTCCAGCGGGTACCCAGGCTGCTGGGGGTGTCACAAGTGGTAGTCCTGGGTGGAGGTGAAGACATGGCACTGACTCTCTGTGACCTTTGAGAGGCAGTTCTATTTCAGTCTCCTCGTCTGTCTGTCCGCCCATTTACCCATCCATCAATGTCTGCAGTGACTCCGTCCCTGGTTCACCTTCATGAGGTGGCTTTTTCTGTGCTTTCTGCAGAGCTCACGCAGTTGACTTCTTTCCCCATGGTGGAGGTTGGTAGTAGAGCTGGAGAAGCGGAGGTGGTGTGGGGCGAGAGTGGAGGTGGGTGATGGAAATGTCGGAGGTGTTCCAACCAGAGGGACTCCATCTTGAATGGGGCTGGGTAAAATGAGGCTGAGACCTGCGAGCTGCATTGCCAGGAATCTAAGCCTTGGTAGTGACAGGGGATTTGGAAATGACAGAGCTGATATAGCACTTTATATCTAACAGGATGGGACAGGAGGTCACAAGATACAGGTCATAAGGACTCCACTGATAAAATGGAATGCAATGAAAAAGCCAGCCAAAACCAAGATGGTGGTGAACATGACTTCTGGTTGTCCTCATTGCTCTGTGTACCCTAATTATCACATAATAGCTTGCTAAAAGACCCTCCCACCAGTGCATGACAGTTTACAAATGCCATGGCAACATCTGGAAGTTACCTTATATGGGCTAAAAGGAAGAGGAGCCCTCAGTTCTGGGAACCCCCTACCTTTTGCCCAGAAAACTCATGAATAATCCACCGCTTTTTAAATATGTAATAAAAAGATAGGCATAGATGACTGCTAGCCAGGGGCCACTGGAGACTGGTTTTACCCAGCTGGGGTCTGGGAAAGGAAAGGGCCCCAGGGTGATGAAAGAAGAATAGAGATGAGATATCAGCAATCTCTCCCTTAAGGTTTTTTTTTTTTTATTTTTATTTTTAATACAATGTTTAGTCTCAGATTACAAAAGAAATAGAATACAGAGTAAAAGAAAAAATAATTAATTCTGTAACCTAGGAAAGAACTGTTCTAGGCTCCACCTCCCCCCCACACTCATTTAAAAAAACAGTTAGGATCATAATGCCTGTGTGATTTTGCAAGCTGCTTTGTTTGCATAACAGCAGTTGTCGAACATTTCCTTGTGTCACCGTAACTGCCGTGACCCAGTTCTGCTTTCAGTGTTCGTGTTGATCACAGGAGCTCCTGCATGCCTAGATGAAAAGGAGGTCAAGACTTTATCCCCTACCCCCCAAAATACCCTCTCTGTTCCGGAGTGGTGGGGGGGCTGGCTCCTAACAGCCCCTCCCCTGTTAGGACCTTGTCTCCTTCAGGACTGGACCTTAATCCTGGGCCTGTGGTCAGATTGCCAGTTTCACTTAGAGGTGGAAATGTCAACCCCCTGTTTGGAGTGAAAAGGCAGGTGTGGGGCGGGGGAGTACCTTCATTTCTATCTGCCCAGGAGGCCAGCCTCTTCCTGCCTAGGCATTTCCTTCCTGCGGTATGGGAAGGACCAGGCTTTCTCAGACCGTAGAAGGTTGAGAGCCAATTCCGTGTGGAGCAAGTGGTGGCTACCAGCCTTGGGTCTACATAACTAGGGCTCCACAGCCTTCTTGTGTCCCCCTAGGAGGAAAAACACCTGGCAATTTAAATTTTTAAAAATAACTTTAAAAAACATTGGTATAGCACACACACACACCCACAGAAAAGTCCACAGATCCTAAGTATACCACTAGATGAATGATCCCAACGGGCACACACCTCTGAAGTTAACACTTGGATCAAGAAACAGGACATCGCAGCAGCTGGCAGCTTCCAAGGAGAAGCTCCAGAAAGTTCGGCCTGTCTCAGCACCTGGCTGCATCGGAAACGACTTTTCTTTAACAAGATTTTTAATGACTGACTGATGTGGACAAATCATAACTGAATGAATAACCTCCTTTGTTAATTTTCTTCTAATAGCAAATAAAGTTGCTGTTATAAATGGTGCTGTAATAAGCACCCTTGAAGAAATCTTCATGTCTGCCTCTGCTGTATAGCAGGTCACAGTGCCCGGGTTTGGTTCTAGCTCTCGTTTGTGAACTCTGTGACTCACCGTGCCTTTTTTTCTTTCTGTAAAATGGAATAATAGTAAGAATTTAAATGGGGTAACATGGAGTGGGTTTAGTTCAGAGCCTGGGTTTAGCTGAGAGCAAGCACTCAGTAAGTATCAGCGATTTGTAGACTCTTAGATTAATTTATCAGAAGTTGGATTTGTGGTGAAAGGGTTAGAGTGTTTTTAAGGCTTTGGCACAAAAAATACCCATGTGCTCCCAGAGAGGTGGTTCCCATTTACCTACCTGAGCTGCCCTCACCCTTTCTGATACTGGACACTCTTTTCAAAAAGAATATTAAAAATTGGATAGGTTAAAAACAAGCGTACACATTTTTTGGTTGCATTTTTTTGGTTACCTGTGAGAGTGAACATGTTGCCTTCTGTTTATCGCTCTCCTAAATGGTCTACTTGCTCCTACCTTTGTACCCCAGAAGTCTGTTCACAAGACGGGAGCCAGAATGATCCTTTTGAGACACCAAAATTTCACTCATCTGTTCTGCAGTGGTTCTCAGGTTAAAAGCCAAAGTCCTGTTCAAGGCCTCCCAAGTCCTCACGATTTGGTCCCTTGCTCTTTCTGTTCCAGCCACCTTGGCCTCCTCCTGCTCTCCCGCCACACCATGGCCATTTCCCCTGCTCTTCGTAGTCAACTCCCTGAACTTGTTCAAAGCTTTGCTCAAATGTCTCCTTTCTCATGAGGCGCCACCAGCCCCTGAGTTCCCTATACCTCACTCTTGATGGCCTTACTTCACTCTTCTTTCTTTTTTTTCTGATAGTACTTATCACCTTCTAAAATACTTCATGTTTTACTTATTTGTTTGTTTGTCTCTCTCCAGTAGAATGTAAGCTCCTTGAGGGCAGGGACCTTTGTCTTTTTCACTCCTGTGTCCCATGTGTAAACTTGTCTGGCACAGAAGAGGTGCTCGATAAATATTTGTTGAGTGAATGAATGGTAAATTTTCTGCTCATATTCTTTGACTATTTTCTATTGCAATGTTCGTCTTTTAGTATTGGTTTATAAGATGTAGTATATTTAGCCCCTTTTCATATATCTCTCTTTGTCACATATTGTGCAACTAATTTGTCATTTCCATCAATTTCTAAAATACTTTTCTTGATGCTTCATTTTTAAGCTGTCAGATTATTAATCTTTTCTTTATGGTCTTGGACTCTATTGTGGCATGACTGTTGCCTTCACCGGGAACATATAAATTTTCAATTAAATGGCCGGGTGAGGTGGCTAACGCCTGTAATCCCAACACTTTGGGAGGCCGAGGCGGGTGGATCACGAAGTCAGGAGATCGAGACCATCCTGGCCAACATGGTAAAACCCCGTCTCTATTATTAAAAAATATATATATATAAAAAAGAAAGTAAATGTTCTTCTGTGACTTTATGATTTTATTTTACTTTTTTACATTAAACTCTTTATCTTCATGTGTGGTAAGAGGTAAGAACATAACTTTAAAGCAAATTAAGCAGCTATCCCCAAATGAATTATAAACAAATTGATCATTTCCCAGTGCTCCGAAAGGCCATTTTATCATACACCAAATATTTTCGTGTGTTTGACAGGGTTTACCATTCTGTTCCATTGGCCTATCACATCATTCTTACATTGGTGTTTGTTGCCCTATTTTAATAATTGTAACTTTTTAATAAGAGTTAATGACTGAGAGGACAAGTTCCATTGTTTTATTTTTAATTTTTTTGAGACAGGGTCTCACTCTGTCACCCAGGCTGGAATGCAGTGGTGCTATCTCGGCTCACTGCAGCCTCTGCCTCCCTGGTTTAAATGAGTCTCCCGCCTCAACCTCCCGAATAGCTGGGAGTACAGATGTATGCCACCACGCCTGGCTAATTCTTGTGTTTTTAGTAGAGACATGGTCTCACCATGTTGGCCAGGCTGGTCTTGAACTCCTGGCCTCAAGTGATCCATCCACCTCAGCCTCCCAAAGTGCTGGGATTATAGGCTTGAGTCACCACGTCTGGCCCATTTTTTTTTCTTTTGAAGTGTTCTTTGTGGTCATTTATATATTCTTTAAGATAAATTCTAGACTTTTTTTTCTGCCAAGATAAACCAGCAAACAAAAATCTCACTGGGCACTGCAACTGACTTTGTTTCGTAGATTAACTTAGTGATAATCAACTTTTTTGCACTGTTGAGTATCTCTGTCCAGGAACATGGCATATCTTTCTGTCATTAAGGTCTTTTTTATTATAGTTCTTTAAGAAAGCTTTAGTTTATAGATGAATGTAGTGTGTTTGCTGCTTATTTTCATAAAATATAGCAGTGACGTCTGTGGCAGGCAGCTTCTGAAATGGCTCCCAGTGATCCTTAGCTTCTGGTAGTTACTCCCTTGTAGGATCCCTTTCCTTTGTGTATGGGCTGGATCTAGTGACTTGCTCATGAATAGAATATAGCAAAACAAAGAAAATGATGGGTTGTTACTTCTGAGATTAGGTTGTAAGAGGCTAATTTCTATTTTGCTGTAACTTTGTCTCTCTGACCCTCTTCTTGCATGCACTCATGAAGCAGCTGCTGTGTTGTGAGCCAGCTTATGGGAAATGCATGTGGTGGAGAACCGAGGGTGGCAGCTTGCCAACAGCAAGCCAGGAGCCAAGGCCCACAGCCCAAAAATTGGTGAGGAACCACAGGCTGCTAACAGGCATGTGAGGAAACTTAGAAGCAAATCCTTCCCCAGTTGAACCTTCGGATGACACCAGAGCCTTTGCTGACCCCTTAATTTTGCCCTTGTAAGAGATGTTGAGTCAGAGGACTTGGCTAAACCACACCTGGTGGATTCCTGACTTACAGAAACTTGAGATAATAAATGTTGTTTTAAGCCACTCAGTTTTGGGTTAATTTGTTACATAGCAAAGATAACTAATATAGTCCCCCCCCTTTTTGTATCATATTTTCTAACAGTTTATTAGGAAATGAAGAAGTTATTTTAGGCTGGGCACAATGTCTCACACCTGTAATCCCAGCACTTTGGGAGGCAGAGGTGGGTGGATCACCTGAGGTCAGGAGTTCAAGAACAGCCTGGGCAATGTGGCAAAACCCTGTCCCTACTAAAAATACAAAAATTAGCTGGGCATGGTGGTGTGAGCACCTGTAGTCTCAGCTACTTGGGAGGCTGAGGTGGAAGAATCGCTTGAGCCCAGGAGGCAGAGATTGCAGTGAGCCAAAAGCACCCCACTGCCCTCCAGCCTGGGTGACAGAACAAGACCTTGTCTCAAAAAAAGAAAAGAAAAGAAATTTTATAACTAGCCACATTAATATAAACCCTTATATTTTGATAAGTTTGTATTTTTGTAGTTTTTTTATGGTAGGATAATCATATTTGTAAATAATTATAATTTGTTTCCCTCTTTTTGATGTTTTATATCTAATTGCATTAGCTAAGATCTTTAGAATAATGTTAAATAACAAGCTATTAGAACTCTTCATCTTGTTCTCAGATTTGATGGAATGCTACTTGTATTTTACTCTTGATTTTGGCTGTTGGTTTGAGATTTATTTATTTATCATGTGAAGTAAGTATATTTTGATTTCCCATTTACTTGAGCTTTTAAAAAGAAAATCGGAAATGGATGTCGCAATTGACCAAACATCTATTCAGTATGTAAAATGATCTTTTTCTCCTTTGACCTATTGCTGTAGCAAATCAGCTCACTGCCATTCTAATATAGAGTTATCCATGCATTCCAGGAATGTTTGCTCATGGTGTATTCTTTTAATACATTGTTGACATACATTGGACTTGATCTGATTAAATTTTCATGAGGACTCTACATCTGTATAAATGAGGCTGGTGTATGAGTGTATGACTCATTCATTCTGTCTCTCTTTGTGGCATTCTGGCTTTATGAAAAGAATTGAGAAGAGTTTGAGTTAAGGTCCTGGCAAGAAACACTCACTCAAGATGGTTTAACTAAAGAGACTTTAATGAAGAGACTGCTTATAGAAATCTGGATAAGGGGGCTGGTTGTGATGGCTTATGCCTGTAACTCAGCACTTGAGGTGGGTGGATTACTTGAGGTCAGGAGTTTGAGACCTCCTGGCCAACATGGCAAAACCCATCTCTACTAAAAATACAAAAAATTAGCCGGGCATGGTGGTACATGCCTGTAGTCCCAGCTACTCAGGAGGTTGAGGCAGGAAACTCATTTGAACCCGAGAGGCAGAGGTTGCAGTGAAGCAAGATGGCGCCACTGCACTCCAGCCTGGGTGACAGAGTCAGACTCTGTCTCAAACAAACAAACAAAAAGGAAATGTGGTTAAGGTTAGGGAACAAACAAGGGATGATGAGGTACCCAGAGACTAGACATTATGGTGAATGTTACCATCCTTACGGCTTCAGGGACAATGGAAGGAACCAGTGTGACTGGAGCCCAGGTAGAGCTGGGACCTTGGAGAAGAGGTGCAGGCAAGAGCTGAGCTTTGGAGGAACAAAGGCTCTGCCAGAGACAGGGCATGAAAAGAGGCAAGGCACAGATGAGACACACCAGCCCTTCTCACCTCCCGCCTTCCACACCCTTGCCCATACCCCCTGTGGTCTGACCCAGCAAGGGGCTGGAGGACAAGGGATCCCGGGTGATGAATGCGGTTTGTGGGGCTCCGGGCTGGGCAGGGAAGGAAGTGGCCCTGGTGTGATTTCTGTCTCCTGACTGATACGTGCATAACCATGTGTTTAACATGTTTTTAATATTCACTTCCAGGGCTTTTATACAATTTCTCTGTGTTGATTTGTTTTGTTTGTTTGTTTGTTTGTTTGTTTCTGTTTTGTTTTGTTTTGTGAGAGAGGGTCTTGCTCTGTTGCCCAGTCTGGAGTGCTGCGGCGCTATCACAGCTCACTGCAGCCTGGACCTCTTGGGCTCAGTCCATCCACCCGCCTCCTGAGTAGCTGGGACTACAGGCTTGTGCCACCGTGCCTGGCTAATTTTTTAATTCTTGTAGAGATGGGATTTTGCCATGTTGCCCAGGCTGGATTTTTTTTTTTTTTTTTAAATTTAGAGAATTAATTTGGGCCAACGTTGAGAACTGTAGCCCAGGACTTGTTTTTTCACTCACTATTATTTTGATTATTTTGACTCTTGCTGACTTGGAAAGAGTGCCTCTCTTGAGTATTTTTTTCCCCATGAAAAGTAGAACCATGCATGGCCTGTGTCCTAAGTTTTGACATGTAGGAAAGTCTTTTTCTGTTGCCTTCATGCATGAATGCACCAGGCAAGTTGTTAAAATGTGAGGTCACAGCTGATGTCTCAAAATTCTATAGAAGAGTGATTCCCAAAATGTGTTCTATTAAACACCAGTCTTACCATGTAGTCTATGGCAAAGGATTTCATAGTCAAATAAGTTTGGAAAACTGCGCTTGCTAATATTGCTGGTTTAACAATGTGCATGAACACATTAAAAGTCCTGAGAAAGCCTCAGCATAGGGTTTATCTTGTTTTGTTTAATTCAGCATTTCCCAAGCTTATTTTATGATGGAAACTTCTTTCCCCAGCATAGTTAACCAAATTCCATGGACTCTGTCTTCGAATTACACACTTTAAGCAATGTTGGGCTGGGTGTTGTGGCTCACACCTGCAACCCCAGTACTTTGGGAGACCGACACGTGAGGATCGCTTGAGCCCATGAGTTCAAGCCAGCTTAGGCAACACAGTGAGACTACCATACCTACAAAAAATCAAAAAAATTACCTAGGCATAGTGATGCATGCCTGTGATCCCAAGCTACTTGGGAGGCTGGGGCGAGAGGATCTCTTGAGCCTAGGAGGTTGAGGCTGTAGTGAGCTGTGATCACACCACTGCACTCCAGCCTGGGTGACAGAGTGAGACCCTGTCTCAACAACAGCAACAAAAATTAATGTTGCAGATATTTCTCCATATTTCTCTCTGCATGGGTGCTGACAGAATTCTTTCTTTACCCTTGCAATTCAGAAATTCTGCATGGCATTTCCAAGTGTTCAATTCTTTTTATTATTATATTTATTATTTTTATTATTTTATTATTTTTATAATAATTTATTTCAAGTGTTCAATTCTTTTTGTTAACTTGACTTAAGGAGGAACCTTTTAAATGTATAAGCTCAGGCTTCTCATCAGCTCAGGCATATCTTTCTCCTGTGATTCTTGCTTTTGTTTCATTTGGTTAGTGTTTTTTTTTTTTTTTTTTTTTTGAACGGAGTCTTGCTCTGTTGTCAGGCTGGAGTGCAGTGTCGTGACCTCGGCTCACTGCAACCTCCGCCTCCTGGTTCAAGCGATTCTCCTGCCTCAGCCTCCTGAGTAGCTGGGATTACAGGCGCCCGCCACCATGCCTGGCTAATTTTTGTATTTTTAGTAGAGACGGGGTTTCACCATGTTGGCCAGGATGGTCTCGATCTCCTGACCTCGTGATCTGCCCGCCTCGGAATCCCGAGGTGCTGAGATTACAGGTGTGAGCCACTGCGCCCGGCCTGTTCAGTGTCTTCTTGAAGCCCAGATACCTATCATGTTCTCTCTTTGTTTTTTATCCTGTTGAGCTTTTCCCCTGCAATCTCAGAGAACTTCTCCTATCTGTCCTTCACATTTACAGATTCAATGTTCTGTAGTTCCAATTCTGTTCTTTACCATCTTGATGGAAATTAAAATTCTGCGGCATTTTTAGTTTCTTTGCAGCCTTTCTTTCTCTCCTCTGGTTTTTGATTTCCACCTGCCTCTCAGCCAGCAGCCTTCTCATTTCATTCTTTCCATCTTATCTTTCAGCTCTCATTTCTTAGAGCGCACACTTTAATTAAATGAGTTGAGTGCAGAGCAGATGTGGCCTGCAAGTTATTTATGTTTATGTGATAAATCTTTTCAAAGGAATTATTTTTCTCTGCCCTTTTAGAGCCACATTCTCTTCTTTGCCTCATGCAGAGTCTTTTCAAAGGCTCTGTGTATTTCCAAGTGTATGTGTGTGCATGTGGGTTTGTGTGTGGGGGTGTGTGTTTGCTTTTCTGTGTACTCCTACTTTAAAAATGAGTGCTTTAAACTTTAAAAAATTTTATTTTTAAAAAATATATTCATTTAGAGACTGGGTCCCACTATATTGCCTGGGCTGGTCTCAGTCTTTTGACCCCAAGTGATCCTCTGGCCTCAGCCTTCCAAGTGGCTGGAATTCTAGGCAGGCGCCACCACATCTAGCTAAAAATGAATGTTTTATAAAATCTTATTATTTTCCCCCAAACAAAGAGAAGGAAATGGATTCTCTTTAGGTCACCCTTCGCCTGGATGTTGCTTCAGCTGTCTTGTCATATTTTAGGACTGGCTAATGCAGTTTCTCATCACCGGTTGGCTATGAACACAAGCCACATGTGACATGCCTCCCCACTTGTCACCAGAGTCACCAGCCAGTGGCCGAGCTGGCTTCAGGGTTTGTGTGTGTGTTTGTGTGCAAATGTCCCGTTCTTTCCCCCACTCCAGCTGTTTTCCAAGGCAGCTGGTAGCATGGCAAGGGTTTTCCAAAGATGCCCTGCAAGCCCCATGTCCCGCCCCAATTCGGGGTCAGTGGCATTCTGCCAGGACCTCTTCTACTTCTCATGATACAGTTTTGCTTTCTCAAACACTGGAGTTGTGAATCAGCCCTTCGGGTCTTCTTTTCTTCTGCGTCTTGCACATTTTACAGCGATTCCCAGCTTTCCTGGCACGAGAATGCACCTTCTCTGGCTTTCAGTCCAGGCCAACAGGCCTTCCCTTCTTTCCTAGTCTTTTGATCAATTCAGCTGGGATCTGGGAGGGAGGAGAGTTCTACACCAGCATAACAGGATATTGTGTGGGACTCTTCCTCCTGTTCTGGAATTGCAGCTAACACCCAAAGCTGAGTACAAAAGGCACTGGGGACCCTGCCTTCTGCATTCAGAGAGTTGTCAGTGGGTGGTCAGCAGCAAGTACCATCTCCCTCCTGCAGGGCTGATGGCTCTTCTCTCATCAGCCACCACCACCTCCCACAGTGACTGGAAGAGGAGCAGCGGATGGAGCGGCCGGTTGCCATGTGCGGAGGGCAGTGTTTGTGGTAGAGGCTGCTTGCTCCCCCTTCACAGGAGACGAGGGGTGGGGTGGGGTGCCTTTCCTCCCTGATAGCATAAGAGGATGTCTTGTAAGGAGAGACAAGCATGCCATCCCCCAGGGGGGCATCTGCTTAGTCTGTAGATCCCCTTGTATACTAAGCTGCCTGAGTTGGGGAAGAGAGAAATAGGAGACAGGTGGCAGGGGGGAGAGAGAGCTGTGTGAGGTGGCTGGGCTCAAGTGGACAAGCCGGTATCCCACCCCGAGGGCGTCTGTCTAGGGCTTGATAGAATGCACAGGCTGTCCACGACACAGTCACCAGGGCAAAGAGGAGGGAGAAGAGGAGCCAGGGAAGCAATGACAATCCACCCAGGAGAGGACATGTGAGAGTTGCTTCCAAGTCCCCCCAGTGACTGAGAGACTAGAAGAGGGATAGGAGGCGCGTCTAGAGCCGGATGCTCCCCTCCACTGTGGCCTTGTCGGGGTGGGAGGGACAGTCACCGCTCTTGTCTGGGCAGAAGTGGGAACGGCAGAAGAGACAAACAGGAACACGTCTTGATTACAGAAATGAGACAGTCCTCATAGATGAGAAAGTGACAGTGGAGTTGTGGGATGCAGCCACAATGTCACTAAGATCCCTGTCACCCAGCAGGAAAGGGATTTCAACAGAGCACAGCTGACTGTGTGTGTGTGTGTGTGTGTGTGTGTGTGTGTGTGTGTGTGTGTATGTTGGGGGGAGATTATTAACAATTTCACGTCTACACCCTAACAAATTGAGGCTCTACAATAAATGTGCTACACTTGAAAAAAAAAAAGTCCTTAAAAATCAATGAGAAAGAAAACAGCTTTGTAACTTTTTAGGAGTAGAGGATCACAAAAATATGGGATGGGAACATGTGAGTAGTGAGGATAGATGGAAGAGACTTTCAGCAGAGGACCCAGGGGCTTGAAAAGCTAGTCCTTGTTCTCTGGCTTGCAAATGACAGAAGCCGAACTCACACTAGCCTGAGAAAAATGAGGATTTATTGGAGGGTCTTGGAGCATCTCACAGAATCTAAGTAAGAGCCCAGTAATTGAGCCAGCAGAGGGGCGGGAATGTAGGTGGGCCTTAGAGACATCTGGGACCAGGGATCTTCTAGCCACAGCGGCCCTGCCAGGTTCTTGTTTTTGCAGGTCAGCCTCATTCTTTCTTTTCCCAGAAGACTGGTTTTGTCTAATACAGAAAATATGACCACTGACAGCTTCTGAGTGTTGTAACTTGGAGGTTATGTCATGAGAAAGAAGCGAGTCTTGATGTCCCTGAATCTGAAAACACCACAAGAGGGGCCTCCCTGGCTGAGCTCAGGCCAGGCACACGGCCCTAGACAGTCAGCTTGACCTGGGAGGGCAGCCTTATGTAGAGAGATGGGAGGTGAGCCCTGCAGAGAAACAGGACTGTGCCACCACAGAAGAAAGGTCAGACAATTGGGACAGGTGTTCCCAGCAGGACTCTGACAGCCTGACATCATGGCCTTCTGCAAACATGAGATTCTGATGATCCCACCATTACAACGACTTCCCAGGAGTCAGGTCAGCTACAGAGGCCCTGATGAAACTCTGCCCTTCATCTCTGACAACAGTAACGTAGCTAGCATTTGTTATGCACTTACTCTGCGTCAGGCCCTGGGCTGCACTCTATATGGATTTTTCTTTTTGTTTTTGAGACGGAGCCTTACTCTGTTCCCCAGGCTGAATGCAGTGGTGTGATCTCGGCTCACTGCAACTTCCACCTCCTGAGTTCAAGCAATTCTCTTGCCTCAGCCTCTGGGGTAGCTGGGACCAGAGGCGCATGCCAGCTTGCCTGGCTGTTTTGTATCTTTAGTAGAGATGGGGCTTCACCATGTTGGCCAGGCTGCTCTCGAACTCCTGACCTCAAGTGATCTGCCTGCCTCAGCCTCCCAAAGTACTGGGATTACAGGCATGAGCCACCACACCTGGCATCTACACGGATTTGTAGTTCATCCTCATTGCAACTGTCTTACTCCCCTCATTTTGCAGACGAGGATGCAGAGACATGGAGAGGTTAGGAGCCCAAGGTCACACAGCAAGTGAGGGGCAGTGCAGGCACTCTGCTGGGGTCAGTCTGGTCCCCAAGTCTGTGTTTTCCATCACCAGGTTCCCTTGCCTCCAGGATTGAAGGTCTGGGGCTGGGCATTCCCAGAGGAGGTGGAAAAGTTCCCTAGCCTGGTGGATGGTTCTGCCACGTGGACTTACAAGGCATCACAGCCAGAGCCTGAGGAACTTTCTGGGGCCTGTGCCCTTCATACTGCTAGCTGTGCCATCACAGGGTCTCTAGACGGTCATCATAAGCAGCTGAGAGGTGATGTTCCTGTCTGCAAGCAGCTGCTGTGGTCAGTGAGTGGCTGCATAGCTGGGTCCTCCATCCTGGTGGCTTTGGGGACAGTATAGGTCCTGGTTCTCTTCTCCCTCCATTCTTCACTTCCTTTCACTCTCTTCCCTTCTGGTTTGCCCTCTTCCTAGACTCCTGGCTTCCTGAGGCCTGCTGCACAGGCTCTGGCTAGGATGGAGAGGGCTGCAGGCAGGACCGGAGTCAGCAGAGGGCGCCAAAGCCTCTCAACACACCCATGGCCCAGGACTAGCCCAAGAGGAGAGCTCTGAGAGCCAGGACAGGTGGCTACGTGAGCCCTGTGGATTCCCCCCATTTCCCATGCGTCAGCCAGCCATGGGCCTGCAGTGCAGGACCCATTATGCACCAACCCTCGTGTGTGTGTATGTGTGTGTGTGTGAGACACCATCAAATTGTCTCTGAATTTGCATGGCTTCATGTGTTTGTGTGTGTTCGTGTGTGTGTGTATGTGTGTGTGTGTGTGTGTGCATGTGTGATACCCATCAAATTGTCTCTGAACTTGCATGGCTTCATGTGTTCATGTGTGTGTGTGTGTGTGTGTGTGTGTGTGTCTGGTGTGTCTGGTTTCCCTAGGAGCACATTTGACAGCCCCAGTCAGGGTCAAGGCACACATACTGTGTCTGTAACAATCTATAACACTGATTTTTTACATCTCAAAAAAGGTGAGGATGAAATAAAAATTTGTGTAAAATATCTTGTACATCTCAATAAAGCCACTTTCTAGGGGCAGGCATTACAATTCCAGTCTCTGTTCTACTGTGGGATAGGTAAAAAATGACTTTCCAGGCCGGGCACGGTGTCACACACCTGTGCCAGCACTTTGGGAGGCCAAGGCAGGCGGATCACGAGGTCAAAAGATCGAGACCATCCTGGTCAACATGGTGAAACTCCGTCTCTACTAAAAATACAAAAATTAGCCAGGCATGGTGGCACGTGCCTGTGGTCCCAGCTACTAGGAAGGCTGAAGCGGAAGAATCACTTGAACCCAGGAGGTGGAGGTTGCAGTGAGCCGAGATTGTGCCACTGCACTCTAGCCTGGTGACAGAGCAAGACTCTGTCTCAAAAAAGAAAAAAAAGGAATGACTTTCCACACGGGGAGAGGAATGGACAGCTAGCCAGCTCTGCCACTGTGCCGGAGCCTGGGCTAGAAGCTTTCCATCTAGTTTCCTGGTCGACTGCACTAGCAGTCCTGTGAGCCAGGCAGTAATAGCCCCACCATACAGACGAAGACAGGCTCAGGGAAGTTAGAAAACAATTTCGCATCTATATCCCCAACAAATTGAGATTATGCAGTAAATGTGTTACATTTGAAAAAAAATCTTTCTTAAAAGCGAAAGAGAAAGAAAACAGCTTTGGAGCTTTTTAAGGGTGAGAGATTACAATTCGTGGGAATGGGGAATGTGAGTGAGGAAGCCTGGAAGAAGCCATCAGCAGAGGACCGGGAGTTGAGAAGCAAGTTCTTCTTCTTCAGGTCACAAATGACAGAAGCCTAACTCACATTAGCCCGAGCAAAACTGAGGATTTATTGGAAAGATCTTAGAGCATCTGACAGAATCTAAGTAAGAGCTCAGTAATTGATCCAGCAGAGGATCACACAGCTAGAAAGTGGTCAAGCTAAGATTTCATTCCCGTCTCTCCAATTTTAAAGTCTATGCCCACTTCATACCCTCTAAAGCTGCCCTCTCAAAAGTGTGTTTTCTTCCCATGCAGACCCCACTGAAGATGAGCTTGAGAGCAGCCCAGTGAAGTATCAGGAGCAGCAGCAGCTGCTCGTGGCTAGAATGACTGAGCTGAGAAATTCATGTTGACGGACAGTTTGTGGCTGACTTCTACGAGTCAAAGAATAAGGAACTATATTTAGTTGCTTGCTCTGGGCTAGTTAGCTGGTGGGGAGTGAGTGCTCAGACTGTGGGAAAGAAGAAGGGGAGGAGCAGGAGGAGGAGGAGGAAGAGCAGGAGGAGAGGAAAAGAAAGAGAGAGAGCCGGCATGGTGGCTCACGCCTGTAATCCCAGCACTTTGGGAGGCCAAGGCGGGCGGATCACAAGGTCAAGAGATCGAGACCATCCTGGCCAACATGGTGAAACCCCGTCTCTACTAAAAAAAAATACAAAAATTAGCTGGGCATGGTGGTGTGCACCTGTAGTCCCAGCCACTCGGGAGACTGAGGCAGGAGAATTGCTTGAACCCGGGAGGTGGAGGTTGCAGGGAGCCAAGATCGCGCCACTGCACTCCAGCCTGGCACCTGGCGACAAAGCGAGACTCTGTCTCAAAAAAAAAAAAAAAAAAAAAAAAGAAAGAGAAAGAGAGATGCCCAGTTGTCTGCTGTCTGGCCTGGGGTCCTTGCCCTCACAGCTGGGTCTCTGCAGCAAGCTTTGCATGGAATTGTGGTTGGTGGAGCCTCTTTATGAAGTTAAGAGGTACCCATATCACTAGGGTGTGGGACAGAGAACAAGGACCTGCAGAGGAGAATCTTCCAGGCCTGGGGGTCTCTTCTCTACACATGTGATGTCAATGAACGTGTCATTCTATACTTGGGAGTTCTGGGCTTAGCACAGAACTTAGCACAGCTCAGATCCAAAGAATAGTACTCAGCATTGCACATACATTCTTGATGGCGTAGAGGTTAGCTTTGTCCCTTTGATTTATTTGACCCCAGTTTTCTCCTCCTCCTGGGCCAGGACAGCCCTTTTCTTCCTCATAAGGGAAAATCAAGGCACTTGCTCTGGATGGACTTGGGCTTGGATTTCCCAAACAAGCTGCTTCCCAGAGGAACAGAGAGGCAAGAACCTGCCTCCTCCTCCCACGGATATCTGAGCTCTGCTAAGCCGACTTCCTCCTCCACGTACCTTGTCCTCTCTACGTGTAACCAGTGGGGCTGGTCCCTCATCCTTTCCAATCTGCCTCCACCCTCTCCCCTCCAGATTCCACTCACTCAAAGACATCAGGGAGCAAGATTGAGTTTACTGACAATTTGGGAGGGAAAATTCAGAAGACAGTCTCATACCCCACGAAGACACGTGAAATCCTTCTTCCATAATTCTCTCCAGCCTCTCCCTGACCTCCTCCCACATAGGTCTCCTGCTTCTCCAGCCCCTCCTGTCCCTAATTTGCCTACCCAGCTCGTTCAAGATGGCAGCACAAAGTGCCGCCAGTGACCAGCACTCAGCTTCCCGAGAAGGCAGTGGAGAGTATACATTTATAGAGACAAAGCTTTTTTCTTTTTAGAAGTAGCACAACAAACTTTCTGGGTCTCTGAGTGTGAGCAGCTTAGACCAACAGAAAGGACATGAAACCGAAGCCCAGCAGACATGCACATCCCATCTACCCTTCCAGTGACCAGGAGCTAGTCCCTTGTCGAGCCTGGGTTTCTTTGACCAACGCTGAGTGGTACCTGAGTTCTCCCAATGTTCAGGCAGGAGCTCTTATTTCAGACTGTGCTGTCTTGATGGGGAGCCACAATGGTCCCTGGGGCAGAGGCCAGGGAAGGGTGCTGGTGCTCCCAGCTTCGCCCTATGCTGCTCAGTTGACTCCCTCAAATCCTCAAGCCAACTGATGCTGCTCTGCCCTTTGAGGGAGGCTCCCAGCTGGGCCCTGGAGCAAATTCTATAAACCCACAAAATCTGCTCAAGGTTTTATCACACCTGGTGGGGGGCACAGATTGGTGGGAGTACAGGAGGTGAAGAAAGGCAGTGGTGGCTCTTTGGGGAAAAAAAAAAAAAAAAAAAAGAAGAATTACACATTTTAAGTGGGTAAATCACATAATATGTGAATGATATCTCAATAAAGCTCTTGGAAAAAAAAAAAAAAAAAGGCCCTGGTTTGTAGCAGTTGCCAATTACCGTGGTGTAAATATTCCCACCACGGCCAACATGATGTCACTGAATGCAGAATTAAGAAAAGATGTGAACATTTCACCTTTTTTCCAGCAAGCTGACTTAGGCACACCACTGGGTAAGGTAAAGTGCATGAATCCGGGGACTCTGACCTAAAGGATGTGCTGAATTCAGCCAGGGAGAGCCACGAAACAGACTGCTAAGTCTGCACACCCCATTCTCAGGTTGATTTAAGAAGGGAGAATAACTCCAGGGAGTGTTATGAGGGGATTCCTTTCAGAAACAATCCAATCACTTAGCAATTGCATTGCCTAAATATTTTTTCCTAATTTAAAATTGCGTGTCACGTGAGTAACTGGATGATGCGTTGAATTACTGAGGGATTTAATGCCTAAATTGAAGAAGCAATCAAACATTCACATCTTCAAGTGGTTGATCGACACCTAAGGAGGTACTCACCTGATGGCTGGGGCTAGGTGGCACGGGAGACCTTGTCCTAAGTGGGCCCTGAGCCTCTCTTGCAAGCTGCCGCATGCACCATGGGCCCCAGCTAGGTCTGGGCTGCACCCTCCTGGGCCCTCTTTGCTGCTACTGTCTTTGTTTGCCACGCTCCAGGTTGTGTTTTTGCCACTGAATTCTTCTGTTTCTGCCCTTGGCTTCCTCCACTCTCATTTCTTCCCAGTCTCAAGCTGTGTCTTTCTCTCTGTTTCTGCGCTGTCTCTATTTGCTGTCTCACTCTGTCTTCCTCCCTCCCTCTGTTTTTTGTTTATTTTGTCTGTGTCTCCATGTCTCTCTTTCTCTTCTCTCCATGTCTCTTCCTTGCTGTCTCTCTCCATTTCTCTTGGAGTCTCTCTTTTCTATACACACACACACACACACACACACACGTGCGCGCGCGCACACACACACACACACACACACACACACACCCGGTCCTTGTCCTCCAGTCCCATGAGCTCCTCCCTGCTTTGCTTTCCACTTCGCCTAGCTGCACCCTGGCCCTGTGCTGCCAGTCGACACCCCTTCCCCCAAGCTGATTCTGCCCTGCCTCTTGAGGGAAGTTCAGGGCTGGGACCTGTACTGTGAACCCACAGACACTCAGGATTATCGCATACTGTGGGAAGGCACGCCACGGTCGCTCTTTGAAGAAAACAAAACCCTTGATTTGTAGCACTTGCCAATTTCTGTGGTGTGAATACTCTTACCATGGCCGATTTCAGACAACCACAGCATGTCACCGAATGCAGAAGTGGAAGAACGTGCACAAGTGTGATTCTTTTGAGCCAGTGCACGCTGACTTCAGCACAGCACTAGGCAAGGAGAAGGGGCTTCCTGCATGCCCACGGGGGCTGGGGGCACTGCCCACAGGGCTGGCTACAGAGCAGCCCACTGTAGCCTTATGGGGCTCGATGTTGGGCCAACAGCCCACTCCAACCTGGTTACTTCTTCCTGTGGCCGACTCATAGAAGTGCTCACCTTAGGATGGGACAGGAAGCCCAAGGACTGACTGACCTCTATACGTGGCAGGAAGGTTTCCCAGATGAAATGCTTGGGTTAAGTCACAAAGCAGATGAGGAATTTTGTGTTGCCAGAGTATACATTTTTTTTTTTTTTTTGAGACGGAGTGTTGCTCTGTGCCCAGGCAACCTCTGCCTCCCGGGTTCAATCGATTCTCCTGCTTCAGCCTC
Organism: Cebus imitator; assembly: GCF_001604975.1. Classification (NCBI taxonomy): domain Eukaryota; kingdom Metazoa; phylum Chordata; class Mammalia; order Primates; family Cebidae; genus Cebus; species Cebus imitator. The sequence goes on from NW_016107518.1 coordinate 1,052,744, forward strand.
CTGAGTAGCGACATGAGGAAGACCACAGGCATATGCCACCACGCCTGGCTAACTTTATGTATTTTTAGTAGAGAACGGATTTCACCATGTTGCCCAGGCTGGTCTCGGCATCCTGACCTCAAGCAATCCGCCCGCCTCGACCTCCCAAAGTGTTGGGATTGCAGGTGTGAGTGACTGCGCCCGGCCCAGAGTACATATCTGAGGCCGGAAAAGGTCAGAAGGAGGCCAGGATCCTTGAGGTCTTGAATACCGAGTGAAGGGACCTTGCCTTTTCTTGGCACTGAGGAGAGCAACATGATGGAATATGTTGCCTTAGGGTGGCTCCCTGCCCCACTGAATTAGGCCTTTTGACAAGGACTTGGGTGATGTTGTTTGTTTGGAAGGTGATCTCAGGCAGCATGTGAGGGAGTTGGGAAGTGAGACAGGGAAGGGGAAAAAGCAATCCGAGCAAGCTGCCCAGCAGCGACTGCTGTGGAACACTGAGGTTCAGCCCCCTGCGGACCTTCTGAGTGTACAGAACAGGCCTCAGAACTGTCCCATCGAGGGGTGGGGAATCTGCGGTGTGTATCCACCAGCTCCCCACCCTTCCTTCAAGGGCTGCCCCTGGGGTGTGAATCCCCCTGGCATTCCATGTGGGTCAGGTGTGGTCCAAGGCTAGACAGGTCCCTCATGAAGAGATGCAGAAGCCGGGGACATAGGTGCCAGGACAGGAGGTGGCAGCGGCTTGTTACAGTAAGAACTGAGTGATGTCCTCACTGGGGCTGGGGAACAGGTGAGCTTGGGTGTGGTTATGAAGTTGCTCTGAGCCAGGGAGACCAGCACACAGACATGCGGGAGCAGCAGCATGTCACCCGCCAGCGGCCAGCGTCAGATTGATGGGAATGTAGTGGGGGGCCTCCCCAGGACACCCCAGCCTGAACAGATTTCAATTGAGCAGCCAGGGTACTCAGCTGACACCTCACACTTCCGTCTTCCTCCTTGGGAATTGTGGATTGGCTCAGCATGACCCAGTTCTGCAAGCATTTATTTGATTGACACTAAGCAGACAAGGTCTCTGCTCTCCAGGGGAGCAGACCCCATGCTAGGCATCGAGCGGGTGGGAAAATGAGAAAGACCTACTGCATAAGCCAGGGGAGAGGCAGGCATGCAATGGCAGGTGCATGCAGTGAGCTGTGGGGTGGACACCAGTGGCGAGCATGGTGGAGGCTGCGGAGGAGGCAGCTGTTCTGTCTGCTCTGGGGAAGGCTTCTTGCAGCAGCCAAACCTTGAAATGTGACATAGGTTGAGAGGCAGAGAAAAGAGGAGGGGATAGGTATTTCTGAAATTTCAAAGGCGTCCCACTTGTTTAAGCCTTCCTGAGAGCTGGGTATCACACACCCTCAGGACGATGGGGCTCACTGGCTCCACAGACAGGCCTTCCATAGCCAGACCCCTCCTACCGTCCTGGGATGGAGTCAGACTGCCTTTGCTGGGGAGGTGTCCCCAAGAGGATGCTTGGCAGGAGGTGAGGAGGACCACAGCAGGCAGCCAGCTGCTTTCTTAGGTTAGGTTCTTCAGTGTGGAAGGCTAAATAATAGTTCCCCAAAATATCCACATCCTAATTTCCAGAACCTGCGAATGGCAAAAGGAACTTTGCAGATGTGATTAAGTTAGGGATCCTGGCCAGGCGCAGTGACTCACATCTGTAATTCCAGAATTTGGGGAGGCCAAGGCAGGAGGATTGCATGAAGCCAGGAGTTCGAGACCAGCCTGGGCAACAAAGGGAGCCCCTATGTCTACAAAAAATAAAAACACTTAGCTGGGCGAGGTGGTGTATGTCTGTGTTCCCAGCTACTCAGGAGGCTGAGGTGGGAGAATTGCCTGAGCTTGGGAGGTCAAGGCTGCAGTGAGCCATGATGGTGCCACTGCACTCCAGACTGGGTGAGACAGTGAGACCTGTCTCAAAAAAAAAGAAAAAAAGTTAGGGATCTTGAGATGGGGGGAAGATTTTCCTAGATTATGTGGGTGGGCCTCCCTCTTATAAAAGGGAGGCAAGAAGGTCAGAGGAGGAAGTAGAAGATGTGACAATGGAAGCAAGGTTGGAGTGACATGAGAAAGTGGCCACTAGCCAAGGAATGCAGGCGGCACCCAGAGACTAGAAAGGTGAGGAAACAGATCCTCCCCTAGAGTCTCCAGAGGAGCCAGGCCTAATGACACGGTGACTCAAGCCCAGTGAAGCTGATTTGACTTCTGGCCTCCAGCACTGTCAGAGGATGAATGTGCCTTGTGCAAAGCCGCCAAGTTTGTGGTAATTTGTTACAACAGCCAGTAAAACAATACACCCGAGAAGCAGACACTGTGATGAAGACATGCACACGTGAATTCGCGTGGGGAGTGCTCTCGGGGGCATGTCCTCTCTCTGTGGGGAGAGAAGAGCAGAGGTGGGCAGTGGCCGGTGATTCCCTGGGAAACTCCAGGACTGAGGTGACCTGCAGAGCTACCCCAGGTTAAGGCAAGAGAGCCTGGCCCAGGGACTCACACAATCATTGGATGGGGCTTCCCTGCACAGGGGATGTGGCCTTAAATGGGGCAGCTCCTTTTGGTGGAGAGCAGTTCATAGAGGGACTCAAACCTGAGCCCTCGGCAGGCCACGCTCACCGTGGCCCTGAAGCAGGCCCCCGTGCACAGCTTATGCATCCCCCAGAGCTGTGGAAGGTGCATCTCTCTGAGTCTTCTGCCTCTGCTCCACAGGCCTGGTGCTTTGACAACCTTCTAACATCCTGGACTTCCTCATCTATTGAGGAGCTCTGCAATGCATCCACATATCTCCCTGGGCAAGAACTTGGGGTTTCAGTTGTCATTCAGTGCTTTACCTACACTGCTGTCTTTAATCCTAGGAATAGCCCTAGCTGTTATCCCCATTTTACAGATGAGCAGACTGACACTTGAAGAACTTCAGTGACGGCTCGGGGTCAGAGCCAGGACTCTCCCTAGGTCTGCCAGATGCCTTTTCACTGCCCTGTGACTTTGCCTCTCATTGTCCACCCTTACTTTTTAGCTGTGTCATCTTGAGCAGACCATTGAACTTCTTTGCCCTTAGGTTTTTGTTTGGTTGATTTTTTTTTTT
>NW_016107518.1:1055868-1067974 GCF_001604975.1 Cebus imitator
TTTTTTTTAGACAGAGTCTTGCTCTGTCACCAAGGCTGGAGTGCAGTGGCGCAATCTCAGCTCACTACAGCCTCTGCCTCCTGGGTTCAAGCAATTCTCTTGCCCCTGCCTCCCAAGTAGCTGGGATTACAGGGATGCACCACCATGCCCGGCTAATTTTTGTATTTTTAGTACAGGCCGGGTTTCACCATGTTGGACAGGCTGGTCTTGAACTCCTGACTTCAGGTGATCTGCTTACCTCGGCCTCCCAAAGTGCTGGGATTGCAGCTGTGAGCCACCGCGCCTGGCCTTGGCCTTGGTTTTTTTGGAAACAAGACTCTAGTCTCCATCCTTCCTCTCTCCTAGGGCTGTTCTCGCTTGGCTCCAGGAGAGAGATGTATGCAGGCTTTGTGCCTGGGCCTGACACCCTGCTGCTCTGACTCCCTGGATCCAGTGAGTTTGCTTTCAGTGTAACTCACCTCTCCCAGTCCCCAGGAGCTCTGGACCCCCGGTCCAGTAGAGAAGGAGAAAGCAGGACAGGTAGTGGGTCTCATTTGAAGGTCTCTTCTCTGGTGCCTTGTGGTTTTCAAGCGTGATTCACCCCCTTCATACCATTTCCCCCAGCACTGGGAACTAGGCAGGACCGCCGCGCATGGTTACATGGTTCGTGTGCCAGGCCTCAGCCAAGGGTGTGGTGGGGATTGAAATCCAGCCCACGCCGGGCACTTTTAGCTTAGCACAAAGGCGCCATCTGCCAAGAGGCTGTGTCTGCCCAGAGGGGCCTGTCTTGTTTAATTCTCACAAAAGCCTTGCCTGGGTTCTCAGTGGCCTGGAATTATATGTTGGCTTTGCAGGAGCCCAGGGCTGGCAGCTCAACCCTCAGACCCTGGCATTCAGGGCATAGAACGGGTGGTGATGGATGGATAAGAGGGAGAAGCAAACCCACGTCCAACTCACAGTCACATCCCCAGAAGCCACGGATTCTGCACGTCCCTCTGCAGGAGCTGTCCAGGTTCTCCTGGAGACAGGCAGAGGAGGGTGGGGGCCCAGGACTTCTGGCACAGAGGCTCGCATCCCAGGCTGAGCTCCGTGGGGCCAACTGCAGAAGGTCTCAAGTGCTCTGCATTCCTGCTTATGTTTTTAATTACCCCAGAGGGCTTTCTTCCCCACTCATCTCTCGCTTCCCAGCCCTTTCTGTACAGCCCCCAGGCTAATGTGCCTCAAATCCTGACCTCACTGCATTCCTTCCGTGGCTCAGAGACTTCCATGGCTCTATTTTGTCCAGGCTTGGCGTTTAGCATTCATACGCACACACCCCTCCAAGGGTGACGGCTGCTCCTCTTCTCCTCTCTCTCCTGATTTCCCCTTGGTTCCCTGTCATCTCCTGTCCCGCCGCCTCCCACCTCCAGACCCTTGGCCAGACTACTGCCTTCCTGGCTCTTTCCTCACTGTCTCCTTTCCACTGTCTAAATATTAACTTCCCTTTCAGGTTACACAAAGCCCCTCCCCTCATGTAGCGCTGAAGCACAGCCCTGGCATCAGGTGCGAGCATGGCCCAGGGCAAGGAGCTCTGGGAGTGCAGCCTGGGGCCTTGAATGACCCAGAGGACTGGATTTGAGGAGGGCGTCTCCTGAACCTGCCTCTGTCCTCTGTAGGGACTGCACCAGACGGCAGCTTCCCGAGAGCGGGAGCCCTCAGGCCAGGAACTGCGGGTGCTCAATTCTAGCTGTGAGCCAGGGGCCATGGAGTGAGGTTCGCCCACTTCCCTGGAGGTTCTCAAGGGATGAGCTCTCAGGTAGAGAAACAAGCTCATCAGTGCCCTCGGCCACGGCTGCTACAGGCTCCTAGGAGACTCTACTGCCTGTCAAGATGGTACCAGGAGCTAACAATTGGAAGTGACGTCTAATATGGGAGCTGCTAGCCACATGTGCTCCTGAGCATTTGAAATGCAGCCGTTCCCAATTACAATGTGTTAAAGGGATAAAATATACGCCAGATTTTGAAGACATCATGCCAAAAAAAGGTAAAAATTTTATTAATAATTTTATATTGGGTCCATATTGAAGCTATGTGTGTGTGTGTGTGTGTGTGTGTGTGTGTGTATGTGTATATATATATATATATATATATACATTTTTTAAAAGTTTGAGATGGAGTCTCACTCTGTCACCCAGGCGGGAGGGCAGTGTTGTGATCTCGGCTCACTGCAACCTCCAGCTCCCGGGTTCAAGCAATTCTCCCGCCTCAGCCTCCGAGTAGCTGGACTTACAGGTGCATGCCACCACGCCCGGCTAATCTTTGTATTTTTAGTATAGACAGCATTTTACCATGTTGGCCAGGCTGGTCTCAAACCCCCAAACTGAAGTGATCTGCCCTCCTCAGCCTCCCAAAGTGCTAGGATTATAGGCATGAGCCACCACACCTGACTCATATTGAAACAATGTACTATGACTGTATTGGGCTAAACACATTTTTTTCACATGTTTCCTTTTACTTTTTAAATATGGCTATTAAAATATTTTAAAATACATTGTGGTTCATTCACTTTCTGTTTCTGTTGAACACGGCTGGTCTCAGGTGTAGAAAAACATAGGAGAGGTCTGTGGATGGTTTTTTCACAGTGAAACAGGTAATGTTTAGGAATCAGGTTGAGGAATTCCAGCCATACACTGAGCCCTGACTGAGGCGGGAGATGAGTGATGGCCTCATGGCCTGCCCTGTGGCCAGAGGGCATGGCTTGCACAGCTGCTCCCTGTGCCACATGGGCCTGGCGGGGCAGAGCAGGTCCCTGCTAGTGAAGCAGCAGCTCCCTGGGTGACTGTGAATGGCAAGGGGATGGAGACCGGGAGCCCAGGGAGGAGGCTGAAGGACAGATCCTCTCCACACTGCCCTCATTACCATTCGGGGAGATGACTCATCTGAGGCCCCTGCTCTCCTCAGGCCATCATGCAGGCCATTAGGACGATGATTACCGCTCACAGTGAATCACAAGGGACCACACTGAGTGTGCATGTGTGAGTGTGTGTGTGTGTGGTGTGTGTGTGTGAGAGTGTGTGTGTGTGTGAGTGTGTGTGTGTGACAGTGTGTGTGTGTGTGTGAGTGTGTGTGGTGTGTGTGTGAGAGAGTGTGTGTGTGTGTGAGAGTGTGTGTGAGAGAGTGTGTGTGAGTGTGTGTGTGAGTGTGTGTGTGTGTGTGACAGTGTGTGTGTTGAGCAGCAGGCGGGATTCCCAGCCAGGAAAGGAGAAGTAGAGGCAGAGTGTGGGCCCCACTGTACCTGCCCACACGGTCCTAGGGCTGCTGGGAAATGCTTTTGGGGGGACCCTGAGGCTCCCCTGGTCCCAGGCCCCTTCCCTAGCAAATCTGCAGCCAGAGTAGCAGGCCTAGGGCCTCTGAAAGCCATGAACAAGAACAGAGTCCTTCTCCCTGTCGCCCTTTCAGTCCAGGCAGTTAGGTTTCCTCCCTCTGGATAACCCTTCCGCCCCAGAGCACAGGGATTGCCCAAGACTCTCGCAACCTGGGCAGGGTGCCTGGTCCCTTGGTCAGCTGGACCTCCCCATGGAGTCCTGGGTTTGTGGAAGAAGAGCGCCCTTTGCAGGCTGGCATGCGCCAATGCAGGCTCCACAGGAAGGAGGAGGTAGCTCACGCTGGAGGCTGCACCTTGTGGCTGTGGGAAGCCACAGATACTGGAGAGGTCCTCTTTCCTGTGGCTACAGCTTTTTAGGTTACAGAATAACTGGTAATTCTGAACCCAGCTCCTGCTGTGTCTTTCCAACAGCTACCAGTTCTTTGAGTCAAAGTTTGTTGGGCTAAACCATCATAGACATACCCATTATTGTGACTTCTAATTTCTAGGTGAGAAAACAGAGGCTCAAAGAGGTAAAGTATATTGTCCAGGGTCTCACAATTATTACCTGGAGCCCAATTCCAGAGTCCAAGGACTAACCAGTTCACACTGCAGCCCGCTTAGGGTCTGGCCTTCCAGGAGGGAAAGAGAGGTATGGGGACAGTCAGGGAAATAGCTGTGGTGACCTTCAGTGCGGTGACCAAGATGAGGTGGGGGCGACGGAGAAATGGAGAGGATCCACGCCATGGGATGGAAGTGACAAGAGACCATTGCTTTGGGTTCCCCTGAGAAGACATTTGTCAATATCTCCCCAGTTATCATGGCCTATTTCTTGACATCGCCCCAGACCCCCCCCACACACACACACACATGGCAGCTCCACTCCACTCCACACGCACCACTAGTCAGCCATGGGGCATGCACTTGGACTCCATGCTCTCCTCCATTTCACAGAGGAGGGAACTGAGGACAAATGGAGGCTAGGATTTCCCCAATCTCAGGTCATCTCGCTGATCACTGGCAGACCTCAGGCCCGCCTCACTCACTGAGTTAAACTGGGGTGCATACTGAGTCTTTGCCAGGGAGAGAGATGTCAGGTGTTGCCTCTGAGCATTCTTTAGGCCTGTGGTTGGGAGCCTCACGCTTCCTCTCCCCAACACAGCAGACCTTGTTTCTCTTATTCAAGTTCACCGCCTCCCTTGCCTTTGTTCTGCCAGGTTCTGTAGCCCCCTTTCTTATTAAGCGGGGAGTTTTGAGAACTCGTTGTCACCAGCTCTCCCCACCATCATCTTCATCTTCTCTGCCACTGCTGCATTACCTCATCTCACATTGGTCACTTCCATGACCTCCACTGCCCCCACCACTCTGCTGTGGTCTCTAGCACGTGAGCCTCCACCAAGACCTTCTGCGTTGCCACGACCACCTGCCATTGCCATCATTTCTATCCCATGCCATGCCAGTGTCACTATTTTCCTCCTCCCCATGGCTTCCACCTCTCACCTCTGCATTGCCATCCCCTCCACTATGGCTGTCACTAACATGACGTCTGTCACCTCCGCGTCATCTGCAGAATCACATCCAGTATCACCTCCACCATCACTGTCACCACTGCTGCCACTGCCAGTGCCTGCATCATGTTCGTCCTCACTGCCACCTCTCATCCCCTCCGAGCCCATTTTCACCTCTGCTGTTTCCATTATCTCTGTTGTCCACATCCCTACCATTACCGGGAACGTCATCACCCTCACCTGCAGCCCTCCATCTTCTCAACTGTTCCCAGCTCTATCAATTTCACCATTACCTCTCTCCCCTGACCTTCACCACCTCCACCACCCCATCACCACCACTCTCCCCACAAATTTCAGTGCCTAGCATTGATCCTGGGGCTTGAACAAGAAGCCCAGGCAGAGAAGAATATCCTGCCTGCCTGGCAGACATCCTTGCCCAGATTTCTCAGAGCAGAGCACCAGCAAGCCAGGTGTTCAAACAATCCCTCCTCTTGACCCGGGAGCTGACCCTTCCTTCCTCAGGATGCTTCTCACAGGAGACAATTCAGTCCTCCATGTCAGTCAGGCCTGTACCTAAAGAGGCAGCTGCTGTCTAGTTGAAAGATTGAGGCCATTAATCTGGGGCTGCCCTTGTTTGCATAATGATCGCATACATTTGCATCCTATTTGCTCCCAGCCCCTGAATGCTGCACTACGGGTGTTGAGGTACCATTTGCATAACACTGCAGGTGAGGGTCAGACCTTTGAGGCTTTAGCTCTTATTAACTCTCTAAAGAAATTCTTTGATGTGCTGGCTTAGAATAGAACTTGGAATGCTTAATTCTAGAGTCATTCAGCTGCAGGTGGGGGGGTAGGGCGGTCCCTTCCAGAGCTCTTGGAAAGAGGGTAGCATTGGTGTGTTCCGGAGAGGAGCAGTAATAGGGGAGCTGGCTGCAGAGACACGCTCTGCTCTTGGATGTCCGTTCAGGACAGTGCCCTCCAAAGTCACTCCTGCCCTCTCTGGCCGAAATTACTCACTGTGAGGACTTCCTCAAACTCCCTCTAAGTGGAAGGAAGGGGTCAAACCAGCTGATGATCACTAATCTCCCTTCATTAAGCGCCTGTTCTGAACTCAGGTGTTCTCATTCCTGACAGCACTTTAGAACCACCTGGGAGCTTTTGAAAATGACCAGTGCCCTGGCCCCACCCCCTAGATACTCTGGTTCAATGGGTGGGCCCTGGGAATTGGTTATTTTTAAACAGCTCCCTTGGTGATTCTATGTGCAGCCCGGACTAAAAGCTATTGCTTGTGACTCCACCCTCCTGCACCTGCCACCCGCCTCCCTCATTTCTGGTTGGTAATCTCTTCCCACTACAAGCTCAGCGAGCCCCAGGGTCTGGCAGGACAGTTTGGAGCTAGTGCTTTTGTTTGAGATCCCAGAAATAAGTCTTTTTCCCTCTTAGGCAGTGTGGCTGGTGGCACTTGGCACCAGCTGGAAATTCCCTCCTCTCCGCCTTGTCCCGTTCCATCCAGGGTTCTCTGCCCCGGTGGCTCATCCAGAGAAAAGTCTGCAGGGGCAGAGGTAAGGGAGAGAGGCTACTCCTGCACAGCCCTCCTCCACCCTGTTTCCCAGAGCTGCGCAACTCTCCCCTCACATAGCCCACCCCAGCTGCCCAGGCTTTGCTGCTGCTGCTGCTTCTGTGAGGGACCAGCCAGCCCCATCTTGGGTCCCCACACCCACTCCGGCAGAATGACTTCCTGCAACCCCAGATCCGCAGCCCACTCCTCGTGCTGCAGAAGGAATGTTCAGAGCTTTGTTTCAAAACAAGATGCAGTAAACTTGGCTGCATCGGGCCCTCCCACAGTTACTGGGGTCATCAAAGGCACAGAGAGGGACGAGGGAAGTAGGACAGAGTCTCCTGCACACACCATCCCCTGCTGTCCAGCCCTGGACCATCTCGGCCCATCGGTGGGGCCTCAGCTGCCAAGGGCAGGGTGGCCTGTGAGATGAGGGCCTGCTCTGCAGAGGACCAGACAGGAGACTCAGTGTGGGAGGATGGCAGACCCCAAGTGCGGCTATGGGCAGGGTAAGAGGTGAACATGAAAGCTGCCCAAGAGCCGACACTGTGGCGTGACGGAGGGGCCCCGGGGTTCACCCATCAGCATTCAAATCCTGACTTCGGCAATCATCAGCTGTGTAACCCAGTGCCTGAGGTTCCTCACCGGTAATGAGAGGGTAATGACTGCACCTGCTTCTGAATCTGAATTCAGTCATGAGGGTGAAATCAGAATCAGAACCCTGATTCCGTGAGATACTGCACGTGAGTGCTTAGCACAGGGCGTGGAACATATTAATTACTCAATTAGTACAGCTTCTGTATAATTGAGGGCAGGGGTCACGTGCCCTTGTTCGTGACCTCCTGAAGCTCCAGCCCACCGGCTGTCCTTGGGGTTGGGTCCTGGGCAGTGGAGGCCCTTCCTGGTAGCTATGTCCTTCCTCCTGAAAGGAAGGAGTGTCCCTTCCTCCCCACGGACCAAAGGTCTGCTGGCTTTAGGCTAGGACTGGGTTCTGCTGGCAAGCCTCAGGGTGGGCGCAGAAGCCCCCTTCTTTCTTCCTCTCTGAGCAGGGAAACACAGACCCTGGGGCCCAGAGAACCTGGAGTTTTATCCACGGTGCCTCTGTGCAGTTGTCAGTGGGTAGGAAGCTATTATCCTAGCTCTAGGAACAAAGAGTGGCCTTGGGGTCATTCAGTGCAGCCAGAGAAGAAGGAACAAATGAATGAATTCTCCAGGGAAGAGGCTTAGAAGAAGAGGGAAAGAAGGAGAAGTGGGGGCGAGAGCATGGAAGGAACGCAGCCAATCCAATCCAAGCTTTCACATCCGGCTCAGGACCAAGTTTTGGAAAGCTTGGATAGGGCCTGGCTGCTTCCATTTTCTTTACGTCTATGCTGGTGGCCACTGTGATTCATTTAAAGATGTTATGTCTGGGCCTTGCTGATTGGAAGTATGCTGGGCACTAGTATTTTCAGAATGAGTTAGTCTCTGTTTTCATCTCCATCATGATTACCCTCACCACCAACGCCATCATCCGTACCAGAGCCCTCTCACTACGGTCCTCTTCAGTCCCTTCCTTGAATCTCATTGGCACTACTTAAGGAACACCATTGCCGTTCCTGTTGGCAGAATGAAAGTCAGCACTATCGTCACCACCACGAGTGATGACATCATTACCACTGCAAGATTCAATGCCACCTCTGCCACTGATGTCACCATCACTACCACCTCCACCATCATAAATGACATCACACCTCTGCCACGAACACCACCATATAAATAGCCTCACCACCACCACTGACGTCTCTGACGTCACCAGCACCATCACCACCATCATCACTGACATTATTGTGTTACTGTCACAGAGTCCTGAGAGTGTTGCTTTTCCAGCTGGAAACCTCTGTGGACAGTGATATCTGCATTTTGCTTGGACCCACTGCGCTTGTTACCCCACCAGCTTGGCAGGCTGCGTTCATCTTGCACTACCAGCCTAGAGCCCACACCTGCCAAGGGAGAGCCAGACACGGAGCAGCGAGGGGTGTGTGAACGGGTGAGTGTGGAGTCTGGCCACTGTGCACAGCCAGGCACGCTGGCTGTGGTGGGAGGGGCAGCTCCACATGCCGGTACAGGCACTGGCTCCCTCAGGTGATGCAGCTGGACCAGGTGTACCACAAGCATCTTCCATGGCTGGCACCAGGGAACACAGTGGTCCATGGAAGCTTGGAGATGCCAAGAATCACAGCATCCCAAAGAAGGTGTCACAGCCCTGGCTCAGGGAGATCCTAGATCTGCGCTCCCCAAAAGGCTACAGCTCTTCTCTCTTTCCTGTCACCCGCAACATGGCAAGAAAGAGGCGGGTTTCAGCCCTGTTTGTGTTATAACTCTCTCAACCCTGCCATTTGGTAGGTCCCAAGTTCTCATCCACATCCAGGAAGCGTAAGGTATGTGGACAGGTGGAGGGTAAGCAAGGCAAAGAGGTGCTTTATTGAGCAACAAAACAGCTCAGAGGAGACAGGCAGCGGGTAGCTCCTCTCCACAGGCAGGTTGTCCAGTAGTTTGCCCGAGTTTGGCTGAGTCTGAGGTTTTTATGGGCTTTAGATGGAAGGAAGTACGTGCTGATTGGTCCATGGGTGGCCATGGGCAGGCCCAGAAAAGCCCCATAGGTTGTCACTCCAGTCCATAGAACTGATAGCCTGGCCCCCAGGCCTCAGGTCGTCACTGGCCTGAATGTGGGGTTTCCCCAGGATCTGCCCCTCTCCACCCTGGGTCTGCCTGCCTCCTGCTGTTATTAACCTGCTGTCCACGGTGGCCATGACACTCAGGCTGTTCATGATGAGGGGTTCCTGCAGGCCCATGACGAGCCATCCTTAGCACCCCCTCAGCTTCTCTTCCATACTTGTCAGTGCCCAGAGTCCGGAGGGGGCCCACAGAGGCATGGAGCTGGTGTGTCAGTGCTGCCCTAAGCCTGCACTCACCCGGCCGGGTCATGACAGCACCTGGGCTCAGCACAACTTTGCACCAAAATCAGAGTGGGCACCAGGAGTAGGGAGAGGCCAGGCAATGGGAGCAGGCAGTTCTGAGCCTGGGGGGGCATGGGGGCTTCCTGGGCCTCCACGAGTGCAGAGATGTCGTGGCTGGGTGGCTGTCATTGCACCTGGGAAGGCGGGGCTCCCACCCCTCCAACTTGGAAGGAGGTGGGGCTCCCACTGGCTCCATGGAGTGTGCAGCCCTAGCTTCGCCTCCCCCACTGCAGCCGGCATCATGGCAGTGGCTGCTCCAGATGGGCTGCCACTGCTATCATTAGAGCATCCCCATGGACTAAGATAGCACTCAATAAATGCGTGCCGAAATAAACCATCTAGACCCTATCATCACACAAACTCAGGCCCTAGGATTTCAAGGCTTCCTAGAGTTCTGTCTCTGGAATGGACCCTACTAGAGAAAAATAACACTGGGCTATGTAAATGATAAACTGAGCCAGAGAAGGGGGAACAAATGAATGAATGATGCAGCCCAGCGCTATTTTTTAGGATCTGCATTGCCGCACCGTGGGGAGATCTGAATCTATAGCCCACTGGGCTGGGAGTGCTGCGGATGAGCTGTGAGAAGCTCCACTCTTCCGAGATTGTTTCTTCCGTCACTCCATTGCCTGGGACTTATCTGAATCTGGATCGATTCGGTGTCAGGACTTAATTCACCTCATCTTAAGACCTAACAGGTTTTCAACTATGTGCCCTAGTATACAAGAGGCTCCTTGGAGATAACACAGGAAATGATGTGAAGTTCAAGGAGGGGGGCTTGAGAGGGATTATGGGAGGAAGGGACTCTTGGATCTCCACCCAGACTTCACCCACAGGGCTCCTGGGAAGGACTGTGTAATAATGACGCTCCAGTGATCTTAAAAACAGGTTTGGCAGCAAGTGGTCTAGAAGGTGAGTTCTTACATGTTTGTTTTGAAATAGATGTTTGGCATTGCGTGTAGGTCCCAACCAAAAGCAATCAGCCGTCTAATGCCACCAAGTCTAAAAGAAGCATTGGAAAATGTTCATCTGATGTTTCTATTGATTCTTCTCTTCCCAAGGCCAAAACTAGCTCAGCAAGATGTCTTTTGCTCTGGTTCTCTACCTCTCTGGCAAAATGCAAACACAGTTTCACCCTTGGAGAACTGTCTTTCATGCAGGGACCCTTATTTTAGTAAACTGCCTTAGAAACGTCAAAGCAAAGCAGTGTAGTATATGAATTTACCCATGTGCCTTGCTGCCCAGCAAACACAAGCTCTTTAGCCATGCGGAGAAGATGTTGCTTGGGGTCGGGCCCTCATTCTTCAGCATTCCCCCCACCTTCCAGCAAAGACACAGCAGCTAAGAGACTCAGAGCTGGCCCTAGATGGGAGACTGTCACCTGAGGAGAAGGAGACCAGGCACTAACTGGGGACACAATGCCTTCAGAGTGATGGTCACTAAGAGTGACAGGATGGGAACAGAGGGAGGGGCAGATGGCTGAAGAGTGAGAGGGATGGTCATGCCTTACCCCTAAGGACCAGTTCACAGCAAAAGCAAGGGATCCCTCCTGTCCATGTGTCGGCTGTCCTGAAAACCTGTAGTCACTGGCCAGGGCTCTGTGTGTGTGTATGTGTGTGTGTGTGTGTGTTGCTGATCAGCTCTTGGGGGCACCCAGCCAGCCCCAACCCTTCTGCAGTTTCAGCCCCTCTGGGCCATCTCCATGTCTTCCCTGGGGGGACCCCTCAGAGAGGCCAGCCAGAGTAGGAGCAGGCTGGGCAGGGGCTCCGGGCTGTGGCATAGCCTGGGGAAGCAGGTGGGTTGCACCTTTTCTGCACAGAGCAGCTGACTGCCGGGCCAAGGGCAGAGCGTGCGTTCTCAAGAGAGATTGATGGAGGCTGGAAAATAAAATGTAGCTTGAGTGCACATTTACAGGCTGATAAATGAAGACACAATTATGAGAGAGGCTTTGAAACCAGGAAGGGAGTCGCCTTCTTCCCAGAGATTTCTTCCTCCCAGGCCAGCCCCTTCCACCGACTAGCAGGAAATCTCTGGAAAAATGACTCAATTGTGCCATTGAAATGACAGGACTCAGGGGAGCAGTCAGGGCGGGGGCAGAGTCCCAGGGCCAGCCTTCCTCTCAGGACCTGAGTCCAGATGAACTAATCCTTATTAAATGTGCTCGGTTTTGTCCTCCACAGGGGTCTGGAAGTCTCTCAGGTTTGGTTCTCCTCTAACCATTTGTTTCCAGATGTGGATCCACCGCAGCCTTGGAAAACCCTCAGTAGAGGAGGAGCCGCTGACCCACACGGTCTCTTCCAGTGAGCACCCTCCCTAGCCGCAGCACGCGCCTCTCAGCCAGCCAGCCTCTCTTCCAATCGTACGACCCTGTCTCAGCCCTCATGTGCCCCCCATCCCCCAAGGTCAAAGAAGACACAGTGCCCACCATAAACCATTCTTCCAGAGGGCTGTTTATATTGCAGCTGTTTTACCTACGCCCTCACTCCGGTGCCTCTGACCTTCATCCTGTCCATCGAGGGCATCGGTCCACTGTGGACGTTGGTGTCCTCAGAGGAAGAAATCCTTTAAAGTTTGAGGAACCTAGGAAGGAGGCAGGTAGAAGGTGTGCAGATATCGGTGTGTGGCTTTCATTCTTCAGTTCTTCCAAACAGCAACATTCTCCTAACCCAGGTGCCCAGACCTGTGCTCAGACCCCCTGGGATGGACACAGGGGATGTGTGAT
>NW_016107518.1:1068646-1080476 GCF_001604975.1 Cebus imitator
GAGGAGGAGGAGGAGGGGAGGAGGAGAAGGAGGAGGAGGAGGAGGGGAGGAGGAGAAGGAGGAGAGGAGGAGTAGGAGGACAAATCACTGGTGCAACTTACATCCTTCTGGATGAGCTCAGCATACACCATGCAGGCGGCGGAGATCAGCTCATCAGCATCAAGGTCAATGAGCTTGTTGCAGGCCTGTGCGGGAGCGTGGAGCGGTGGTGGGTGGGGCTGGGGCAAATGTCTCCCTGCACTCCTGGGCACAGGCAGCTGCCTGCAGCACCCAGGGAAGAAGGATGCTGCTCACAGCAGTCTCTGGGACTACCTGACTTCTCCCCAGCCTGCTCGGCTCAGTGCCTACACTTTTGTATTTTGGGGCAATGGTAAATGTTAGCTTTCATATTAGGCTCCAGGGAGTCCTGGAGTGCCCCGAAGTGCTTTGGGGGCCCCTAAGGAGGACTTGGTTTATAATTGGGATGCCACCTAAGATTTTTTTTTCCAACAAAGACTTCAGTAGCTTTTTTTTAAATGGTGGAAAACTCTAGGTCCTTTTGTTTCAGCAGTATCCCAGGGCCAGGGGTTAACTGTGAGACAGTAGTCTAATGCTCAGGGACTGTTCCAGGCCTCCGTTTCCTTGTGTGCTAACCAGGGGTGATGATGATAGTGACAGCCTCGCTGTGTCAAGCCTGTCAAGAGGCTTACACGAGCTAGTCTATTCAAGGCCCTTGGCACAGTATTCCACACCCTTGCCCTCATTGTCCCTCCTGCCTGGAAAAGGTGGGACTGACGTCCAGCACCCCATGAGCCCCAGTCTTTCAGCTGCGGTGGGGTGGGGTGTCAGGGCCTCCAGGAGCTGGGGTGGCGTCTGGCCCGGGGGTGCACTCACCAGAAGGATGTCATCCCCGCCCATGCTCTCCTGCAGCACCTGCTCGCGGACCATCTGCAGCATGCTGTAGGCCACCAGCACCTGGAAATTCCTGCAGGGCTTCCCCGTCAGCAGAACCTGTGGGCCAGGGTTCCTGAGCCTGGGCCTGTGGCCCGAGACTGCAGATGCTCTGAGGATGGTGAGGTACCCACCCATCACGTGCCCCACCCCTGGGCCTTGCTTCCGACTTGCTCATTCATTCATTCATTCATTCACTCATCCACTCACTCAGGCACATGCTCACAGACACCCCTGGTTCCAGGCATCGTGCTGTCTACTGGAGATTCAGAGAGAAAAGTTTCAGGGAATTCATTAGATAGAGGAAGGGGAGGGAGGCAATGAGGGTGCAGGGAGACACTAGGAAACTGTTGAATCTGAGTGGGGTTTTGGCAAGCAAGGGTTGAGGGAAATTAAATGACCCAAAGGCCTGGGAGTGGTCATGGACGTGGGCATGGAGACCAGCCAGCCGGGAAGAAGGGGCAGGCAGGTGGGAGTAGGGCTGTGGGGCCCTAAATGGCAGGTGGATGGTTGGACTGGACTCTGCAGGCAGCGGCAGCCACGCGAAGGCAGTGATGGGTAGGGGTGGCGTCCCTCAGGGGGTTCATCTGCTGATGGCCCTGGGGATTGTGGTCACAAGACTACAGGTGCGCTTGGGGGCCCACCTTCTTCAAGAGAGCTCCACAGGAGCCAGCAGTCTGGGGAAGGAGAAGGCCGGGGGAGTTGTCGGGGAAGGACAGCCTGGGAAGCGAAAGCACGGGGAGGCTGCCTGGGCAGGGCAGCAGGGAGGCTGAGCTGCAGGCCCGGGCTTCCACCGCACAGGCCGGAGGGTCCTCCTGTGTCAACTGTCCCGCAGAAGGCGCAGCCAGTGAGGCCTTTGTGTTAAATGAACTTATGGACAAAGTGATGCCCCAGCTTCCTCCAGCAAGGTGGGAGCAGCGTTGCCGACCTAATAAAACCCCAAGCTACTGAACTTCATCCAAGCCAGAAAGAAAGGGGGAGGCCAGGAAAGCTTGCACCTTCTACTCTGCTGAGGGGTGGAGCCCAGCCTGGCGATCCCCAGCTGGGCACCTCACCTCCCAGAGCCTCCAGACGTCGTCGAAGGACTTGAAGGCTCGCTGGAAGCAGAGGCAGAACCAGGGGAAGAGGGACTGCACGGCCCCTGCACCCTTCCCTTCTGTGGGGAGAGGAGATAAGGCTTCAGTCAGGGGAAAACACATATGATGCAGCAAACGCATGCAGATGAGGCCAAACCACGGAGCACGCAAAACCCGTGGGACATACAAAAGCCTGCTGCCCCTTTTCCAGCTGCTCTAGGAGACGATTTAGAGTCAACTTTCAACTGTCCAGACTCCGACCCCATCAAGATAACCATCCTCCCACGGCCTGGAGAGGTGATTGAATGACTCTGCTGCTCTCCGGTGCCCCCTATGACTAGGGACTGACGGGTCCCGGCCCCCCTCCCATGCCTGCCCTGGGGGGTGGGTGAGATGGCAGGAGGTAGGGACCACTCACTTAGGTGCTCAGCAAACACGGGGTCCAGGAAGGTGATCAGGGTGCTGAGCATGTCTAGGTTCTTGCCCACGCCTATGTTGAGGACGCAGCTGTGCTCCTGCACATGAGGGTGGGAGACAGGGAGACCGAGTCCTCCTCGGCTTCAGGGCACCGGAAGAGTCAGCGCTGCTTCCCCAGCTTCACTTCTGGAGGCTCTGTGTGTCTATCTGTGGGCTGGGCCCATGTCTCTCTGTGTGTGTGTGTGTGTGTGTGTGTGTGTGTGTGTGTGTACGTGCACACATCTATGTCTGTGACTGTGATCCGTGTGTGCAAGTTTGTATATGTTGTGCACCTCTGGGTGGCTGTAGTGTGTGTGTGTGTGTAATAGACATTCTCGACTGTGGCTCACAGTCTAGTGAGCCCAGCTGCCCAGTTCTTCCCTCATACTATAGTGTTGGGGCAGAGCCAACTGGGAAGGGAAGGGCAGCAGGCACATCTGCAGGGATGGTAGGGGGGAGGGAGGGATGAGGGAGGGTTCTGGGCAGCCTCTAGCAGATCATGAGGAAAGGCTTTTCAGGAAGGTGTTCCAGGGAGCTGCGCCTTCAAAACCCCTCAGCCTGGGCAGTGTGGGTGCCCCTGGGGACTACCAAGTCTCCTGGTGTACCTGGAATGCAGGTTATGTGAAAGGAACAGCCCCCAATGCCTAAGGTTATTGGGTTTTATTCTGGAGGCCATGGGGAGCCATGGAGGGTATGCAGGCAGGAGAGCAGTGCTTGGGAAGGAAATGCCGGGAGAGGGCGCCATCCCTGGGCCTGGCCATGCTCTTTCAAGGTTTGCTGAGAGGTGGACCCAGAGCTTTGCTCCGTCCCCTTCTCTACTTCCACACCTCCCGCCACCTGCGCTTCCAACCACTGGGCTTGGCATTGTCCTCCCAGGCTCCTCTGAGACCCAGGAGGCTGTTTTAGGGCTGGAAGGAATGGTTGGGGCTGTCAATGCCTGTCCAGCCTCAAGGAGTTGTTTGGGGAGTGGTGGGGGCTGGGGAGGGGCGTTCCTGAGCTCAGGTCTTGCCCTCACCGTTTTCTGCAGGAAGAATTGGAAAAGCCAGAAGGTCTCGTGGTCATGCTCCACCATCAGCTGGAAGAGCATCACCATCTCATGGAAGCCCTGCTGGTACTCTGTGGCGGAGAGGGGGTTGGTAAGGAAGGGCTGGGTGGGAGGGCCTGGACCCGTGGCTTAGGCTGGGCCACGGGAGGGCATTGACAAGGGGAGGGTGACCAGGAGGTTGTGGCTCACCTGCCTGCGTGTTGCAGACGTAACTCAGGAGCAGGATCTTCTCTAGCCTCTTCTTGTCGATGAGGACGTTGCCCAGGGGGTCTTTGTCATAGAGTTTCTGAATGTCATGTGCTGGGTTAGAAGCAAGGGGCAGGTGGATGGCACCAGGTCACATCCAGCAGGTCTATGAATGAGTTTCTTCCCCTACCCCAGTGGGCAGGCCCTAGGACATCCTAGAGAGGGAGCTATGAAAGGGACATCAGCCCCCGCCAGGCTCAGTTCCTCACCACACCCTGAGCTGTCTGGGTTTCTTCCCACCTCCAACCCTTTGACGAGGCTGTACCCTTGACCAGGAATGACCTCCTCCACCCTTCCTCTCTGTAAAGTTCAAATGCAACCTCGTTCAAAGCCAAGGAAAGGAGGGAGGAAGACCAGGCAGCAGGAACATCGTGTGCCCAGGGAAACATGGTATTGGGCATCCAGGGCCACCCAGGAGAGACTGGTGGGGTGGATTTGCCAAGGTTCAGCTGGCAAAACTCCAGTAACCAGTCAAAACAGCTCCCAGGACCCTGAGGCCACCTGTTCCTGGAAGTGGCTGAGAGGGAACAGGGTTGCCTTCAACACCCCCACCCCCTTGCTCAGCCCCCTCCACCCTACTTTGCTCACTGATGTTATTACGAGTCTCTATGAAGTTCCGGTGCAGGTTTTCCAGAAGGGGCTGAATCTTCTCATACATTTGGCATAAGGCCTTGTAGTTCTTCCTGTGAGAACAGAATTGAAGCTGAACGAGGTGACCTTCCCCTTCTGATGAGTGGAGAACTCTGAGCAGCTGCAGCTGCTGGGCCCCAGGCAGCTCCAGGACAGCACCCTCGGCCAGCCGTGCGCCCTACCTGTGACGTTCTCCCTCATCTCCAGCTATGCCACCCTAAATGTCCTCCGAAGCGCACCTGGAGTGCAGAACCAAGATGGTTTCACCTCCTGGGCTCTGTACTTCAACTGTCGCACCTGAATCCTGGCTCTACACTTTAATATCTGGGTGTCTGCCACTGGGGGCAAGCCTTGGGGATGTCACTTTCCATCTCTAAGCCTCAGTTTCCTCACCTATAGGATGGGCATAATATTGGCACCTGTGCCTCGGAATTGGAAGTGTTGGGTTAGGCAGTGTTTTGTGCTCCTGATTAGAATGTGATTAGTTGGTATCGCTGGCTGCTTGGTGGCCTCCAAAATGACATATCCATGTTCTAAACCCTAGGACCTGTAAATGTAACTGTACGCAGGAAAACGGTCTTTGCAGATGTGACTAAGGTAAGGATCTCCAGATGAGAGAGTCCTGGATGACCCCAAATCCAATGACATGTGTGTTTTTTGTGGTTGTTTATTTGTTTGAGATGGGGTCTTGCTCTTGTTGCCCAGGCTGGAGTGCAATGGCGTGATCTCGGTTCACTGCAACCTCCGCCTGCCGGGTTCAAGTGAGGCAGAGGTTGCAGTGAACTGAGCAGCTGGGACCACCTCCTGCCTCAGCCTCCCGAGTAGCTGGGATGACAGGCTCAGGCCACCACGCCCAGCTAAGTTTTGTATTTTTAGTAAAAAATGGGATTTCACCCATGTTGGCCAGGACAGTCTTCATCTGTTGGCCTTGTGATCTGCCCGCCTCAGCCTCCCAAAGTGCAAGGATTACAGGTGTGAGCTACCACACCCGCTGTCACGTGTTCATATAAGAGACGCACAGAGAGGAGAAGGTCTCAAGACCGTGGGGGCAGCGTATGGAGTGAGGCAGCCACCAGCCGAGGAACACCGGAGCCACCGGAAGCTGGGAGGTAAGGAAGGGTTCTCCCCTAGAAGCTTCGGAAAGAGCCGACACTTTGACCCTGGGCTTCGGGCTCCAGAGCTGCGAGAAGACAGGCTTCTGCTGTTGGAAGTCCCCTTTTGTGGTCCTTGCTAAGGGAGCCTCAGGAAACAAGTACAGGTGGGCTCTTGTCAGCGTTCCTGAGCCTCTCCGAGCTCCCCAGCCTGGCCCTCACACCCCCATACCACCCTGGGCCACTCTGGCTGAACCTCGGGTGTGAATCTCTTCCACATCTTGTCTGGATGCCCTTGGGGCTGGACCTAGCCCCTACTTCGGGCTCCCAGATGGGTGAGTCCAGCCCGGGCTACACAGTGACAAAGCCACAAGGAGTCCGTTCCTCTGACAGGAAGGTATTCAGCAGTGGAGTCAGTCTGACTCAGGCAGTGTGTACGGAGCCCTCCTGTGGACGGTCAAGGTCAGGAGAGGGTCCGAGGCAAAGGCAAACTGGCAGCAGCATCTGCCCTTGTTTGCATTCAACCTGGGAGGGAAGACACAGGCTCCAGTCTCACTACTGCAGGACCAAGTGACAAGGGTCACAGAGGGGCAATCCAAGGGCCCCCAGCTTCAGGGAGGGAGCGTTCCCATCAAAATCATCAAAGCGACTCACTCCTTCCCTGTGCCAGGTGCCTTGCCTATATTATCTGACTCAGCCCACACAACCGCTCTGTGAAATGGATTGTTACCCACAGTTTATAGAGGAGGAGACCGAGACGTCAGCCCTGAAGTTCATGGGCAAGTGTAAATCAGACTGCTGAAATTTGAACCCGGTTTCCAAATCCAAGACAGTACAGGTTCAAAGCTGGTGTGCTGTCTACTAAACCAAAGTGCCTTCTCCCTGGCTCCCTGGAAGATCTGGGAGGGCTGCTTGGAGGCGGTATCCTGTGGGATCTGGGCCTTGAAAGAAGGGTGGGCTTTTGATCGGCAGATGATAAAAAGCCATTGTGGAGGGAGGAGAAAGGGTGAGCCAAGGGCAGAGGGGAGTGCAAATGTGGTCTGTGCTGGGACAGGGATGGGGAATGGGTGGGCAAATGAGGAGTCAGGGAGGCCTTCAGTGAGGTTGGAATGTCAGACTCTGGGATAGCAGGTGGTGTGGAGATAGGAGCAGGAAGTGTTCGGAAGAGAAGATGCGCTATTTGAAACATTACCAGTGGCACCACTGAGAGTGTTTCATCTTAGGACGCAGGCAGCCCATACTGGGTTTGTACCTTTCCCCTGGGCACGGGGAGGAAATGCTGGGCACCGGCAGGGAGGTAGGAGACTAGACCCAGGAGGCAGCTCAGCCATGGGGGACAGGGAGGAGGTGGAGTTGGGGTGGGGCCCAGGGAAGGGGTGGCAGGCTGTGTTCAAGAGCTGCTTCAGAAGAATGCATAGGCCCTAGGGAAGGATGGGACATGGGGGTCCAGGGGTAAGAGGAGTGTCTGGGACTGAGCCCATGCCTGGCAGTCGGCGGGCTGGTAAAGGGAGCTCTGGGAGAGAAGGCACTGGCACGAATTGGCACCTCCTGTGTGCTATGCCTGGGTCAGGAGGCATGGGGTTCCTCTTGGAATGAGAAGTCACACTGTGTTCTGTGCCTGGGTCAGGAGGCACGGGTTTCCTTTCGGAATGAGAAGTCAAATGGGGGGCAGAAGGCAGTCTGCAGGCTAGGGTGGCGGCACCTGCCACCTGCAGGGCCCCCTCCCACCACCACAGGGTCGTGTTCTACCTCCTCATGCTGTCCACGGTGAGCCGCTCATCCTGGGAACTCTGCCATGAGAAGTAGCCAGTGAGGAACTTCCAGGCTTCTGTCCTCACGAAAGGGTGCAGACCCTGGGGTGGGGGTGGGAAGTGGGGGTGACGGGCTGTTAGATGCCAGTTGAAAGGGTTTCATCCAACACCGCACCTGCTCGCTGCCCATCCATGCCCCCAGTTCCAGGGCAAGGTCAAGGGGAGCTTGGGGACCCACCCTTTCTAGGATGTTAACACAGATGAAGTCCCGTGACTTGGCCAAGTGACCATTCTCATCAAAGAAGCTGTCCCATTCTGTCTTGTCAATGGGTGGTCTTCTCTTCACCTGGCAAAAGCAACCAGTTCAGCCTTATGTTAGGAGCCTTCGGCTTTTAAGTGTGATTTTAAATAACTTGTTCTGGACTTTGCAATATGAACCGAAGTGCACAGCCTGACTTACTTCTGGAAATCCACCTTGAGGACGTTACTGAAAATACATAGAAAAAATCCTGCGTGCACAATAATTTTCATTGCACATTACTTACCAACATGAAAAATGCAAGCACTCTAAATGTTCTGCAGTAAGGGGGTAGTTAAGTAAACTATGGTTTATGTGCTCAGTGGAATATTGTGAGGCATATAAATAGTGTTTACAAGGAATGAATAATAATCTGAAAAAATACAAATGTTAAGAGAAAAAAGCAGAATACAGAGTTGTACATCTAGCATTTTCTCTATGAACTCTATACTACAGCTGTGGCACTTACAGTAATACCTTTCTACGTGTCAGGTCTGGTATATATTACAATAAGTACACCACATAAATTCTAATATTCAATGCATTGACTACTATAAAGTTGTTAGAAAAAAAGACAGAAAATATGGCAGTGATTATCTTTGAGTGACAGGAAAGAAGTACTTTTTATCCTTTTTCTTGTTTTTTTTTTGTTTGTTTGTTTGTTTATTTATCTGAGACAGAGTCTTGCTCTGTCGCCAGGAGCCAGGCTGGAGTGCAGTGGCGCAATCTCGGCTCACTACAACCTCCGCCTCCCAGGTTCAAGCAATTCTCCTCTCTCAGCCCCCTGAGTAGCTGGAACTACAGGCATGCGCCATCACACACAGCTAAATTTTTGTATTTTTAGTAGAGACAGGGTTTCATCGTGTTGGCCAAGATGGCCTTGATCTCTTGACCTTGTGATCTGCCTGCCTTGGCCTCCCAAAGTGCTGAGATTACAGGCGTGAGCCACCGCGCCTGGCCTTTCTTGTATTTTTAAAAATTTCTGTCATAATGTATACGGCTTTGATCATGGGAATGTATAAAATAAGCACTAATTATACACAGTTATGGGCTCCACGTTACCTTTCCTGGAGATGTAGAACAGTTCATTACAAAGGATAGTTTCTGTTTTTGATAAGGATGTGTGTGTGTGCGTGCCTGTGTGTGTGTGTGTGTGTGTGTGTGTGTGTGTGTGTGTGTGGTGTATATATCTGTGTGGGGTGTGTGCATGTTGGAGAGAAGTGAGTGCACTACATGCAAAGTAATTCAAAATGCTTATAAAATAATAACTAGGGTCAGGCGCAATGGCTCATGCCTGTAATCCTAGCACTTTGGGAGGCCAAGGCAGGTGGATCACTTGAGGTCAGTTCGAGACCAGCCTGGGCAATGTGGTGAAACACTGTCTCTACTAAAAATACAAAAATTAGCCAGGCATGGTGGCATATGTCTGTAATCCAAGCTACTTGGGAGACTGAGGCAGGAGAATCATGTGAACCTGGGAGACACAGGTTGCAGTGAGCTGAGATCACACCACTGAACTCCAGCCCTGGCAGCAGAGCAAGGCTCTGTCTCAAAATAACAGTAACAGCCACAGCAATAACTAGAAGTTAGAGTTCCTGTTGAACTAAGAGAAGATTCCTTTCTTCCTGGAGTATTCTCTTCTGCTGGAGAGAATAATATCCTGAAATGCCACATTGCAGGCATAAAGATGTGCTGATGGACAGAGCTGAGCAGACATGTCGGTGTGCACACTCCCAACTTCCCATTAGTACACATCTGGATATGTGACTCAAAATTAAACTTGCATACAAATCACTTAAGGATCTTCTCCAGGTGCAGCTTCTGATTCAGAGGGTTTGAGGTGGGGCCCAAGGTGATGCATTTCTAACAAGCTTCTGAGTGACAGGTGATGCTTCTAGTCCACAAACCACACGAGTATTAAAGTATTAAAAGCCAAAACAGGCCGGGTGTGGCGGCTCATGCCTGTAATCCCAGCACTTTGGAAGGCTCAAGTGTACAGATCACATGTCAGGAGTTCGAGACCAGCCTGGTCAACATGATAAAACCCTATATCTACAAAAAAAAAAAAAAATACAAAAATTAGCTGGGTGTGGTGGTGGGTGCTACTCAGGAGGCCGAAGCAGAAGAATTGCTTGAACCTGGGAGGCAGACATTGCAGTAAGCCAAGATCATGGCATTGCACTCCAGCCTGGGCGACAGTGCGAGGCGCCGTCTCAAATAAATAAATAAAAGAAGGTAAAACAACATTGTTAACTAAAAATAAGAGCTCGCAGACCCCAAATTGGGACAACCTCCACTAACTGTATGTTTGATGGAAATGGATTGAGAAGCACATTTTTTAATAGCTCATGCATGCCCTGTCATCTGAACCAAAATAGGACATATGGGTCCAAGAAGTTATAAATCTCAGTGTTGGCCTAATCCTGGGAAGCAGGGTCTGCCCAGATGGGTGCCCCACCTGCATAGACACTGTCACTCATCAGAGCGAGCTTTCTGTCCCTCTGATTGTCATCATGTTCTCCCAACCTACACTCATTCAGAAACTGCAGCACTCAGCACGCAATGTGGCAGGAAGCAGAAGGGAACAGGCAAAGCTGGGCTGTGTCCCGGGATCCTTAACTATAAAAGGAAATGCTTTAACTTTAGAAATGCATTTCCATAAGGATTTTAGTCAACTTGTCCATTTCTATAATAAAGGCAGCTGTGATTCTGGTGGAGATTGCACTGAATCTGTAAGCCAGTTTGGGAGAATTGATGACACGATCGAGTCTTCTGGCCCATCAACACTATATATTTCTCCATGCACGTAGGTCTTTTAAAATTTCTCTCAGCAGTGTCTTGTAGTTTTCAGTGTCTAGGTCATTTATATATTTTGTCAAGTTTTTCTGTAAGTATTTCATATTTCAGATGCTACTATAAAAGGTATTATTTTAAATTTTAAATTTCTAATAGAAACACAATATACTTGTATATATCAATCTTGTATTCCTGCAACCGAGCAAAACTCACTTAATACTCCTAGTGGCTTTCCTGTGAATTCCGCAGAATTTTTGACACAGACCAGGGGTCAGCAAGTTATGATCCATGGGTCAAATCTGGCCTCCAATCTGTTTTCCTAAATAAAGTTTTATTAGGACACAGCTACAGCCACTCACTCATTTTTGTCTGTGGCTGTTTTCATGCTACAATGGCAGAGCTGAATAGTTGCAATGGACACAGAACCAAAAATTCTACTGTGGCCTTTGCAGAAAAAGTTTTCCAACTCTGACATAGATGAGCATGTTCATCTGTGAATATCGGCAGTTTAACCTCTTCTTTTCAAGCATGGATGCCTTTTATCTATTTTTTCTTGTTTTACTGCACTGGCTAGAACTCAAGTGCAATGCTGAATAAAAGTGGTGAGAGCAGACATCCTTGCTTTGTTCCTGATCTTGGAGGAGCAGCATTCAGGCTTTCACAACTCAGTGTGATGTTAACTCTAGACTTTCTACAGATGCCTTTTATCAGGCTGAAGACAGTCCCTTCCAGTTCTAGCACGCTGAGAGTTTTTAATTAGGAATGGTTGTTGGCTTTTGTCAAATAATGTTCTGCATCATTGAAATGGACATATGGCTTTTCTTTTTTGAGTTTGTTAGCATGGTGAATTATATTGAATAATTTTGAATGGTAAATAAGTCTGGCATTCCTGGGATAAGTCCCACTTGGTGATGATATACTATGCTTTTTATACATTGTTGGATTCTATTTGCTAAAATTTTATTTAGAATTTTTGTATCCATGTTTACAAGAACCATTTATCTGTGAGTTTCTTTTCTTGTAATATCTCTAATTTTGGTATCAGGGTAATGTTGGCCTCATAGAATGAGTAGGGATGTGTTTCTATTTTTTTTGTTTTTCATTTTCTGGAAGTGTCTGTATGGAATTGGTATTATTTCTTTTTAAAATGTTTGGTAGACCAGTGAAACCATCTGAGCTGAAGTTTTCCTTGTGGGAAAATTTTTTAACTACAGATTCTATTTTTTATTAGGATGGAGTCAAAAGAAATTGCTTTATTTTTGACTTTAAAAATTAGGAGTTTATAGGAACAGGACATCTTCCTTCTAACTCACTTTAAATAATAAAAGCAAGTAATACAGGAGACAGGAAGGAATTAATAAAAGTAAAAGCGGCCGGGCGCGGTGGCTCAAGCCCGTAATCCCAGCACTTTGGGAGGCTGAGGCGGGTGGATCACGAGGTCAAGAGATCGAGACTATCCTGGTCAACATGGTGAAACCCCGTCTCTACTAAAAATACAAAAAATTAGCTGG
>NW_016107518.1:1080552-1114785 GCF_001604975.1 Cebus imitator
AAAAAACAAAAAAGAAAGGGTAACAAGAGCGAAAAAAAAAAAAAAAAAAAAAAAAAAAAAAAAAAAAAAAAAAAAAAAAAAAAAAAAAAAAAAAAAAAAAAAAAGTAAAAGCATAAAAATGACAGAAACCCAAAGAAATTAGTTATGAAAATAAATGCATTAAATTCTCTTATTTGCTGTAAACATTAAAAAGCAGTATTGATGATGTGCCAGACACTGTTCTGAGCACTTTGTATGTATCAACCCATTTAACCTTCACAACTATCTATGAAGTAGTATAGTTCTTGTACCGTGTTACAGATCAGGGAACTGAGGCCACAGAAGGGTTAATTAGCATAGCTGTGATCACACAGAAGTTGTCAGAGCTGAAGTTTGAATCCAAAGCTGTTGGATTTGCTCATAACTGTGTCTAATTAATGCTTATTTTATATATTCCCATGATCAAAGCCATGGATTCAGAGGCTTAACCTTCAAGAGTCAGAGGCTTAACCCTAATGCCATGCTGGGGGTGGGAGGGGCAGTGGGAAGGAATTAAAAGGCAAGGATTTTCCACCTGAATAAAAAAAAATATGTATCTTACACAAGCTGTGAACAAAAGAGATACCTTAAAATCAAATGCCCTACAATGATTAAAAAATAAACGATAAACGAAGACATGAAAAAAAGTCAAACACAGTGAACAAAACGTAATCCCGAAATTAAAGTAACATGCACAGCACACTATAACAAAAGATACAGCATCAACACAATAAGGCAGAAATAATTAGAAATATCACAAGAAGACATCTGTTGAGTATTCAGCGAATTCCCATTTCTAAACCTCTACCTGGAACAATTGGCCATCTGCTTACTTCGCCATGGTTGAATTTGTTTATAAAAAGTCACTGCTTCTTCCTTCTAGGAAACTCCATTTCTCTACGCCCACCAGTTCCCTACATCTCTCCAAACCTAAGCAAACTATGGGCCACCCACAAGACTATCTAAGACACTTGCTAGCAAGTCAAGGATCAGAACAAGAAGCCTATTGACCCACAGAAGGCCAAGGGGGAAAGGTCACTTGGAAGTCCCCTCTCTACGTGCATACCACCTACCTGCCCATGCTAGAAATCAGAGACTGTGTATCTGGGCTCCTTTAATGTGATGGAGGTTGTCAACTCAGAGGCTTCTCAGATCAACCTTCCCATATTCCTCTGTTCTTTGCCCAACTAAGCTATTAGCACCCTTCCCCATACACTGGGTATCATAATGACGTGGTAATCCAGGAGGGAAAATATGCAGTCTGCAGTGCTGCCTTTCCTAGTCTCCTGGGAAGCATACTGCTGGGTAAGGAAAACTTTTTGAGGGTTTTGATGCCAAGTTTCTCTGAATACTCATAGCCACAGAGCCTACAATAAAGCCCAGGGAAGGTCATTGACTTTGCTTAAGGTTCTCTTTATTTTTTGCGTGTAGGGGTGTGGACAGATTCTCTCTGTCACCCAGGCTGGAGTGCAGTGGCGCGATCTCAGCTTACTGCAACCTCCATCTCCCACGATCTCAGCCTACTGCGACCTTCAACTCCCAGGTTCAAGCGATTCTCCTGCCTCAGTCTCCCAAGTAGCTGGGATTACAGGCGCTGGCCACCACGCCAGGCTAATTTTTTGTATTTTTTAGTAGAGATGGGGTTTCACCATATTGGCCAGGCTGGTCTCGAACCCCTGACCTCAGGTGATCCACCTGCCTCAGCCTCCCAAAGTGCTGGGATTACAGGCATGAGTCAGCACGCCTGGCCAAGGTTCTCTTTTTTACTCCAGTTCACCTGAGGACAAGATACGCTCCCAATCGTAACAGGGGGTCCCCACTTCAGCAATTGTTACCAACGCAGGTGTGGAGGGTGTATCATCAGTACAGCACAGTGATGAAGAAAATGGTTTAAAACAGTGGTTCACAAAACTAATTGTGCATGAGTCCCCTGGAGGGATGAGTTACAAAAAACACAGATCTCAGCCGGGCACGTGGCTCACATCTGTAATCCCAGCACTTTTGGAGGCCAAGGCGGGCGGATTGTCCGAGCACAGGAGTTCGAGACCAGCCTGGGCAACATGGTGAAAACCCATCTCTACTAAAAATACAAAAAATTAGCCAGCATGGTGACATGTGCTTGTAGTCCCAGCTACTTGGGAGGCTGAGGCAGGAGAATTGCTTGAACTGGGGAGGCCGAGGTTGTAGTGAGCCGAGATAGTGCCACTGAACTCCAGCCGGGGCGACAGAGCGAAACTCCGTCTCAAAAAACAGAAAATAAAAAACAACAAACACAAGCTTCACAAACCTGGGCTTCATCTCAGGTTTCTTGTTCAGAAGATCTGGGACCCAAGCGTCTACATTTCTTACAAGTTCACGGTTGGCGCTAATGCTGCAGGTTTGGGTGCCACACTTTGAGAATACTGGTTTTTGCACGCCACCTGTCTGGGTATAAATTACCAGCTCTGCCACTACACACAAAGCTGGGTAACAGTAGGCAAGTTATGAAGTCTCTGTGACTCAGTTTTCTCATTTATAAAAGGAAGATAACAGCATTATTCACCCCATAGAGTTGTGATGAGAACGAATGACTATAAATAAAGCATTTAGGACAGTCATCATACATAATAAATGCTATGTGACAGTTTATTAGCCTTCTCTAAGCTCAGAGAAATGAGAAAGATATAAAGAAAATTTAAAGCAAGGCCTGGTGATAATTTGCAATAAAGCAATAACATTTAAAACTCAGGGAGAGAGGTGTCCATTTTGCATTTTTATGTATCACTGTCTTAATCATTATGATTAATGGGACTTGAGATTGGCTAAAGTTATTGTAATTAGTTACAATTTTGAAAAACATACTGTGTGGAAAATTTTTATGACTGAAGCCAACTTCTAACCAATAGAGTTACATCTTGTAAACTGGGTTTAGCACTACCTACTAATGAAAGCATTACTGCCACCTGGTGGCAGCATACCAAAATTGTTGGCAAAAAGCGCTGATGACAATCTATCAGCATCTTCAGGCCCGCGCTCACAAACCTACAACTCAATAAAGTTAGAACAGGATATCTGGGGAGAAGGTATTGCTGGCTTGGAAAGAAGGTGAAAGGGGGCTTGGATGTCTGAGTCCTGTTCTTGGGCTGACAGTAAGACTAAGGTACAACTGCCCTTGCTCCACCTGTTATCTCAGGGTTCTAGCTTTTTACACCCAGCAAGGGAAAATCGTCCCAGTGCCAACCAGAGGCTGGGGAGGGAGGCACTCAGGGCTGACGAAGAACACGCACCAGGATGAAGGAGGCCGACTGTCTGGCAGAGACGCTGTTTTCAGGAGAGAGGGTGGTCATGGCCCCCACTGTCTTCCAAACAGCCTCTGACCATAACTCACTTGGAGCCCTAGTGATGCTTAATCAGCAGGTGACTGTGATCTTCCTTTTCAGAGATAGGTTGCATCCCTAAAAAGAACTGGGCTGCTCCTGACCCTTCCACGCTTGAACAGAGCCAGCCAGCAGCGTGTCACAAGGCCCCCAGAACCCTCATCACAATGACCCTGGAATACAGGAGCACCCACCTTTAGAGATGAGACACATGCAGGAGCGGAGGGATTAAACCTGCTAGTTACGCAAAAACAAAACAAAACAAACAACAAAAAAACCTGCAGTACTTGTAGCGGAGGTTGGATTTAGATAGGGGACATGGGGATCAGTGTGAGCTGTGTTGGTCAGGGAGGGCTTCCAGGGAGAGGTGGCCATGAAGCCTTGCTCTCTATCTCTGACTCTTCCTCTGAACTCTAGCTGAACTCCTTCCCTATTCCACCAGACCAGTGCCCAGAGTTGAAGAATACCTAGAAACCAGGCTTCAGGTGTCTTGGGTACCAGTTTCAAAGATTCAGAATCAGTATGTCAGGGCTGGAACCTGGGGGGCTGGGGAATGTGTTTTGATACGCCTCCTCGGGTGACTCAGCTTCAGCACTGGAATGGAAGCTTCTGGGGTGGAGACCAGTTTTATTTAGCCTTCTATCCAGAGCACTTAGGACGGTGCCTGAGTAGCTGAATGAATGATAATGGAGTGGGAGAATCAATGAAGCTGTCTTAGATCTCATCTCACTTCCCTCTCTGTCTGTATGACAGAGATTTGTGCCTGCCCCATATCCCTTCCTACCCTGAGTTCCTCTAGCCCAGGGTCAACGTCAGATTCTTCTGTGGTTCCTTCTCCCGATGTCAGTTCTGCTATCGCCTGGCACTTGGGAGGCGCTTAATATTTATGGATCCAAGGAGCTGGCTCTGCTTGGCTCTAGCATCACTGCTGTCCACCTTAAGCATTGCTTGCCTTCCAGTCAGGTCCCATCTGGCTCTAAAGCATCCTTAGTCATTAGGAGATGATAGTAATTAGACCAACCATATTGGAATCAGGAGCTGGGAGTTGGAATTTGGACTCTGACCTCAAATTTGGGTGCTCCCTGCTTCTGAGCTACAGGTTCCCCAGCCATGAAATCAGAATACAGTCAACCTCTGGCTTTCACCTCCTTATTAACATAATGAATCACCATCCATATGGAAGTCTTCTGTGGACACAATTCATTGTTTCATTTACTGTTTCTGTTCTGCTTGCCTGCAGCACTGCAGGAGGCCTTTTAAATCAAAACGCCTTATTACCTACTTCTCCCCACTGCCCACTATCCTAGCCCACCCTAGGAGAGAGTTAAGAGCCTCTCCCTTTTAATCTACGGCCCCTAGGTCTTCATGGAGCAGCAGGTGGGCAACTTTGAGGAGGGAAAGTGTGGAATAAGGATGGAGCTCCTCGCACATCAGGGTGGCTTCATTCTGAGGTCTGCAAGAAGCTTCCAAAGCAAATGTTTGGAGCAAGAGACATAGGCATCATTTGGGATTATCTATGTCTCTGTGCTTCCACATTAACCATGCAGGCAACTGAGAATTCACTGCAATTGTTCTTTGAGAAGATGAGGATCAGGTCGGGAACTGGAAACCTCTGAGAGCTAAATCCAACCTGGCTTCTAAAATGAACGTGGTGGACATACATCAGCTGCTGAACTTCTTTTAACCCCTGGCTCCCTACCTGTGAATTGTAGGTAATAACCCTTCCCCAAATGAGCCAATACAGTTTAGTCATATTAAAAAAGCCTCATAGCAACCAAATGGAGACTTAATATTCAAACAGAACTGCAGGACCTTGCAACTGAAGCAAAGGGGGCTTTTATTCCGTCCCTCTTTCTTCTTTTGTCAGATTCTGAAAAGGATTACATGTGTCCATTTTTTTTTTTTCCAGGGCTGAATGGTCCTTACCATGTTCATTTATTTACATAATTGCCTAAGTGCCTTAGATTCCTATATATTGGTTTTCTGTTATGCCTTTTCTCCTCTCTGATGGGGATCCAGCATTCTGCTTTAAATTTCTGTACATGGAGATTCTTCAGGGAAAATATTATTTTAGGTGTTTGCATTAAAGAAGTCCAAGGAGGGAGAGAACCACTCGGCCCATCTTTTCTCTGGCTGTCCGTTAGCTGATGGCAGCTATGGGGTGAGGAGGAAGAGGAGACTTGGAGGGGCCTGGGAAAGGCATTTCATCAGTGAGAAAGCTCATAGGCTTTGGTGACAGAAAGACCCGGTTCAAATCCTGGCTCTGCCGCACGCCAACAATGTGACCTTGGTTGAGAAAGGCAGTCTCATGCATGTGGTCTTTTAACCTCTGCTCAGCCCCCTACAAGCGGCCTTGAGCTGGAAACACTTCCTTACCAAGATATAAGGAGCTCCCAAAGCTTGTGCCCGGCTTATCGCCTTATGCGGGAACGTCTTTTCCCTGTTCCAGCCTCAGTGTGTACTCCTTTGTTCTGCGTAAGCTTGTGTGTCATGTGGCAGGCGTCTGGCCACCCTCACTGTGATGTCTGTTCCAGGAGGGGAGGAAACAGGGTCCTTCCCCTGCTGCACAAGAGGGGTGCGTGCAAACCACCGCCCTGTGTCCTCCGTAGGAGGAGGCATGGAGGACTGAACCCATGATTGCAGCTGATCTCGCTTGGTCTCTCTGTGTGGGTAAAGTGCTGTTCCATCCGGTGCCTGTGTGAGTCGTGTCTTTCTTGGCGACACCTATAAACCATGCAGTGGGCTGACATCCTGGTACTGCTGCTTCCGGTGGCCGGCATTGTTGTGCTGTTTGCCGTCCTCCACACCATGCGACTCTTCTCTACTCTGCCCGAGTCAGCATCCTCAACTGTGCCGTGAGGTTGGTAATGCTTTATGGAACTGAAGGGTAATTGAAGCAGTGCACATAAAACCACAGCATGTCGCTGGAGCACAGGAGGCACACAAGGCTGGTAATATTTATTTACTTACTTATTTATTGAGACAGAGCCTCGCTCTGTTGTCTAGGCTGGAGTGCAGTGGCACGATCTCAGCTCACTGAAACCTCCAAGCAATTCTCCTGTCCCAGCTCCTGAGTAGCTGGGACTACAGGTGCGCACCACCATGCCTGGCCAGTTTTTGTATTTTTAGTAGAAACAGGGCTTTGCCATGGTAGCTAGGCTGGTCTCAAACTCCTGACCCCAGGCAGCCCTCCTGCCTCAGCCTTCGAAAGTGCTGGGATTACAGGGGTAGTTATTCTTACCTCAGCATCACCAGTATTATTACTAATGCCTAGGGCTTGTCCACAAAAATCACACTGAAGACTTCCTTCTGTGAACTAGACTCGCACGCGTCGAGATGCTGCCTGCTTCCATGGGGCTTGTGCTAACATCCATGTACACGTTCAAAGCCCCTCTGAGCCAATTTCCACTTCTCTGCATGTCTCTGGGAACCTAGGGGACCAGGATTACTATAAAAGCAGGTAAGGCCAGTATTAAAAACCAGGTTCACCCCAGTTCCCTTCACGTCAGTACCACAAGGCACGACGCTGTGAAATGGTGTCCCTGCAATGGTGTCCCTGTTAAAAAGAATCAACCCCTTCAAAGGATACCTACCTGTGACTGTCTAAGTCTGCAGCATGCTAGATCTTGATATAAATCACATGCATTCTGATTTTATTTCATTGCAAAATGCCGAAGCTCTTCCATGCTTTAGCTGTCCTCTCCTCTTTGCCCCTCTTTGTGGGGGACCAGGATACGTTTTGAGTTTTGGCATCAGGCCTTCTGCCCTCAGTCCCAGGGAGCGTGGCATTTCTGACAATGCTGGGGATGCCTGCCTGTCATGGTTCACTAGCATGAGGGTGGCAGGGGCAGGGGGTGGTGGAGATGGCACTCTTCTGCACACCAAGGTATTTGGATTCCCCAGAGCAATAGCCAGCCCAGCCACCCTAGAGGTCCCCTTCCTAGTTGGAGGGCTAAGGAATTACTACACTTAGGGCGTCTCTAAGATCTTGGGGGACCACTCTTGCGTTCCAGAAATAACACACAGGAGCAACTCTGGACAAAAGAGAGACTCTCAGCTGTGGGCAACTGAAGTGGAGCTCCTGAGAGCTCTCGCCACCCAGTCCTGCTCCGTAAGGGGTCTTTCTCACTGTTCTCCCCGTTACCTGTCCCCGAGCCCAGGCTTCTGGGTCACCACCAAAGCAGGTAGCTCTGACTCACCAAGCCCAGGCTGTGCTTTTCCTGCTACCCATGTCTCTTGTTCATTTGGTCCCCATCTTGCCTGCAGACCTCCCAACCACAACTGCCTTTTGTTGGGCACTTGCTGTATACCTCCAATAAAGTGCTTCGCTTAAGTGAGTACCTGCCTTGAATACTCTATGAAGCCAACAGAAGCTCTGAAAGGTTAAGTAACTTTCCTGGGATCGTCCAGCCAGAACGTGGGGAGCCAACAGCCTTCCCAGCTCTGCCTAGCTTTGCCACTAGCCAGGCCGTCGCAGTGTCACGTGGAGCTGCCTCCCCCGTCCTGTTGGCAGTGGTGGGCATCCTGGAGCTCCTAGCTGGCTCAGGGGACTGTAATCCTACAGCCCAGTCGGGGTGGGGGGAGTTTGCTATAACTCCCTCTCCAGATTTTAAAATAGTTATTCAGTCTAAAAACAGACTCTGTTGTGCTGGTTGGAGGTGGGGGTGGGGAAGTCTTGCAACCTAGATTATAGAGCGGATGAAAAGAGTGAAATGGAGAGGAAAAAGGACAAGAAACTCCAGCAAATGTCAGGGACTGCTCATGGAGAGAAATAACATGGCTAATCACATTTCTGAGCGCTATCCATTCCAAAATAAATATAAATTTTTGGATAAATTTATTTTTCAATAAAAATAAATTTTTAATGAAAAAAAAATAATGCATTTTCCGTGCAACTTGTATCTGGGAGCGAAGGGAATATGGAGAGTTTCCCAGTGGGCATGCGAGTAGCTGTGTATGTTCAGGGGTGCCTCTGACCACTTCACCTTGATGAGTAGCTACCCCAGCGTCCTCATCCTGAGGGTGACCACACAGCAGTCTTCCCAGGGAAACCACAGGAGCAAGCCATGGGAACCTTGCACACCAAGCAACCAGGCTCCAGGACACTGGGGGCAGATCGAGGTCTGTACATCCAACTCTTTACCCCACCAAAGCTCTTGATGTTTCTCTCCATCAGCTCCAGGAGGCCTTCTCTGGTTGTTTTCCTCTGCCCACCTCTCCTTTGCATTCTTTCCATCACAGAGTTCCAGATCTTAAACCCAGGGCTGTAAAGTTGAGGTCCTTCTATGAAACGAAGGTTCATCTCCAACAAGCCAAACAGATCCGTCTGGTAAGTGGGTTTTGGAGAAAAGGAGTTCCTCCACTCTCCCTTCTTTCTAGCACAATCTGTAGACCAGAATGGAGAGAGAATCATGAGTTTTAGAGTCAAACAGACTTGGGTTCAGATCCCAGTCTTATAACTTACTTATTATATGACCCAGGTGAAGTCATTTAATTTCCCAGACTCAGTTTCCTTGTCTGTAAAAAGGAGTACTTCGTAAAATTATTGCGTGGTTTAAAAAATGTCTGCAAAGTGCATTGCATGGCATTTAGAATATTCTAGCATGCAGTAAACAGCAGTTATTTGTGTTATCATTTGCCTCAGAGAAAAAAAGGCTAACCTCGAACTCCTCAAGATGCTCGCTCCTGGGATTCCAGCTGCAATCAGCACCCCCTGCCCCGCGGCATCCCCCGCCCCCACTTGCCTGCCATTGCCACGTGGGTCAGACAGCAAGGACCATGGGGGCACTAAGTTTGCTATAGATGGTTGACCTCAGATGGGCTATTTGGCCAAGGGTCCAGCTCTCCCTCCAATGTAGAAGAGGCAGCAAGGCAGTAGGAAGTTCCTCCAGACAAAAGGAAAGTGGCAAAGATACTCAGTAGCTCTCAGGTACCCAGCACACTTTACCCATGGGCACACACATCACTCCGCAAACTATACACAAAACCCCTGAAATTCAGGATACCCAAGCCCTCATGAAACGCAGGGCCACATGCTTCAATATTCACTCTCCAACACATTCAGATCCACAGAAACACAAATAGCCCCACGTAATGTGCGTACAAACACGTCTATATCATGCTACAACATGCCTTCACTTACATGTTTCCCCAAAGCAGCATGAAATCAATCCAGACACCTCACTTCTATGCGAAACTTGCACTATGAAGTGTGAACACGTGTGCACGCACACAAACACTTCCACACTGTAGGTCCAAACACCTGGGCAGGATGCCGGTAATGGTATCCCTGTGCCTTGTCAGTCATGGCAGCAGTTCACAGATGATTCCTTTCACTGGAAAGATCCCAAGCTGGGGGCCACTGAGGGGGCTGGGGAGTGGGCAAAGGGCTGACCCTGGGGACTTCTGGGAGGGCAGGGTTTATGAGGGCAGAGCAGGAGACCACAGGGGCCTGGAGTGATGGAAGGGACACACAGATCTGGGGCTGGGGGAGGGGAGGGAGAGGCTGGAGATTCACACTGATGCCCTCAGTCCTAGAGGCAGAGAGGAGGTTCCGATCTGGCCTAATGCACTCCAGGGTCGGCCAGAAGCAGGGAGAATGGAAATACTTTTTTCTCACTTCATTCCTCATTTTTCCCCTTTTCTGGAACGATTCCATCCTCTGCATCCTAGGAGACTCTGAGTGAGTCCTGGATCTGGTCCCACAGTAGACCCATCAGTGTCTTAGAGACCAGATACAGGAAGCGTAATACTGGGCATGCCGGGAAGCAGCATCAGCTCACTGGGTTTTGGCTTGGAGGGGCAGGATTCCTGTGGCCTTTGCCCTTTGTCCTTGGGACCTCCCCTAGGGGGCAGGAGACAGGTAGAGGATGTGTGTGTGTGTGTGTGAGAGAGAGAGAGAGAGAGAGAGAGACAGAGTTTCCCTCTTGTTGCCCAGGCTGGAGTGCAATGGCACGATCTCAGCTCACTGCAACCTCTGCCTCCCAGCTTCAAGCGATTCTCCTGCCTCAGTCTCCCCGAGTAGCTGGGATTACAGGCATGTGCCACCATGTCCGGCCAATTTTTTATTTTAAAAAAAATTTTATTATTATTATTATTTTTTAGTAGAAATAGGGTTTTTCCATGTTGGTCAGGCTGGTCTCAAACTCCGGACCTTAGGTGATCCACCTGCCTCGGCTTCCCAAAGTGCTGGGATTACAGGCGTGAGCCACCGCGCCCGGCCCGGGTGGAGGATCTCAACTCCTCTGTGTCTGAAACTCTTTCATTCCCCTAATAGAATGGGGACAGGCTATACAGCTAGTGCTTGACTTACGACCACGATTGGGACTGGCAGACCGGTCGTAACACGATTTGGTCGTAAGTTGAGTAGGCTATATGTACAGTTGAAATGGTGCACGCGGAGATGGTAGTGCTGCCGGAAGCTGGTCTGCACTGTCGTACGCCCAGCTGAGCAACGTTTGTGCTGCCAGACGCGGAGCAGTCGTGGCTAGCGATTGTGGTCATAAAGTCGAATGGTCGTAAGTTGCATAGGTCGTAAGTCGATCAATACCTGTACCTGCATGGGGTAAACTCCTGGCCCCCGCCCAAGCTCACCAGCCTGGTATGATCAAAAACACACAACATCCAGAGACAGGAGGTCTAGGACTTT
This sequence comes from Cebus imitator, assembly GCF_001604975.1. Taxonomy (NCBI): domain Eukaryota; kingdom Metazoa; phylum Chordata; class Mammalia; order Primates; family Cebidae; genus Cebus; species Cebus imitator. The sequence goes on from NW_016107518.1 coordinate 1,091,575, forward strand.
CCTCCCACCACCCCTTATTCCCACCTCAACTCCTCCCCATGCTGTCACGTGCCCTATTTTCTTCTCCCAGCCTTTCAAAGGCAGAGTGGCCCTGCAAGCCCTTTCCTCTGCTGTCTTCAGTCCTCGAAACAGCTGCAGGCAGCACTGATGGGAATTGTTCCTGCCCCTCATGGGTAGAGTCTGCAAACTCAGGATGCTGCTCCACTAGTCAAGCAGCAATTTCCACTAAGAGATTGTGCAGAAAAACATTTGGCCAAGATAGGAAGGAGTCAGTGAGGTCAAGGTTATGGGGGCAGTTCCTTTGTGACAGGACCTGAGAAAGACAATTCTACAACCCAAACCCACATTGAAGTCTCACTCTGGCTATAGCCTGGTCTTCACTACAGAGTTTTAAATTGAGTCCTGAAAAACATTTACAGCAACTCTGCTTCATAGATGAGAAATTAAACTCCAGAGAGGGGCAGCAACTTGCTTAAGGTCACACAGCAAATCAAAGGCGCATCTGTAACTAGAATCCAGTCTCCTGCCACCTAGCCCAGTTATCTTTAGATCTCAGCAAAAGGTGAAGTTTTAAAAGCCAGACTTTGAGGAAAAGAGAGGGAGTGCCCAGGTTAGCTAAGGTTTGATGAAGGAGTTCTGAAAGGTCTCATTTCCTGGGGCATAGGTGTTTTTTTTCTCTCCCCCTTCCTTCTGAGGCTGGACCAAATGAAGGCCAGAAAGCTGCAGATTCTATTCATCCCCGGGGTGGAGGGGTACAGGGGGGCAGGGAGATGGGGGCAGGGGATGGGGCTGAGTTGGGCTTTGCCTCCTCTGTTCCTGTCTTCTCAAGAGGGAGTAGCAACATCAGTGGCTGCAGGAGCACGTGATGCCACTGTGCAAAGAGGCTGAGGTAAGAAGCAGGATTGATCTTTTTGCCGCTTCAAAGAGAACAGAAACTCTCCCTGTCATGGCTGTTGATCAAAGTCTCTGCAGAGGATAATTAATATGCCCTTCCCTGCTCCCACGTTGGGTCCCTGGAGGTAGGAGTCCCACTTCTTGTCATGCCAAGAGACCTTCCTCCAAGACTTATTGCAAACTAGAGAGACACCTTCCCACCTGCCTTCCAGCTAGGGTCCCACTGCAGCTACCAGGAACCAGGAGTTCAAATTCCCTTCCAGCGTTTTTTCCAGGCAGCTTAGTGCAAGACCAGGGCCCAGTCAGTGGAAACTGGTATCATCCCCATTGTACAGATGAGAAACTGAGGCACAGAGAAGTTAAGTAAGTTGTCTAGAGCCACAAGCTAGTTATCTCTTGGGAAACCCCCATTCTTGTGGGGTTACATGGCCTTTGTCCTCAGAAAGCCCCCGTCTGATGGTAGTGACACACTCTTCCCTCTAGAGCTGCCAGCTCATGTAACATATGTACAATCCCAAAAGACTATGGAAATAACCTCTGTGAAAAAGGAGGGATGGGCTCTGTTTCAAAAATGTCTTATTTTTAAAATCTTGAAAAATCCAAATCTTTAATTTCCCTTTGCCTCCCTGGTGAGGCAGAACACATTTGTCTTGCCCCTTCTCCTGCCCCTTCACAAACTATATCCAACTCCATCCGTTTGCAAAAAGTGCTTTGCCTTATATGTGAAAATACTTAAATGCTTATACATTGAATAAGCGCAAATTTCAAAGTCCTTAGCCTGGCATTCAAGGCGCGAAAAACTTTGAGAGGCCATGTGGCCTACTGGTTAAGAGCATGGACAAACTTCTTGGGCTAGCATCCCAGCTCCTCAACCTCACCATTCTTTAGCTCATGAATTTTGTGCGTGTGTTGCTTAATTTCCAGTATTTGGGAGATTTTCCAGATATCTCTCTCTTAATCATTTTGTTTGATTTCATTATAGTCAGAGAACATACTTTGTATGATTTCAATCCTTTTAAGTTTGTTAAAGTTTGTTTTATGACCTAGAATATGGCCTATATTGGGGCAACTTGAAAAGAATGTGCATTCTGCTTTTGGTGGTGAAGTGTTCTACAAATGTCAATTAGATCAAGTTCATTGGTAGTGTCATTCAGGTCTTCCATGTCCTCACTGATTTTCTGTCTACTTTTCCATCAGTTAGTGAAAGATGAGTTTTGTTAAAGTTTCCAAGTATAACTGAGTTTGTTTCTCCTTTGACTTCTCTCAATTTTTTGCTTCATGTATTTTGAAGCTCTATTGTTGGATATATATACATTGAGAATTGTGACAACTTCTAGATAAATTAATCCTTTTATCATTGTGTAATATTCCTGTTAATCTCTGATAAATTTCCTTCTTTAGAAGTCTACTTTGCCTTATATTAATAGAGCCATTCCAGCTTTCTAAAAAAATAATGTTTCATGGTATTTTAAAAAGTCTTTTAATTTTTAACCTATCTATATCATATTTAATGTGAGTTTCTTATATATAGCATATAGTCGGCCTTATTTTTTAAAAACCTAATCTGACAATCTCTGTCTTTTAATTTATATGTTTAAGCCATTTACACTTAATACATTCATTGATACGATTGGATTTAGGTCTACCATTTTATTGTTTGGTTTTGGTTTGTCCCATCTATCTTTTATTTCATTGTTTCCCCTTTTCTGTCTTCTTTTGGATTATTTGAATATTGTTTTAGTATTTCATTTTTCTTTCTCTGTTGGCTTTCTTACTATATCTTTTTGTATTTTTTAAGTGGTTATTCTAGGGATTATAATACAAATACCTTACTCCTCATGGTCTACCTAGAGTTAAAATTTTACCACTTCAAGTGAAATATAGAAACCTTGCAGCCACATGGGTCCTTTTTCCCTCCTCCATGTTGCAGTCATTACATACATCTATAGACACTGAAAATCCCATCATACAATGTTACAACTTTTGCTTCCGCAGTCATACATATTTTAAAGTACTTAAGAAGGGGAAAATAGTTTATCATATTTGTCTAGCTTTATAATTTTGTCATCTTCCTTTATTCCTAAAGTTCCAAGTTTTGAGTGGGAGTGTGGTCCTTTCCAAGAGAGTAGCAGCAACAGGTGGCTACAGGAGCAACTCAAAATGAATAAGGTGAAGACATCTGGAAAAATCTCCCAAATATTGGTATCATTTCCCTTTCTCCTGAAGAATTTTCTCTAGCATTCTGTTTGCAGCTGGCATGCCATTAATAAATTTTCTTAGTTTTCCTTCATATAATAATGTCTTTATTTTGCCTTTTAAAATGTTTTTTTTTTATTCTTTTTTTTTACTGTATATGGAATTCTGGGTTGACAGCTCTTTTCTTCTAGCATGTCAGAGATTTTTTTTCCATTGTCTTCTGGCTTTGTTGGTTTCTGATGATAAATCTGTAGTCGTTTTCATTGTTCTTCCTCTATATGTATTGTATTGCTTTACTCTGGCTGCTTTTAATTTTTTTTCTCTATCCTTGGTTTTAAGCTGTTTAAGATGTACTTGGGTGAGGTCTTCTTTGAATTTATCATTTTGGGGGTTTCTGAATATACTGAGATTCATGAATCCATGAACTTTTCTTTTTACCAAATTTGGAATGTTTTCAGCCATGATTTCTTCAAGTTTTTTCTGCACTAAGACTTTTCTTCTCTTTCTATAGAACTCCAATATGGACATGAATATTAGACATTTTGGTATTATCTCACAAGTCCGTGAAACTCTATTCTTTTTTATAAAAAATCTTTTTTCTTTGTTCAGATTAGATAACCTCCATAAATTTATTTTCAAGTTTACTGATTCTTTTTTCTGTCATCTTTGTGTTTTGCCATTGAGACCATGGGGTGATTTTTATAATTTCAGTTATTGTATTTTCTAGTAACAAAATGTCCATTTTGTTCTTTTTAAAATAGTTTTCAGTTTTTTTTTGAGAACTTCTACCTTTCCATTCATCTCAAGATCATTCTTTCTTACTTTATGAACTATAGTGATAATATCTCCTTTAACATTTTTGTGTGATAACTCCATCATCTAGATTATCTCAGGGCCGGCATCTGTTAATTTTCTTTTCCTTTGAAAGTAATTGAGATTTTCCTGGTTCTTTGTGTATGGAGCAATTTGGGGCATTTTGAATATTCTGTGATCAACTCTATCTGGTTCAGACCACGAGTTCTGACCTGCTTTCTGTTTTGGATCGGTTCTGCACATGCCCAGCTCAAGGATGAGTGCGGGACTTCATCCACAGATTGAAGGAAGTCTTTTCTTTAGCACTCCATGCTGTCCCTTGCACCCTCTGGCACCCAGAAGCCCTGTTCTTGGCCTTTGTGCTGCAGTGCTATCTGGTTCAGACCACGAGTTCTGACCTGCTTTCTGTTTTGGATCAGTTCTTCACATGCCCAGCTCAAGGATGAGTGCAGGACTTCATCCACAGATTGAAGGAAGTCTTTTCTTTAGCACTCCATGCCATCCCTTGCACCCTCTGGCACCCAGAAGCCCTGTTCTTGGCCTTTGTGCTGCAATGCTGGAGTTCTACCCTCCCCATATTGTTATTTGCCCTGACTGGGGTCCGCCTCCTGGGTGAAGCAAAAAGACAAAAGAGAAAAAAAATCAACAGAATTTCCCCCACACCTCCATAGGGGCTCCCTTTCCCAACTTCTCTGGCCAGAGACAAGGATTTTCCTCCTGGTTTTAGATCATGCACTACCAACATTAGAGGAGTATAGTTTCGTAATTGGGGCTTTCCTTGGGACATACCCAGGAGAGTAAAAGAGAGAACAATTGGGGTCACCCTCTGACCCGCAGGGTCCCTGCCCCCGTCCTCTGGCTAGAAAGAGGCGCTTCTCTTGGAGCTTTCGTTGTCTGTACCCACTGTGCAGTAGCTTTTGGGACCTCTGGCATCCAAGCCAGGAGGTATTGGAGGGAAAATACCAGATAACTCACAGTCATATTGATCATTCTTTGAGCATTTATTTCCCACAAATCAACCTGCTATATTTTTTTCAGAGTTCTTAAACAGTGTTGTATGTATTCATTCCAGGGATTTTCTTTGTAAAGAGTGGGAGAGAGAGGATGAAGTTTGCTTACTCCGTCATCTTAGCTGTAATCAGAAGCCTGTAGATGTGTAACTTTAAGTTGAAAGGTATGGGAGAATTTAACACATTTTGCAAAGAGTATTGCAATATTTAGGAGAATGTAAAAATCGTTCTATTTATTAATTAATTAATTTATTTTTTGAGACGGAGCCTCACTCTGTTGCTCCGGCAGGCGGGCTATGATGCGATCTCGGCTCACTGCAACCTCTGCTTCCCGAATTCAAGTCATTCTCCTGCCTCAGCCTTCTGAGTAGCTGGGATTACAGGCATGTGCCACCATGCCCGGTTCATTTTTGTATTTTTGGTAGAGATGGGGTTTCACCATGTTGGCCAGGTTGGTCTCAAACTCCTGACCTCAAGTGATACACCCGCCTCAGCCTCCCAAAGTGCTGGGATTACAGGCGTGAGCCGCCACATCCAAGCAGTATTTTTATAAACCTAATTCATTTAAATTTCATTCATTATAACTAAATTTTTATAAATTTATTATATTTTCAAGTACATAATCAAAAGATTTTGCTTGTTCAACTAGATATTTAAGTTACAAAGGAAAATCAAATATATTAAAAGTTTGAATGTAACTGAAATTGTTTAAGCAAATTTAATTAAGTTGTAAATGGCACCAGTTGTTTAAAGGAGTAGGTTTATCAACTTGAGTTGATCAATCTTTAATTGAGGAAAAAGTGAAGGTTTTGTTCTTATTGTATTGCATTTATACATAGAACAATAAGATTGGTAAGTGGGGTTTAATCCTTTTAAAAAGCTGTTTTTATATGTGTATTCTTGATAAATTGAATATTAAATTTTAAAAGGTAACTCTAAGTAGTATTTCTGTGTGCACAAGCCTCCACACACTCATCAAAACAGCTTCATCGTCAGGGCACTCCTTCCACCACCCTCAGGCAGCTCTCACTGTCAGAAAAACATTTCTCTCCCCCTGAAATCCATGGGGAGTGTAGTCTGTAAAAGATACAAGCATTTGGAGACAGACTGGAGAGGAACTTTACTCCTCTGAGCCTCAGTTCCCTTATCTATAAAATATAATAAAAAGGATCTATCTCAGCTGGGCGCGGTGGCTCACCCCTGTAATCCCAGCACTTTGGGAGGCCGAGACGGACAGATCACAAGGTCAAAAGATCGAGACCATCCTGGCCAACCCTCTCTCTACTAAAAATACAAAAAATTAGCTGGGACTGGTTGGCACGTGCCTGTAGTCCCAGTTACTTGTGAGGCTGAGGCAGGAGAATTGCTGGAACTCCGGAGGCAGAGGTTGCAGTGAGCCGAAATTGCACCGCTCCACTCCAGCCTGGTGACAGCAAGACTCCGAAAAAAAAAAAAAAAAAAAAAAAAAAAAAAAAAAAAAAAAAAAAAAAAAAAAAAAAAAAAAAGGACCTATCTCGAAGAATTTGTTTTGAAGGTTAAATGAGGGAGTGTACACGTATGTAAAGGGTTTAACAGAGAAAGCTCTAGAAGGAGGCATCAATACGAGAAGAAATTATTATGAGAGCCTGGCAGCTTGAACCCAAGAGTTTGAGACCAGGCTGGGTAACACGGCGAAACCCTGTCTCTACAAAAAATAAAAAAATTAGCCAGGTGTGGCACGTGCCTGTAGTCTCAGCTACTGTGGAGGCTGAGAAGGATTGCTTGAGCCCTAGAAGTCAAGGCTGCAGTGAGCCGTGACTGAGCCACTGCACTCCAGCCTGGGTGACAGAGCAAGACTCTGTTTCAAAAAAAAGAAAGAAAGAAAGAAAGAGAAATATTGCTGTTGTTTGTGGTGTTATTCTCTGAGCCAATTCCCAGAGGTGCCAGGCCCTAGTCCTCAGCCTGGAGGAGGCTGTGAGAAAGCCAACCTGAAGTGAGAACCCACCGGTAGGACCCTCACACCTGTCCTGCCTAAATGGCCGCCACCTCCCTGGCCAGTCATTCTCGACCATGCAGGCGGTTGTCAGTGTGGCCAGGAGGCAGCTGGAAGATGCAGGTCTCAGAGAGACTGGTGTTCAGACCCCAGCTCCCCGCGTCTTCATGGGTGATTTAGAAAAGCTGCCCAGACCCTCCAAGCCTCTGTGGCTTGAGGATACCTCACTCCAAGGCTGGATTTGAGTACTGAATGAGACGCTGTGAAAAGTCTCTAGCACTGCGCCTAGTACATGGTGGCTTGTATACACAGTGGTCATCTTGCATCTCCACAGTGTAATTTTTTTTTTTTTTTTTAGACGGAGTTTCACTCTTGTTGCCCAGGCTGGAGTGCAATGGCACAATCTTGGCTCACTGCAACCTCTGCTTCCTGGGTTCAAGCAATCCTCCCGCCTCAACCTCCTGAGTAGCTGGGATTACAGGCACCTGCCACCACACCTAGCTAATTTTTGCATTTTTGGTAGAGATGGGGTTTCACCATGTTGGCCAGTCTGGTCTCGAACTCCTGACCTCAGGTGATCCGCCTGCCTTGGCCTCCCAAAGTGCTGAGATTATAGGCATGAGACACCACACCTGGTCCCCCACAGTATAAGTTTTGTTCCAAATTGGATCCCTTGTCCCCAGTTTACTCAGTTAACTTATCTGCCCTGACCCAGGTTATTCGGGCAGCATGGTTACATTGACTCAACTGAGGAGCAGGAGGCTCAGCTTCTAGTCCTGGGCATAGAACTTAGGTCAAGCTCCTTCTCCTTCTCCTTCCTGGGACTCAGCTTCCTCCTCCCTAGGTTGAGTGTGACAATTCCCATCTGCCCCTACAAGCCTCGCATGGCTCAGACGACATGTGGGCGACATGTGGATGTGGAGGGCTTAGTTCCGAGAGGAAGTAAGTAGTAACTGACACACCCAGGAGATGTGTGGACAGGGCCAGATTCTCTGGTGTCCTCTTTCCCGACAGGAATTCGAAGCCTTGTGCTTCTACTGCCGGATAATTGGCCTCCATTCTGGCAGAGGCAGACAGCCACTCGCGGGCTTGTACTCAGCCACCTCATTCATCAATCCAGCGTTTCTTCTTTCAGAGCCAAAACTGCTATGACAGAGGCGGAAGGGGAGACCCTGGGCCGTTAGTACCATCCCATGTCTGCCTCAGCGTCCCCCTGCCCCCAGCTACTGCTGGCTTCCAAACTGTGGGCTTCAATGCATGGGGCCTGCTCCTTAGAACCGAGATGAGCAGGCAAGAAGGTGCCCTGGAGCAAGGTTCTCCTGCCTGTGGGGCTGTGTGACCTTAATCCACCAGGCCCCTGCTCACTGCACAGAATCAAGTCCTTTACGGCCCAGCTCAAGCTCCTCCCTTTCTCCAGCCTAAGCCACCCTCTCCCTTCTCTGAGAGTCCATGCTCCATGCACCAGCTCCAGCTCAAATTCTGTCCTGCTCCAGCCTCTCACTCTTCCCTGGATGGCTCTGTACCCAGGGAGACAGCTGCTGAAGGGACGGTCCCTCTCTACGTCCCTGACAGCCCTGCCCCAGGATGGGCTCAGAGCAGGTGCTGAACCTGTGCAGGGACCCTGGGGCTGCTGGCTGGGGAACATGAGGCAGGGGGGCAGATGCCAGGTCCTGGTCATGTTTCTCAAAGCCTAGGCTGCAAAGAGGCCAGCAAAGAGGGGACAGTGAGGCTTCAAGCACATAGGGGACCACCTCTCTGGACTCAATAATGAAAACATCTGTGTAAAGAGCCTGATGGTTTCAGAAGGCCTTTCCCATCCTGCAGCCTTTGGACAGAGTGGGAGTTATTACCTCTTACCTGCGGAAGAAATATCCAGGGGTCCAAAAGAAGAACTGGATGTTCCAAGGTCACAAAGATATCAAGGGAAAATACCCAGACTAGAATCTGAGGCTCCGGACTTTCGGCTTCTTAGTCTTTGCTGTAGCAAAGGTCACAGGGGTGGGGTGTGAGGAGGTGGCGTGAGAACAGAGCAGTGAGTGAGCAGCCCCTCTGCATCCATGCACAGCCTCTCCCTGCTTCCTTCAAGCTCATCTGCTAGAAAGAGGGGCAGACGGGGGAGGAGGCAGGGCCTGAGAGGCTGCATCGCATCAGCCCCTCATTGTCTGTGAAGGGTGCAATCTGGAAGCTCCGGTGGCCTAGCCTTCTACCCTAGGGCTTCAATAGAGCGCTACCCTAGGGCCACAGAGACCCCATGAACTCCTGCCCCAGGATTCTTCCTGGTATGCCAGGCGGATGCATGAGGTGAGCATCTTTGGAGTTTTCGCACCTTCTTGAGTGAGGCTGGAGTGGGCAGCAATAATACTGGCTGGCAGAGAAGCTCCAGCTCAGATCTAGCCTCGCTTCCTGCACTGTATCCCGGGAAGCTTTGCTCCCTAGGTGTGAACCTGGCTGGATTCTGGCTTCTGAGATCTTTCAGCCTGGTTTTCAGTGAGCTGGGGTGGAAAGGTCTTCCTCTGTGGGGTTAATTTTGCACTGGCCCATTTTCCCTTTCTCTCTCCTCTTCTTACCTGACTCTAGGGAATGCCAAGGGAGGAACACACAGCCAGTCAGCATTCCTTCCTACGGGCCCAGCAGACGCTGCTAGGAGAGAGCCTTGGATGGTGTGTGTGTGTGTGTGTGTGTGTGTGTGTGTGTGTGTGTGTGTCTGTGTGTGTGAATTTCCTGAAGACCAGCCAAGCCTCCCCCATCGGACAGGCAGGGACCCAGCCTCGCCCAGCAGAGCTTTCAGAAGGGATATCTCCCAACACCAAGACCTCTTTAATCCACTGCAAGTTCAGGAACTGAAAGATGCTGGCAGTCAAAAGAAGCCAGGGCAGCTCATCAGCCCCCACGCTCTGAAGGACTGGCCAGGCTGCTGGCAGGTGGGAAGCTTTGCCACACAACTCAGGCCAGCGAGGAACCAGGCCAGAGGTGGCAGCCGGAGTACCGGATACCTGAGCACACTCCATAGATGCTCAAATAGATGCTCAGCGTGGGGACATGAGTCAGCACAACCCCTCATTCTACAGATGGGAGACTGAGGCTCGGAGCAGGGCAAGCCCCCGCAAATGCTGCGGTAGGGGCTGAAACAGGTCTTTGAATTTCAACGTGGTTTTTGTAGTTGTTGTTTGAGATGGAGTTTCACTCTGTTGCCCAAACTGGATTGCGGCGGTGTGATCTCGGCTCACTGCAACCTCTGCCAGTAGCTGGGATTACAGGCTTGCCACCACGCTCAGCTAATTTTTGTATTTTTAGTAGAAACAGAGTTTCACCACGTTGGTCAGGCTGCTCTCAAACTCCTGACCTTGTGATCCACCTACCTCAGCCTCCCAAAGTGCTGGGATTACAGGCACTTTGGTGGTGAGCCATCATGCCCGGCCTCAATGTGGCGTTTTTCATGGCAATCAGTAGACGGAAAGCTTGTTCATCTTTCTTCATTGCCCCCTCCAGGGACACTTTTGGGCACCCGGCCTAGTGTTGAGGCTTGGAGAGACCCAGGATTCCATGAGGGCTACTCCTTCAGTGGGGCCTCCCTCCCTACTTAGCGTTCAGGAGCCACTGCATGGGTTGGTAACCATGAAAGGGGATGTGCTGCCATAAAGCCACCGGCAGAGCACGGGGTGGTGTGAGAAGACAAGAGACAGAAGGAGGCGGGATTTTATTCAGTTAGATTTTACTTCATTCCCAAAAGATTGATGGTGGCAGAGAGGCTGTGAACCTACAAAGGTTCCAGGGTATGAGCTGGTCTTAAAGGTTGAATAGGATTCAAAGGACAAATGAAGACGGGTCTTCCAGGAGGAAGGAACAAGCTGTGCAAAGACACAGGACATGTGTGAGGTCTCTTACAGCCCAAGGTGGCTGGGGCAGAGGGGCCAGTGGCAATGCTGAAGGAGTGATGGTCCTGTTCAGACTCCCTCTGTGCCAGCCCACCATGGGCACCATTGTGGATGAGCCTGCCCTTCGAGAGGCTGGTCACCTTGGCCCCGGTCACTGCTGCTATATAACAAAGTCCCAAAAATTCACTGGCTTAATGTAAAAGGTATTTAACTTATTATCCTGTGGGTCAGAGATTTAGTCTGAGTTCTGCCAGGTGGTTCTTCAGTTTTCAGATGGGGTCATTCACATCTCTGGAGGTCAGCTGGTTATTGGCTGACCTAAGCTAGCCACAAGCAGAGACACAAGAAGGCAGGCTCCAACGTGAAAACCCATTTCAAACTTCCCTTTGCAGCACGTCTGCTAGTTTCCCATTGGCCAAGCAGGTCACATGACTGGGTTGAGTCAGGGTGGAGGTAGTGACGTCATCTCTGTTTATAGCGGGAGGACAATACAAAGGCACACAGCAAAGCACAGGGAAGCAGGGATCAGGAAGCGCTGCGCTGTCGATGCAATGCAATCCACCAGTCATTTGCCACCCAGCCTTGGCTCAGGTGTCTACACTCACATCCCCAGATGGGTGCAGAGCATGCCTCTGGAACCCAGCTCAAATCCTGCCTTCTCAAGGGAAACCCTCTTTGCCGACTCTGCCCTCAATTTACCTTACACTGCCTAGTCCTATGAGAGCTCAGTAGTGTGTGTGTGTGTGTGTGTGTGTGTGTGTGTGTGTGTGTGTGTGTGCGCGCGCGCATGCGCACGCATGTGCGCGTGTCTCAACCAGATGGTGGGAACTGGTGCAGGGCTGCCTGTTTATCACCCTACATGCTGGGCTGTGGAGCCACGCTGGTGACTCGGAAATGACCCCTGCCCTCCGTGAAGCCCAGTTTCCTGTAGGAGACACACCTGCCAGCAGTGACAGCCCAGCATGGCAAGTGGTGAGATCAGGCACACGGGGCACAGAGACAGTGCAAGAGAGGCACAGGCCCAGCCCAGCCTCCAGGAAAGGCTTGCCCAGAAGGCGAAGCTGGAATGGAATCTAGAAGTTGTGTAGAAAACTGGGATAGACCAGTGCCTGTAGGCAGAAGTGGGGGAATTCTGTCCTAGCTGGGGAGCAGCAGGGGCACAGGTACAATGATGAGAACAGGTGGACATGTCTGCGGAGTGGCCATGGCTGTGTGCGGTGGAGCTCTGGAGGGCACCTTGGAGGCAGAGGTGGGAAGGAAGCTGGAGACGTCGACAGGAGCCCAGTCATGGAGCCCTGGATGAGGGAAGCAAGAACGTGAGGCTGCAGGGCCTGACCTGCACATCAGAAAGCCTGCTCTGGGTGGCTGGGACAGAACAGAGGCCAAAAGATCATGGGCAACAACAGTCCAGTGGGAGACGAGGAAGGCCGGAACCCGGCAGAGGTGCTGGAACCAAAGAAGAAAGAGTGGATTTGAGAAGTGATTCTGACTCTTCAGGCCTTGGTGACCTGCAGGATATGGCACTCAAGGCCCAGGTCTCAGGGTTTGGGGGTCCCCTGGAGTCTAAGGGCTGGTGCTGGTTAGAAGCCAGGGACACAGGGATCAGGCCAGCTCAGAGCCAGGGGTCCCTAGAGTCCAGGGTCCCAACAGGCTTGGGGCTCCTGACTCCACACAGCAGCTCTGGGCCAGGGCAGAGCTGCTCTTTCCTCTCGAGCAGCCTGGCACACCCGGGCTCTGCCGCCGGCTTCCTCTTCATCTGGCACACCCTGACATGGTACTGCTGACAAAGAGTAGGGTGAGCTTGAAAAAGCCACCAAAGACAGGCAGCATCAAGTGCCTTCCCAACCGCACTCCCCCATCCCCAAAGCCAGCTTCAGATGCCACTTGTGCCACAGGCCTGAGAGGCACGGTTGTTCAACAGGGAGGCCCTGAGTGACATGTCTGTCCCCCGGGAAGCTCCAAAGGTGACCCTGCCAAGCCAGCCTCCTGTTTCCCACCAGAAGATGGTGTCTCAGTCCTGCCAGCCACCTGGGAGTTTTTGATGTTTTCACCTCTGAGCTTCTGGTTGACACCAGCTCAAAGAGCATTCCTTCCTCCCTAAGTCTTCTTCTAGCCCCTGGGCTCCCATTGGCTGAGAACTTGTCACCAGCTGTGCCCGCCTGGCCCAGAGCCAGGGCTTCTCTGCTCTGCTGAGGTCCCAGCCAGGCTGAGTCTGGCTCAGTGTGTGGGCGCCTTGCTCTGTCTCTCCTCAAGAGCTGGTTCTATCTCTCAAGCAGCTGCTAAGGGCATTGAGGCCCTGGGATCTCAGATAAAGAACTCTCTGAGGAAGAACTGTGCTGTGTAGAAGTGTTTCCCCCCTCTTTTATTTATAGCCAAGAGCTGTGTTTCAGAGCAAGCCCTGGCTGGGGAATCAGGGGGTTTGGCTTCCTACCCCAGCCCTGGTGATTTGACTTTGGGTAACCTCTTTGGGCTTCTGTTCTTGCAACTCTAGAATGAGATTAATAAGGCTGGTCCATGAATTGAATAAGATAATACATCTGAAAATACTCATGTTTCTGGCTAATTTTAAAAAATTCTTAATTTAATAATAACGTAAGAAGTTACCATGTACCCCCTATTTCCAGTACGTGGAGAAGCCCAAGAAGGGAATCCACTGAGGGGAAGGACCTCAGAGAAGTCACAGGCAGGTCCTATTATAAGCCCCTAATCCACACGCAGCATCAAAGAATAGAGTCAGGTTAAATCCAGCCCACAGGTACCATGGTGGGAGAGCTCGGTGCCATGAGCACAGGACAGAGTACCAGGGCTACAGGGGCTGAGGCAGGAGATGGTGAAGTGGGCTCCGCTGGAATGAGGAGGAGAAGACAGAGAAGAGGCTTTGGTCTATGAATCTTGAATCTCTCAATTGACAAGGAGCATGGCCTGCTGGTCTGACCTAGTGTTACAAATTTGTTTTAATGTAGTTGCTGTTGCGGCATCCATTTTAAGGCCTAACATAAGTTATTTAAAGCCCAAAAAACCTCCCTCCCCTAGATAGTTGTTTGCAATACAGCCTGCTGTTTCCTCATCCCACTGACCCAAATACCACTGGTCCCATAGCTTCTGACCGTGATGAAACTGAATGGTCAACACCAGAGTCATGCAAATAAGTCTCCCCTTCGTGTGTCTTTTCTCTAAACAAGCAAATCTGCAGCCCCTGTGGGAAAGCCCAATAAGAACACTACAGGCCTTCATAAGGTCACAGTCCTACAGGTCCCCTCTTTCTCTCTGTCCCTGCTACTCCCTAGTTGATCTCCCTGTCACCTTTGGACTTCCCATCAGCCTACCATTGACACCCCTAACCTGTCTGGGACCTGTGAGTAACCAATTTCTTCTCCTTTTGCATTTTAATTTTACTTCCTCGTATGTTTCACACGCCCAAACCTAACTTTTCCCCCATCAGGGCTCTCCTAGAGAGTAGCTATCTTGGCTTATGGCCAATCTCAAAAGACAGACCTGGAGACCAAATTACAGTGAAAATTACCACACAAGGGAGACCAAATGGTTCTATGTTGCAGGCACTAGCCAGGTCTCCCTGGCGCCAGAATGATGGGGAAGCCTGGCCGTGGGCCTCTTGGGCATTCTAGAGCCTTTGCTGCCGCAGATTCACCCTGGAAATGCCAGCCCTTCTTTTTCTGCTGAAACTGGAAGAAGCCTGGAGGAGGAGGAGAGAAGTCCCCTCTAAAGCCACAATTGGGAACCTGGGGCACAGAAACTGGGGATACAGAAGCTGCAGGCGGACCAGGAGACAGGATGACTGGAACGTGAATCCTTTCTCTGACCTTTAGAGGCGATCCCTGGGTCCTGGGCAGGGTGAGCAGGATACATCAAGATGCAGAAATGGGCAGGGAGAAGCAGAGAAAGGCAGCCCACACTTCAGGGCTCTTCAGAGTCAGGGGTCTGCAGATTGCTTCTTCTCCAGAGCCCAGCCAGGGCCTGGTGCAGTGGAGGGGGATTAGTGTTTGTCAAGTTGATTTGATAAGAGAGATCTAGAGTGAGATCCAGCCACAGAGATTGGGGCAGCCAGAGAGATAGAGGAGCTGGGAGGCAAAAAGAAATGCATACTCAGTTAGAAAATCCTAGAGAGATAATGGAAATGGAGAAGGGAGAGAGAGGAGAAAAATAAAACCGAGATGGAGGAGAGAGGAAGAGAGAAGAGAGTGCCTTCACCAGGTCCCAAAATAGCAGCTGCTGGTGCCAGCAGTCTGCCCTGAGATGGCCCTTTAATTGGGGCTGAATTCAGCATTCTCTGAGCCCAGTACTTGTGAGTGGGTGTAGCTGTGTGCTGGTCCAAGGTTGTCAGAAAAGGCCCAGCTGGGGTAAAATGTGTGTCTCGGGTGTGGCTTCCCACCCCGGGCTCCTCAGTCCCCCTCCAGCTCCCACCCTACACACCCAGGCCACAGATGTCACAGTGAGGGAGCAGCACCAGTTCTGGGGAGGCCAGGCCTTCTCCAGCTTCCCTGGGGAGGGGGGAAGAAGAATTTGGGGGAAGTAAGTCTGAGGCAGCAGGAAGATGTTTGGGAGAGCGGATGATCATTGCATTTGGGGAAGAGATCGTTGTCAGAGAGTTGGATACTTAGTGTTGTTATTTTAGGGACAACTTATACTTTCATAAAACTCTCTTAACAGGCTGATTGTCTTCTCACATCCTCTCTTCCAGGTGCCAGCACCCAGTTGTATGGCCCAAGCAGCCATAATTTAAGGTACCATCTCCTCTCCAAATCATTTACCTATTGTTTAAGAAGAGGGGTGATCCTGGTATCTTATGTGGACACATTCTCTGCTCCAGCCAGATACAAAGGTGGCCTGGCTGGGTTCCATTTCCCGCTTAGGATGCAAAGAAAACAGCTGATAGTCTTTAAACTATGAGGAATCTTCTTTAGATGCCAAGAATGTTCCAATGATGTGAAGAAGACTGGCATACAGGGAGAGTTCAGTTGAATGACCACCTTCCCACCTCCCTGACCCATCACATGAAAAATGTGCAACGTTTTCCATAGATTTATATTACATTTGTGCTTGTGATGCTCAATACTACTAAAATGTCATGTTTCAATGTTAATATTAATTGGTAATTAGTTACAAAATGCCCTCAGACTCAAAAGAAGGGAAGGGAATTTATATTTGTTGAGCACATATTTATATGTCAGGAACTGTGCTTTGTAAACATTTTTACATGTGTCAAATGACTTAATCTTCATAATGGGCTTATGATGTTTTCATTATCATTTCTGCTTCCAGATCTGGGAACAGTGGCTTGAGGAGATTATGGAATTTACTCAGGGGCACCTACGTGGTACCTGGAGGTGCTGGAGCTCAAATCCTGATCTGCCTGCCTTCAGAGTTTGTTCCAGTATGCCGGAAGACCCAGAGGACCCCGGGGTGGCCGGGCTGCTTCTAGGAGCAAGGCTGAGAACTGTCAGAATGTGAAGTAAACAGAGTCTTTCTGAAGACTTGTGGGAAATTAATAAACAGGGTGGCTTCACTCCGTCTTGTTGGGCCTGATCTGAGTAGCCAGCTGGTGATCAGAAGAAGCCTCATCCCACAGGGCCAAGACTTTAGAGATCTCACAGATTGGGTTCTCCTGGAGGTACTAGCATGCAGAAAGCATCAGGAAGTGGTCTCAGGACCAGTGCCTGTGGGGGAGGGGAGGAAGCAGGACTGGGCAGAGGGAGAAGTTGGGCAACAATGCAATTGCCATGAGAGCGTCTGCTGATTCCATAGGAGATCTGAGGCTGGGAGGGTGCTTCAGAGGCATTCAGCATTGGGGTGAGGGAGCTGGGCCTTAATACCCTGTCATTGGATGTGGACTGCCCTGGGAAGGGAATGTTACCTTAAGCATGGGTGCTTTCTTCAGCTGAGACCATTCCTAGGGGTACTGAGAGATGAGAAGTGTCAAACGATTGTCTTCCTGGCAGCTGGTAGAGTAAGTCCTTTAGTTCCGCAGAGGCCATATGGGTGATGCTGCACAGCACCCATGACAATGCTTCCGGTGGAGAGGTGGCTGGGGATGGTGTTCTCCAGGCTTGGCAAGGCTAACTCCAGGATCCACAGATAATTCCAGGGAAAAATACCATGCATGAGGATTCTCAAAGGGAAAAGGTCTTAGATATTACGAGAAAAGGGGAAAGAAGCTGGGTTGAGAAGTTCTGGAAGGAAAATAGAGGTTTGAATATGCTACCTCTGCTCCCTGTCCTAACAGTGCCAGGCAGAAAAGATGCCCAATGTGGGATTCTGGAAGGAGAATCCAATAAGGACAGAGCCATCCCTTGGCTAACACATTCACCAGAAAGACCCTGAATTCCTAAACCTGTGTGGTGCTACACTGAGTGGAAGGGAAAAGGGAGAAAATGGGAGAGACAAGTGAAGGACAAGTTGGTCTTTCCTCCAGGCATTCACATTCTGGCTGGGGGTGCAGCTTCATATGTGGGAGCAGGCAGAGAAAAGCACATGATGTGCTCCCGGCTGTCTTGGATGGTGCTGCCAGCTTTTGGGGTAAATTAATTCAGAGAAGGGAGCCAGCAAGGTGGGAAAGTCAAGGAGAGATCCAGAACAGAAGAGATTGAGGATACACTTTGAATCATGGGGAGGAGTCAGGCAAGCAGGGATCTCCCTCTTGAAATGCCCCCGCTTCCTTGCCCTGAGACCTTGTGTGTTGGGGGAGGGGGGAAGAGGGTCATGTACTCACCCAGGGTTTCTCTATCTCCAGACTAAGAAGTGACCCAGAGAAGCACCCAGCCCTCTCTCTTCCTCTGTATGAACCAAACCTCTTTGCCTTCCCCTGAGCTTGGGATCTGTCCGTGGTGCTGAACCTCAGGGAGCTTGTCCAAGACTCACCTTGGGAGGACCAGGTCTTCAGGGTTTCAGTTTCTCCTTCTGGAGGAAACTGATTATGGTGAGCCTCTTCACAGAGAGTTTGTGCAGGGGGATTCAGCCAGCCCCAGAAGATCTCTTCCTAGACATCCAGTCCCCAACTTGCTTTCCCTGGAAAGGTCTCTTTGGGCAGAGCAAGACGGGATAGGTAGGCTTTCCTAGAGTGATGAGCAAGCACACATCCTTAGTGCCTGTGCAGGGCATAATGTGGGCAACTTACATTTAATGTGGGGTGGTGGCTCACACCTGTAATCCCAGCACTTTGAGAGGCTGATGCAGGCGGATTGCTTGAGCCCAGGAGTTCGAGACCAGCCTGGACAACATGGCAAAACTCTGCCTCTACAAAAAATACAAAAATTAGCTGGACGTAGTGATATGTCTCTAGTCTCAGCTACTTGGGAGGCTGAGGTAGGAGGATCGATTGAGCCCAGGAGGTTGAGGCTGCAGCAAGCTGACTGTGCTACTGTACTCCAGCCTGGGCATCAGAGCAAGACCCTGTCTCAAAAAAACAAGCAAACAAAAAAGTGTGCCCTGGAGGGAGCTCCTGTGTGGTGATCAGCCATTCTATGCCTTGATTGTAATGGTGGCAATATGAATTTATATATGTGATAAACTTCTAGAACTATGCATCTGCGCATACAAAAAAAAGTGCCTGGGAAAACTGGTAAAAGCAAAGTAAGGCCTGTAGATTAGTTAATCATATTATACAACATAAATCTCCTGGTTTTAATATTGTGCTGCAGCTCTCCCCACATTCCCACATTACCAGGGAATGATGGATACTTGTGAACTCTTTGCACTATTGAGCAACTTCTTGAAGTCTACAATTATTTCAAAGTTTAAAAAAATACAAAAATGGGGCACCAAGTGGCATGCTTATGAGCCTTTTATCAGCTGCCTGCTCTTCACGCATTCAGAACATGCAAAGGCCCTCTCCTATGTTGTTTTTATATGTGTCAGTCTTACCTCCCCTACCATGCTGAGAATTCCCCCAGGGTAGGGGTTATAGCTTCTGAGCCTTCCATCTCCTTCTCAGATCCTGAGGCTACATGGCTGGTGCTCAATTATTACTTGGTGACAGAGTGATAAATATCTGCCTCCCACAGGACCCAGGCTTTCCGAATCCTTAATTGCTTCCTTCCTTCCCCAACTCCTAAGGCCAGCTCTATAGAAGCCTGTCTCCAAAAACCATGTGAGGAAGTGAGAGAATGGAGGACCTGGAGCCACAAGAGACACTGCATCTTGAACGTGTCATGCAGTGCTTAACATGTGCTGTATCCAGTCTTCATCAACACCTTGCAAAGAAGGAGCTGCACTCCCATTTTACAGATAAAGACAGACACACAGTTGGAAAGGGTAGCAGTAACCATTGAAAACTAAGTTCTGCTTCTCGGCTTTGTCACATGCAAATGGCGCAACTTTAGATCAGTTGCTTAACCTCTCTGATCTTCCTTTTCTTTGCCTGTAATGTGGGAAAAATAATACCTCTCCCCCAGGGATTTTGTAGAAAGTAAATGAAATAACCTTCATAGCATTTGTTATCCTGTGGATTCCTCAAAGGCAGGTCCTCAAAGGACCAGGCCCGACATGTAGTGGATGTTCACTATGTGTTTGTGGAAGTACTCTGTGAATGAATTCGTAATTGAAAGAATGAACAAATGCTTTCAAAGTGCCCCCACAGTTCTGAGCACAGAGGAGGAGCTCTCTAAATGTTCATTCCTTCCTAGTTTCCTGCCCTTCTCATCTTCTTCCTTCTACCCCAGCCCTTTCTGGCACGAATCCTCATCCAAACAGTGCCAGAATGGTGGAAAAGCTGCCAGTTCCTTCTGGTTGCAAAGGAAGAAAAATGTGCCACCTGCAGTTCAAGTGTTTTGGCATGGGGCAGAGGCATGCCCTTTCTGCACCTGAATTCATTCTCAGGCTTGTGGCTGGGTAGGGCAGGGGAATGCTGTGTAGATCAGCAACCTGGGTGGGGGCTGCTCATGGGTTCCTTTTCAGGAGGGTCTAGAGAGTAAGCTCCAGGGGCTGGGCCTGCAGCCTGGTGTTCTCCCGCAAAGTCACCTCATACAAAGGGGTCAGGGAATCCTGTGGGACACCCACCTTTGGGAAAAGGGGAATAGGGCTTTAGAGTCCCTGCTGTTTGTCCCTCACACAGAATCTTAGAATCTGAGCCTTCCAGAAATGTGAGGGAGCCTGCATGCTGTCAGTACAAGCTCCAGAAGGCTATTTCCAGGCTTGAACTCCCCAGAAGGTGGGGAACTCACTACCTCCCTGGCATGGGGCATTCTCTCCTTACCCTGGCTGGAAGGACATGATGGACCATTCCAGCATCCTGGAATCCAGAGGTGCTTGAGTCAAGCTGAAAGAGCAGCTACGGTGCTGGTTTCAGAGCTGAATGCTCCATGGCCAGTTCTTTTTATTGTGATGCCCAAGAGTCTTTTACTAGAAGATGGAATCTTGCGTTTTCCTGGAGGGTTCAGGCCAGTAGGTAAGTCCTTGGAGAGGGATAAAGTAGCCATGGAATTCACACCAAATTGTAAATGATTGACAGGCTAGGTTCCTTCCAGTCTGAACAATGCCTGGCCTGCTGTTAGGGTCCGTTCCATGCAGTTCTTGCCTCCAGAGCTGTTTAGCCAGATGGATAGATTGCACATTTCTTTTTTTTTTTTTTTTTTTTTTTTTTGAGACGGAGTTTCGCTCTTGTTACCCAGGCTGGAGTACAATGGCGCGATCTCGGCTCACCACAACCTCTGCCTCCTGGGTTCTGGCAATTCTCCTGCCTCAGCATCCTGAGTAGCTGGGATTACAGGCACGCGCCACCATGTTCAGCTAATTTTTTGTATTTTTAGTAGAGACGAGGTTTCACCATGTTGACCAGGATGGTCTCGATCTCTTGACCTCGTGATAGATTGCACATTTCTAATGCTCTCTCTCCTCTTGGCCACAACATGACACCTTCTTGAATCCTCAGCAGTTTACTTTAGTGTAGGATTATTGGGTTTAATTCACATTTCCCTGATTTGGCATAATTTCCCTCATTCTAGCCCAGAATGGATGGGAAATCCAACCAGGTGTGCAGGCTTCACTCCCTCTGTCTGTTCCTAATTTGAAAGCCGAATCAGAATCCTGACATTTTTAAGGCCCTACCCCAAAAATCATCCCTCATGATTGAACTTGTGTGGATGAATATTCTTATTTTATAGATGAGGAAAGTAAGGCTTTGCAGGTGAGGTAAAAAGACGTGCCTAAGGTCATACAGGGAGACGGAGTCAAGGCTGAGTCTACACCCCAGGGCCCCTATTTCTGCTCCTGCACTTGGTTCTGGGTTCCTGAGCCCTTGACTTCCTTTATAGTTCACCATCAGATGCTACCTGCAGCAGCATCCTCAGCCACTGCCCTTTTCCTCCAGGTCTTCCAGCTTGAACCTAAGTGCCTATTTTCTGGAAGAAACAGGGCTTTGTTTTCAGGATGCTCCTGTGAGGGTGGACAGACAGGAGGGTGGCCCAGAGAGCAGGGAGATGCAGCAAGGCAGGGCTGAAATGGTCAGAGCATGGAGGTCAAGGCAGGTGGGAGTTAGGGAGGGCTTCCTGGCTAAAAGCACCTGGGGTGGACTTACAGCTCACTGTGGGATCAGGGCAACCCTGTGAGAGGAGTGCTGGTGAGGTGATGGGCTCCTTTTGGGAGATGGGAGACCTGTGTGAGCCAGGAAAGATTTAGAATCAGTCCTTCACATTGGTGGACATTTGCTCCTTCAGCTGCACAACCCCTCTCTCAGCAGTGTCCTCAGACCACCTCTTAGGTCCTCCAGATCCACAGAGGTCCTGGTCACAAATGATGCTTCCATCACAGAGGCCAAATGCCCTTTCTGGGCCTATAAGCTGTCCCCATAGCCTGTCATTTCTGAAGATTTCCAAAGACTGAGGCCTCCAGAGGAAGCTGGATCCCAACCTCACCCTTTCTCCTCCTTTCCTCAGGACCCCCTTTCCCCTCTTCCCCCCTTGCCTGGGAGCTTGTCCTGCCAGCAGCAGCCTCTGCCTCTCCCCAAGATCCCAGTGGCCTTGATAAGACCTGACGAGCTGTTTGTGCCACCCACACCCTAAGGGTTTGGGCTAGTTTGTGCCACCCACACCCTAAGCTTTCCTCTGAGGGATCAACATAGTTTTCCAAAATGTTTAGTGGAATGAAGGCTCCGGCTGGGCCCCAAATTAGATTCAGTCTAGGAACAAAGTCAGGGTTTAGTTATGAGAGTTAAGGTGTGTATTGGTTCATTCTCACACTGCTATAAGGACATACCTGAGACCGGGTAATTTATAAAGGAAAGAGGTTTAATCAACTCACAGTTCTGCAGGGCTAGGGAAGCCTCAGGGAACTTACAATCAGGGTGGAAGGGGGAGCAAACATGTTCTTCACATGGCCGCAGGAGAGAGAAGTGCAGAGCAAATTGGGGAAAAGCCCCTTATAAAACCATCAGATCTCATGAGAACTCACTCACTATCATGAGAACAGCATGGGGAGACTACCCTCCATGATCTAATCACCTCCCACATGGTCCCTCCACCAACACGTGGGGATTACAATTCAGATTACAATTCAAGATGAGATTTGGGTGGGGACACAGAACCAGATCTTATAAGAGTACATCCAAAAGAGTAATACAAGCACAGTCTTTCTCTTTAGTTTTGGGGAAAAGGACATATGTCCCTATCCACACACTTTATTGTGTGTCCCTCCTCCATCCCTCAGGACCCAGCCCTGAGCTAGGTGCTGTGGGGGAGGTGAAGGGGGCAAAAGCTCACTCAAGGAGCTCCCAGCCTAGGGGCCAGTCCTCCCCAACACAGGAAACAGTTTCTCCACACAGGAGTTAATCTATGGCTGCTATAACAAATTACCACAAATTTGGTGGTTTAAGACAACGCAAATTAATATTCTTAAAGTCTGACATCAGAAGTCTGGTGAGGGCTCACAGAGCTGAAATCAAGATGCTGATTGGGCTGTGTTCCCTGCAGAAGGCTCCAGGGAAGAGTCTGTTTCCTTGATACCTCTGGCTTCTAGAGGCTGCTGCGTTCCTTGGCTGAGCCTCCAGTGGCCAACTGAGTCTTTCTAACATTGTGTCACGCTGACATGGACTGTTCTTCTGCCTCCTTTTCTCACCTTTAGGGACCCTTATGATTACTTTGGGCCAACCCTGGTAACCTCTCTATTTTAAAAGGCCAGCTGATTGGCAACCTAAAGTCAGTCTGCAATCTCATTTGTCTTGTGCCATAGCATTTAACCTACTCATAGGATCCGGGGATTAGGATATGGACATTTGGCCAGGGAAGGGGGTTTTTGTTCTACCTATGACACAAAGTAAAAGAGACTGTAGTGCCTTTGCATCTACACATGGGATCAGGCTGCCATTTGGGAGCTGAAGCTTGGTGTTCTCGTTCTTGTTTACCCCCTTGGGCAGGTCCTTTTCCTCTTGGGCCCCAACATCCCCTTCTGTATTTAAATGAGTGGACTAGCTGTATTCTTTTTTTTTTTTTTGAGACGGAGTTTC
>NW_016107518.1:1114846-1117720 GCF_001604975.1 Cebus imitator
CAGCCTCCTGAGTAGCTGGGATTACAGGCACACGCCACCAATGCCCAGCTAATTTTTTGTATTTTTAGTAGAGACGGGGTTTCACCATGTTGACCAGGATGGTCTCGATCTTTTGACCTCGTGATCCACCCGCCTCGGCCTCCCACAGTGCTGGGATTACAGGCTTGAGCCACTGCGCCCGGCCAACTAGCTGTATTCTTTAGTGTCAAGTTGAGCTCTGAACCAGAGACCCAGCAAGAATTCAGTTGCTTTAAAAAAGACACCCTGACATATCAATCCAAGATGAATGTTCTGGGTGTACAGAGGCTGTGACCCATGTGGTCATTCAGGGATGGAGGTGATTTTTATCTCATTCCTCTGTTGCACTTCAGGGACTTGCTACTCAAAGTGTGGTCCCTGGACCAACAGCATCAGCATCACCTGGGAGCTCACTAGAAATGGAAAATCTTAGCTCTCATCCGCAGAGATACTGAATCAAAGATTCTTGGGCTGGAGCCCAGCCATCTATGAGCTAAGAATTTCTCCTGGTGATTCTGATGCACATTAAAGATGAAGAACCACTGCCCGAGGGCATTGCACTTACCTGCTTGGTTGCAGCTGGGGCCTGGGCCTGTCTGAGTTTGGGCTCATGGGAAGTGAGCACACTGGAACGCATTCCCAAGGTTTTGTGAGTCAGGCCTGGAAATGGCGTATAACGTGTTCACTCTATTGCTGAGAACCTGGTCCCGTGACCATGCTTAGTGGCAAGGGGAGCTGCGAACCATCATCCCTAGCTGAGCAGCCACACATGGCCAGCTACAACTCCATCATTATGGAAGAAGCGGAGGATGGATTTTGGTGCCTAACCAGCAGTCTCCACCGTCATTGCCAAGGTCTCATCCATCTTAGAAGAACAATAATTTCTTACATCTGTCCTGGTTCACAGGCCTCATTTGATAAGCCAAATGCACCCCAGAGGCATGCACTCACCTATCCCAACTTAGCTCTAGCCTCAATGACATAGCTTTCTGAACAGCCTGACAGCAACCAGGAGCCCAAGGTCACTCTCCAGTTTGGAATGATGGAGAGCCAAAGAGAGAGGAGGGAGGGGTTTACAACGTCTTGGCTTGCCTAAGTTTAAGCAGGCAGGGGCTGGGTTTGAAGGTCCTTGTTTAGGATATTAGGCATACTTACTTCCACCTGTCCCTTGGAATCCGTAGAATACTAGAGGTTTCCAAGATATCCTAGGAACAGCAGGATGGGGAATACACTGGTTACCGCCCCTCTCCCTTCATGAATTTTTACCGTGTTCCAATCCCTGGGCTGTATGCTTAATGAGAAAGTGGCCCCAATTGCTGAAGGTTCAGAAAATACTCAACGCTCTAGGTGGGAAAATGGGGAAACAGCTGTCTATTCTCCTTTCCCTGTTGCCACATTGTTCCAGGAGCTTCTTAAGGTAAGGTGAGAGGCCTCCTTCTTCACACTGGGCATGGTCAGAAACAGGGATCCTGTCTTCCCTTGAGTTCCGAAGCCACAGGTGTGGGGTGTGCCTTCGTGTTCTCTCAGTCACTTTGAGCATCCCCATTCGGATTTTCTGATGGTGTCACAAGAAGCCTGTGCTTTTACTCTCAGGCAGCACAACTCTTCTCACCTCTGTAGTTCACACTGGCTGAGCTTCCAGCAGAACTTTGTCCTGAGCTGGGTCTGGAGATGCCTTCTGACTTCTGCAGAGGAACAGTGACAACCGTGTCATTTTTCCTTGGGGCGGTTGAGGATGCTGCCCATTGTGTAGCTCAGGGTATCTCCAATAATGACCCCATGATAAATGCTACTTAGAATTTAATGCCAGGAGAACATTCATGTCTCCCGAAGAACTGGCCTTCTGTTCTGGCAGGGAGAACACTATATCCTTTTGGTTCTGCTTTGGTCTGAGCTGCCAGAAACCTCAGAGCTAAGTTTAATGACTAATTGCAACAACTTTAATATTTTCAGTGCAGGACATTGTTTTAGCTTCCTTTCCCCTTGACCAGTGCTCCTCAAAGAGAGGACTGTAGATGCCTGGAACAGAATCAGCTTGCTCCAATGCAGCTGACTGGTCAGATCTCAGACCTACTGAGTTCAGAATCCTGTGGCGAGGCTGGGGGGTGTCTTCTGCATCCCTAGTCTATTCTTACGCAAGCTGAAGTCTGAGATCCCCCGCAATGAGTCATATTGATCTTTTATCTCAAACATCCTCTAGAGAAGGTATGCTTTCCTTAACCAACCTCAAAATGTATTTGGATGCAGGAAGATTTTTTTACATATAATATACATTTAATTATATGTTTATTTATATGTGTTAAAATAAATATATAAGTGATCATATTAAACCTCTACACTTAGTACTTGAAAACCATTATAAGAACCAATGATTGATGATAGGATTAAGTGTAGAAATAAATTGTACATTTAAAATACATCCTGAGTCTTAAATAAGACATTTTTAAAAACCCCATCATTAAAAAGTTACAAAGAATTAGAAACTGTTCTTTAAAATTTCTGTAATAAACCATAATGACTATTCTCAAAAAGTCAGATAAAAATGCATTCTTGTTACCAGTGGCATCCTCTGGGCAATGGTAGTTGAGTGGGTCTATCTTCCTATGTTATGCATTTCTGCAACAGCCGGTAGGAGGATTTAGAATGGTAAGTAAATCCTCCGATGGAATACTATGCAGCTGTGAACAACGAATGAGGGAGTTTATTAAGAAATGAGCAAGGCCGGGAGCGGTGGCTCACACCTGTAATCCCAGCACTTTGGGAGGCTGAGGCGGGCAGATCACCTGAGGTCGGGAGTTTGAGACCAGCCTGACCAACATGAAGAAACCCCATCTCCACTAAAAATACAAAATTAGC
>NW_016107518.1:1117931-1168909 GCF_001604975.1 Cebus imitator
CTTCAGGATATTTCATTAGGTGAAAAAAGAAAGGAGCACAATAGTGTGTATAGGATACTAACTTTTGTGAAAAATAGTGTGAGGCATGAAGAAATATTTGATTTTGCTTATGTAGTTACACAGAAACTCTAGGTCAGGCACGGTGGTGCACATCTATATCGGGAGGTCGAGGCAGGAGGATTGCTTGAGCCTAGGAGCTCGAGACCAGGCTAAAGACCAGCCTGGGCATCATAGTGAGGCCCCATCTCTCTCTCTCTCCATTTTATTTTTACTTTTTTGGGGACGAAGTCTTGCATTTATTGCCTAGGCTGGAGTGCAGTGGTGCAGTCTCGGCTCACTGCAACCTCTGCCTCCCAGGTTAAAGCGATTCTCCTGCCTCAACCTCCTGAGTAGCTGGGATTAAAGGCATGCGCCACCACACCAGGCTAATTTTGTATTTTTAGTAGAGATGGGGTTTCACCATGTTGTTCAGGCTCGTCTCGACTCCTGACCTCAAGGGATCCATGCACCTTGGCCTCCCAAAGTGCTGGGATTACAGGCATGAGCCACTGTGCCGGGCCCCATCTCTTTAAAAAAGTAAAAATTGGCCAGGCATGGTGGCGCATGCTTGTAGTCTCAGCTACTCAGGAGGCTGAGTTGGGAGGATTATTTGAGCCCGGGGAGGTCAAGGCTGCAGTGAGCCGTGGTGGTGTCACTGCACTTCAGCCTGGACGACAGGGCAAGTCCCGGTCTCAAAAATAAATTAAAATGAAAAACCTCTAGGAGTCTTCATAAGAAATTAAGAGCAGTTTGTGTTAGGGGGTGGTGGGAACTGGGTGAATCTTAGCCAGGAGTGAAGGAAAACCTTTCACGACATGTCTTTATACTTTCCACTTTTGAACCATCTGGATATACTTTAGATTTTTGAAAAGTTCTAATGTGTGTGTGTGTGCGTGTATGATATATGATATATATATCGGATGTATATATCTGATCTAAAGAGTCTCTACTTGGTCAAAACCATGTAAACTGTATTACTAACACTGGTGTTTAGAGCCACACATTTCTTCTGTGTCCGGCCTTACCTCATACAATTTTCTCACAGGACAACTGCCTCTGAAAGGGCCCCTGCAGCTCCTGGCTTTGGACAGAACCAACAACAGCTTCAGAATCATGCCAAGCAGACTGACCAAGGAAATCGGAGTGAAAGTGCTTCAGCTCCTCAGGCGATTCACCATTCAGTGCTCCTGATCAGGAGAGTTTCTCCATCATTGCTCTCTGCCCAGAGGGGTCTCTTACTGAGACAGGTTCCGGGATCATTTGATGTCACTGGATGAGTTTGCCTGGGTTGCCAATAACAAAGTTCCATAGACTGGGGCCTCAAACAACAGAAATGGAGGCTGGAATCTGAGATCGCGGTGGGGGCAGGGGTGGCGTCCTCTGAAGCCTCTCTCCTTGGCTCACAGGTGGCTGCACTCTTGCTGCATAGGGCCTTTTCTCTCTGGGCACTCAACCTCGTTGTGTCTCTGAGAGTCCAAATTTTCTCTTATAAGGACACCAGTCAGGTTGGATTAAGGCCGACCCTAATAGCCTCAGTCTTACCTAAATGATCTGTTTAAAGGCCCTATTCCCAAATACAGTGACATTTGAGGTACTGGGGGCTGGGCTTCACGTGTGAATGTGAGGGGACATGAATCAGTCCATAACAGTCAGAGTTTAAGGACCGGGGCTTTTGACGGAAATCTTGGCTCACGTTGGGGTCAACATGTGGCATTATTTCTGGTCCTGCAAGATGTGATTTGAAGTAAGCAATGGGTGGTAAAGCAGGGTGGCAAAGTTCAAGGCAGGCATAAGTCAGATGAGAAAGAAGAAAGACAGGAAAGAGAGGACGAGGAAGGAAGGGAAAGGAGTGAAATAAGAGAGCTGAGAAACAGGTAGGGGGTCAAATCAGCAGTGGCACCCAGCACCCCCTGCAAAGGAACAGCTCCCACTGGGATACTGGGATCCCTCCAGCATGAGGGTGACTAGGAGCTGTCACTTCACAGCCCAGCCTCTGCAATTCGTTCTGACTTCTCTCTGAAATAATAGAATGCCTGCCCTTTGCCAGGCTTAGCTCTGAACGAGTGAAGGTGTCTAGGACATGTGGTTCCTCCATTTTAGAGTGGGGAGAAGGGGTAGAGGTCATCTATGAGCCCCTTTGTTTATGGAGGAGAAGGTGAAAGACCCAAGTAAAGAGAGTGACTTCTCCATGGCTACACAGCTGGGACTTGGAGTAGCTGTTTGCTCCCTTACAGCCGTCACGGGTGAGGGGCTTGGGGCACCTCTGGAACCCCCATATCCCCAGGGGATCCAGCAGCAAACCAGGATGGGGTTGGTCTCCTCCTCATCATGTAGTTTATACTTCTGGAGATCCTTTCTCCCAGGTGAGGGGCAAGGGCTTCCTCAGGGCAAGAGGCTGACCCATGGGATTGGGGGAGGTAAAGGAGAAAGCACCCCCCAAAGCTGGCTGCAGGTAGGCGGGCAGAAACACACATCTTGGGTCATTAGGAATGGTGAGCCAGGGAGACAGAGATGTTTCAGAAAGGCTGTCTTGAAAAGGGAAATATAATGGCATCAATTATGACTTAATGCCCCCCATAAATCCTGAGGTGCTATTCCAGCATCCTGGCTGCAGGCATAAGTGCTGGGCCTGTGATGGATGGATGGATAGTGTGCTTAAAGTAACAGAGCACCTCTCCAGTCTCGGATAATGCTGGCCTGTTCTGTGCTCACGATCCATAACGAGGACATGTCCTGTAGTGAAAGATGGTCCAGAGACGGCAAGACCAACCTGTCTCCATTATATTTTCCCCGGCAAGGAAGGACTGCAGGATCAGCTTCAGAGCCAGAGGAGCCCATGGCCCAGCTCCTGGTGGAAGATGAGTACGTGGGCACAGGTCTCCTCTCCCATTGCACATGTCTTGCCGCCTCCTGGCCATGGTGAGGGAAGGGTGCAGAATGACATTGATCCCTCACCATCAGCATAGCAGAAGGGCATCCTTTATTCCGATACGGTTTCATTTTCTGTGGCTTGGGGAGTTGGGGCTTGGGGCAGGTGTTCCACAGACCCAAGAGTCAGGGGGAAGCCTGAGCCCTTGGCCATTCAGATTCGACCTCCTGCTACGGTTCTGTCCCCTTGGGGACAGTAAGTCGTCCCTGGGCACAAGCTCTTCTCACAAAGAAACGTTTGACTCCAGAGTGGCCTTGGATCTGCTGGGATTATCCAAGGATCTACTTTCCACCTGACCTTAGTTCTATCCTGAAGTTCAAAAAATTCTTTCTGAATACTCTGTCTCACCTCTACACATTTACTTATGCATTAAACCCACCCAAGATGTATGCCCCTCTTCTAATCTTTTAAGCTACTCTTCTTCATCCTGCAAAGGCCAGGCTCAAGCCCTGCCTCCTCTAAGAACCCTGCCTTGACTACTCCAGTCTGCACCAAATTCTTCCTTCCCCCAGCTCCTGTGCCCTTACCATTCATTCACACACCTTGAATGAATACCCAAGTATTTCATTCATGTCTGAGTGCTTCATATGTTTTAATTCACAACAAAACCGTACACTTCTTAAAGTATTGCTTTAAGTATCACACTGAGCCTCTGCGCTGCTACTGCCTAGCACGGAGCAGGTGCTCAACAAATGGGAAGTGAATGACGGCCTTTCCCATTTGTTGGGAAAGGGGAACCCGCGTCTCTTCTTTCCCACCAATCTGGGAGCTCACCGAACACAAAGAAGCCACTTTCTCGGCCTGCTCATTGCCTGCCATGGGGAACTGGCACAGGATACGGAAAGAATGGGGGCTGATAAAGCTGGCCGGTTCCATCCATCACAGTGAAGTTAAACTGGCTCTCTCCATTGCGGTTGGCAAAGCAAGGCAGTCCCGGATGTTGGTGATGAGCTCCCTGATTCTTGCATGAATCTTGCCGTGGATCCCAGCCACCCCACCCACTGTGAGGGTCTACACAGGCTCTCCTGCAGGCCCTTGGTTTCCCTTCATCAGAGCCTCGCAGAACCTGGGGTCAGGCTGCCTGCCTGCTGGTTCAGTGGGTTCAAGGAATGGCCACCATGCCCCCTCACTCCTGGTCCAACTGAAAGGCGGCAGCACAGAAGAAAGGTCCCTCAGAGACCTCCTCACGGCTCAGCTTCCAGCCCTGTGACACCCATTTGCATGGTGCCTGACTGACTCCTCTCCTAGCTCTGGCCAGGAGGAAGCCCTCTGGGGCCTGTTACATGTTGAGCCCTCTTCCCCTTGTTCTCTTCCCAAATGCCACCCACCTCCACCTGCACAGCCTTCTCATTTGATAATGGAGCTATTTCACATTCCCACAGATCTTGGCAAGGTCAGGTTGCCCAAGTGCCTGTGTCCAAGTCTGCACAGGAGGGATATATATGTCCTTGGGAAAAGGAGAGGATATCTCACTTACGCCAATGCTTAGCCAACCTCCTCTCCAGGAAGTTCATCACTGTATCTGACCTAAATCTTTCAGTGCGGCCAAAGCCCGGTGTTTGCTCACTGTCCTCCATAGAGCTTGGCTCCTGTCCTTAAGCTCATTCCCTCGCCTCCTCTTTGCCAGCTGTGTGGCCAGGACAGGGTTGTTCTGTGACCTCGCTTTAAATCCCAGAGCCTGGGGAATGGCTCTTATCATCCCCGCCAGTTAGTTCCATCTGTCTTAATTACACTTTCGATTTTGTCACTTACCGTCACTTTGTATTTCCTTCAGCGGCTGAGCGTGCCTACAAGGACCTGGGGGGGCCCCTGCCCTTCTGGGCCACTCAGCGGTTCCCGGCCCTATCACTCAGGACTGGAAAATTGCTGGCACCTGCCCTGGGGCTGTCTGCAGAGCAGACTGAATAAATCGCCGCCCCCATCCTCTGCCCCAACTAAACAGCCTTGGCTGTGGCGCAAGGCTCTCATCCGGGACATCCCCGCTGCCAACTCCTCCAGCCGGCTGTCGGCCCGCCTGCCCACCGCCTGCCCGTGGGTTTCAGGGTGACCTGGGGCTTGTCTCCAAAACACTGCAGGAAGCTGTGAGTTCACCAGGCTGCCCTGTGCTGGGCACCTGCTCAACTGGCTTCTCGCCTGGCTCTAGCCCTTTCTGAAGTTGCATGAGAATTCAGGCAGCTCATTTTCCTCCTCTGTCTCTGTATACGCTCTTCTACCAAAGGGTCAGAAGGTCTAAACCACAAGTTTGGGGGAAGAGTAAAGAGGGCCCCTAGAAGTAAAATGAAGCCTAACTATGAAATAAGGGAAGAATTCACACTTATACTATCAAAGCCTTTCATTTTCGCTTATTACCAGGGGAACTAATGAAATTGAACACATCCGCTGTGTTAAACACTATTTCCCCATGAAAAGTAAACCCTTCAGCCTGGGCAACATAGTGAGACCCAGCTCTAGAAAAATTTTAAAAATTAGCTGGTCATGGTGGCACATGCCTGTGGTCCCAGCTGCTCGGGAGGCCGAGGAGGGAGGATCACTTGGACCTGGGAAATGGAGGCTGCAGTGAGTCACGATCATGCTACTGCACTCCAGCCTGGGTGACAGAGTGAAACCCTGCCTTAAAAAAATAAAAAAGAACTCAGACTCCAGGACTAGACTGAGCAATGGTCCTGGTGCAGCAGCTGTGGCCACAGGTGGGTCCTTGTGGCTGTCTAATCTCTGATCCTTCCCTGGACCATTCTTTCATCCTGAACAGTCTAAACCCTGGTCATGACCTGAACCTTGGCCCTGGTCTCTAAATAAACCCTGACCCTGGCCAGTTTGGGTCTATCCCCGCATCCTAACCACATGCTCTTCACGGAAATGGATGAAGAGAGATAGCAGGTTGGGTGCGTCATAAGCCCTGTGCCCGGCATCGGTTCATAGGATGGCACTTGTTCCCCAGGTCACAGGCCTACTTGAGGCCCCCCGTGTGAAGGGTGAATACAGTGTATCTTCCTGGGGAGGAGTCACAAGGCAGAGGAGAAAGGGGGCGAGGTAGAAGCAGGCACCAGTTCATGACCTTGAGGCCATTCCTTGAATGTATCTGTCCCCGCCTTTGTCCTCGGAGTCTTGCAGAAGCAGCTGAGAACCGTCTCAGAGTCATGGGCCTCTCCTGGAGCAATGCTGAACCCCCCTTTCCTCCCCATCTCCCAGGCCATCCTTCTGGTCTCTATCCTGCTCCAGCTTAAAAGTCTGCTCCCCTAGTTAACTGAAGGCACCCTGCCTCCCTCTTCCTGCCTTTCACACCCTTGACCAGCAGAGGCCAAGGTCAGAAGCAGTGTGAGGCAGCTCCCTGGGTGATACAGCTCTGGAGAGGGAAGAGAAAAAATGGTCTCCACTGGAGAGCCTTTCTCCTCTCCATCCCAGTGATGCCTCCTCCAGGAAGGCTTTCAACACACCTGTATCCTCTGAACTCTCTCCAGCTTCCCTCAGCATAGACTCAAGGGCTCTCACTTGGCAACAGTTACCCACAGCCTTGTGTATTGCTTTGTCTGTCAGTGAGTCTTTATTGCTGCGCTCCCGATGGCCAGGTTCAATTGAAACTACAGTGACATTAACAGACGCATGCTGGAGTAGTGACGCTTCTCAGACCTCATTTTACACTTAATCGTGGTGTGTCAGACACGGGCTCAGCCACTCGGTGCCTTCAACAAGGTAGAAGTTGATTTCTTATCCGTGCAGAGGTCCCAGCCTGGGTGGCATTTCTGTGACCACTACCATGATTCTCTGCCATCTTGGGAAGTTGTCCTTGCCACCGCATCCTATCCCAGCTGGCAGGAAGGAGTGACAGTGGATATCACCAGGCAGCATTCAGCATGCTCCCCCTCCCTGCCTGTGTGCTCTCACTGTATGACAGAGCCTGGAAGCCTCCGCACTATGCTTGTCACACTCTTGCCACCAGGATTCTGGATGTCACTAGTTCCAGCTAGTGAGCTTTACTCACATGCTACTTGCAAGGCAGAAAGAAGGCTGAGGCTGTTCTGCCTTCGGTGGCAGAAGCGCCCGGCCTGCAGTCCCCGGCCTCTGGGATCCTCCAGTCCGCTGTCTGGCCTCCTTGCAGCTGCGGGTGGCTATGACATTGGCAGCAGTTCCCCGGAGCTTCCTGATCTCTTGCATGTAGCTCCCGTGATGTGACTGGAAACCCCTAACAACATCCCACAACCTTCGTGCTTCCAGCCCTGCCAAGGAATTTGTAAGCAACCAGATCCCTCTATCAAATTCCTTTCTGTTTGGAATACTTAGAATAGTATTTGCTTCCTGTGCTACACCCAGACCGATTCTCAAGTGACATCTACCACGCCCTGCTGGCCAGAACCTGGCACCATGACCACACCGAGGGAAGCTAGGAAATGTAGCTTTTGTTCTGAGATGCCATGTACCCAGCTACAGTGCAGGTCATCTATTTATCCACAGACCAGGGAGATGATGGACACAGAGCACTAGCGATCTGTCCTGGGCGCTGCGATAAACCCTAAGACGCTGAGGACAAGCCCCGATCTGAAGCACTCCAAGACCACTCAACTACTACAGATTCCAGAACCCCAGCCGTGAATCTGAGCCTGCCAGGATGACAAGTTCCCCTGCCACCGACATTCTGACCGTGGCGTGGAGAGAGAAAGCAAAATGAACCAGGGCTTGGAGCAGAGGCTCTGGGCTACCTTGCCAGCCGGGCCTGGCCTTCCACCCAACACTGACAAGGCCCCATGCTGGGCACCGGAAATCCAGAGAAGAACTCAGCCATGGTTGCTGTCCTCAGGGAAGCCACTCTCTTCCCAAACATAGCAAGCTTTCTGCATATCTGTTTTGGCCCCTCTAGTGAGACATCCACTCCTCTCCCCCTCAGCCCTTGAAATAAAAAAGCCCATTTCACCTCCAAGACCTTGTTCCCAAATCCCCTGCTGTGTGGGAGGACACATTCTCCAGCTCCCAGGCAGTGCATGGCGCCCTCCCTAGGATCCCCCACTCCAGTGATGGGTTCCAATTCATCCCCGGCCACACTGGAACATGCTGGTCTGTCCATGGCCCTGCCTCTGCCATTCGCTGGTCTTGGTGGGGTCTGTGATGACAAGGACCCCACCTGTCTGGTGAACTTCTGACGCCCAGACTCCAGCACTTCTTGCATCCCCAAATCTAGCCTCCATCCGCACTCATCCCCACCCTTCCCAGATTTGCAGTAGTTTGTCAAATTTGTGGAGCCTCTGAGACTCCACAAATGGTGCTCCCTCCTCCTGGAACACCTTCTCCACCCCCCTCCCCCAGTGCTTACCAGCCAAGGCTCACCAGTCTTCTCCAAGAAGCTTTTCCCCAACCCCCAAAGGTGGGCTGAGCACCTTCTCTAAGCTTCCACAGCCTCTGTGCTCCCTGCTACACCCTCCCTACTCAGAGTGTGGTCAGGGACCAGCATCGTCAACCCCACCTGGGTGCTTGCAGGAAATGCAGACTCTCAGGCTCCACCCCGGACCTGCAGAATCAGAGTGTGCAGATTCACAAGATCCACAGGTGCCTCCTGTACACATCACACTGAGAAACGCTGACTACGTTGAAGGCACCAGACCACTGACTGCATGGGCTGGAATCATCTGAGCTCTGTGATCTCCAACCAGACTGTGAGATTGTTCTGAGGGCAAGAAACATTTCTTATTCTTTTTATCCCCTCCCACCTTCCCCAGTAGGGTACCACACGGATAGCAAACAAAAACACAGCACACCCAGTTAAATGTGAATTTCAGATGAACAACCAATAATTTTAGTTTAAGTATGTCTCATGCAATATTTGTGACATAGTTATATTACAAAATGATTTGTCGTTTCTCTGAAATTCAAATTTCATTTTAATTTGTATTTTAATCTGCATTCTGTTTACTTATTTTTAAAAATTTCTTTGTGTGAAAGAAGTAAGTGCCAGAAAAAAATTTTTAATGAAAATAAAATTTATTTTCGTAGAGATGGAGGGTCTTGCTATGTTGTCCTGGCTGGTCTTGAACTCAAACCCTCCCCTCTTGGTCTCCAAAAATGCTGGGATTATAGGCATGAGTGACTGCACCCATCCCTGAATTTATATTTAATTTGCATTTTATCTACAACCCTACCCCAACTCCTGTCCTGTACCTGAACTGCACACGACACATGTTTGTTGAATGAAGCCTGAAAAGAGGAGCCAATGGGAGCCTCACCTATAAACCACTCACTTACTTTCCTGAGTTGCTACTAAAATACAACTGGTAAAAAGTGCTTTAGAAACGCTAAAGCTGTGTACAAATGTGGTTTCTTATTACAGTCATCAACACCACTGCCATCACCTAAATAGCCCCAAATATGTCTAAGCTAGACTTTCTGAGCATCTGTGTATGTCACTAATTCTTTTATATTGCTCAGACCAATCTGGATTTAGCGCATTAGGGCAGATGACATTATATTATAATCATGTATTACTATTATCACCACTTTTGATGTTGTTACAGTATGTTTCTTTATTAATCACTATGATTATTTTCCCTGCAGAGAATTTTGTGTTCTTGTCAGTGAATTTATTGTAATAATGAAACCCAAGACCTTCCCCCGGGTGCTGAGTAGCAGGTACCTGGAAGCCCTCCCTTCCTGTCAAGAACCACAACCACCTGAGCACGGTGGCTCACACCTGTAATCCCAGCACTTTGGGAGGCCAAGGCGGGTAAAGCACTTGAAGTCAGGAGTTCAAGACCAGACTGGTCAACATAGTGAAACCCCATTTCTACTAAAAATACAAAAATCAGGCAGGCGTGGTAGCACACAGCCTGTAGTTCCAGCTACATGGAAAGCTGAGATGGGAGGAGCGCTTGAGTCCAGGAGGCAGGGGCTGCAGTGAGCCAAGATTGTGCCACCACACTCCAGGCTGGGCCACAGAGAGGAAAAAATAAAAGAAAGAAAAAGAGCCACAACCATCAATGGGTACCAAACCAAGGAGTGAGTGTGCTGGCATTGGGGGAAACAGAGATACAAGGTTAATTTCTGAGCCCAAATCCAGGTTAGCAGTTTCCAGAGTGTGGTCCTTGGCCCAGCAGCATTGGCATTACCTTGCTACCGCTAATAGCTTGTTAGAAATGGACTCTGCTCTGGGCCTCTCGAATCAGAAATTCTGAGGGTGGGGTCCGGCAATCGATGTTTTAAAAGCTTTCCAGCTGATTTGATTTCTCTCCAAGTTTGAGAATCACTGATCTAGGTGGGGGTGAGAGAACATGGAGCTCTCATGTCCCCTCCAACCTGACAACTCTAATTCGATTTTGTTCATGGGATCCAGGAAGATAAAGCCAAAGGAGCTGGTGAGGGAACGAATGCACAGGGAGAGAGGGGAGAGAAAAGTGGCGAGAGGAGGGCATTGGCAGAGGTGGCATCAGACCCCGTGGCCATGGTCCTCCTTGAACTCCAGGCCCCCCAGGGAAACAGTGAGTTTCTGCAGGTGGTGATGGGCAAGCATGGAACACTCCACACAGAACAAATGGCGTGCCAAGGGTCTGAGGCTTGGCAGCAAGGGGAGAGCATGCGAAAGAGTGGGTTTCTAGGTATGGCTGGAATCGGTGTTAGGAGCGAAGATGGCTTAGAGTGAGCGCGGCAGCCCTTTGATGCCAAGAAGCCCACTCGGATTTCACCCAGCAGATGTTTGAAGGCCTCCGAAGGCTTTTGACCGGGAAAGGGGCATGGTCAGAGCTGAAGAGGCGAATTGAGCTGAAAGCACAGCAAGGCTTGGTCAGGGCTGACTTCCAGTCACACAGGCAGGCCCTGGGGTCGCACAAGGCCACTCCGTGTGGCACGCCCA
This sequence comes from Cebus imitator, assembly GCF_001604975.1. NCBI lineage: Eukaryota > Metazoa > Chordata > Mammalia > Primates > Cebidae > Cebus > Cebus imitator. The sequence goes on from NW_016107518.1 coordinate 1,128,728, forward strand.
GGCTCTAAGAGGAAAGTCGCTCTCCTTCCTTGCAAAGGTGTCTGCTTTTATTTTTCACTGGAGAAATTAAAAAACCAGTCTTGGCTGGCTGGACTTTGCAGCGCCTACCAGCTGTGGATTGGGACCTGTGACAGCCGCAGCCACGACAGCTCTGGTTCCCCAACAAGGCCCTCAGCGGAGCTGTCCAGCAGAGCCTCTGCTCTGACAGCAGCTGTTATGCGGACACTTCTGAGGATTGAGATTTGGGGGCATGTGAGGTGGGTGGGACTCACAGAGGCGATGAGAGCAGATGGAATGCTTTCCTGCCTGCCTCTCTGGCTTGTGGGAGAACGATACCCTTGGGCATGCTCTCCCTAAGGTTTGGAGAAGGAGGAAGTCAGAATGGGGGAGAAGAAAAGAAGCAATATTTATACCACTTCTGTTCATCCTCCCTCATTGCTTTCCCCCTGGACTAGCCCTGATTTGGGGGACTAAGGGAGTTCTCCTGTTCCTTTTAGGAGCAATGAAGGTCAGAGAAACCATCACACTTCATGGCACCTTGTGGACTGGCAGCTTTGGGAGCAGGGGGAATGCAGCTTTCTCATAAAATGCTTCAGTGGTGGGGTCCCTTCCTGTGACTCCATACGCAGTGAACATCACTGTGAGTGTCTCAGGAGGAGCAAGGACACAACACATCCCCACTTGATAACAGAAAACATTTCTCCCTGAGTGCAATGGAGATACCTATGGAGAGTCCAAAAATCACTGTGTGTATGGGAGTGGGGCGTCTTCACATGGAGTTCGTCCTTCACTGGCAAGTAGGGAAACGATCAATGAATTGATGGCAATTTCTGTGATTGTGCCTCATTGTGTCTTCCTTGGGGAGACCTGAATTACATGTGCGGAGTCCCTGGCCTGAGGTAGGCACTCTACAAGCACTTGTTGATGAATGAATGTTCCATATATGGGCATTGAGCAGTCACTGTGACCTACGTTCTTCTGTGGCCCTGTGGATCCCCTCCTCAATCCCTTGGGGACATTGATGCCCACAAGTCATGGAATGTAGCTCCTCTGCCTTTCCATGGACATCTGTTCTCATCCTCTGATGGGGCATCCCCTGGGAAGGACCATTTCATAAAGCGTCTCCACTTCATAAAGCCAAAACATTATAGCTGGGGCTCTTCAAGACTTTGTCACTAACTCATTCACATGGTAGAAGCAAGGGCCTGCTGATGGAAAACGACTCATCTCAAGTCACAAAGAGAGTCAGAGACACAGTGAGCACTAGAATCTGGATATCCGACTTTCACCCCAGCACTTGTCCTGTTGCACCATGCTATCAATCTTAGGACCATCCCCAGAGGAAAAGTTTGTCTAAGAGTGCTCTAGGCCGAGCGCGGTGGCTCACACCTGTGATCCCAGCACTTTGGGAGGCTGAGGTGGGCAGATCACCTGAGGTCAGGAGTTTGAGACCAGCCTGACCAACATGGCAAAACCCCATCTCTACTAAAAAACAAAACAAAACAAAACAAAACAAAACAAAAATTAGCTTGTCATGGTGGCAAGGAGTGCCTATCATCCCAGCTACTCAGGAGGCTGAGGCAGGAGAATCACTTGAAATTGTGGGGCAGAGGTTGCAGTGAACCGAGATCACGCCACTTCGCTCCAGCCTGGGCAACACTGCAAGACTCTGTCTCAAAAAAAGAGTGTTCTGGCATCATGGGGTCAGAGCTCCGGGGTTCCAGACTCCCCCGTGCCTCAATCCTTCTGAAAAAGGACCTGGAGAAAAGCTCTCCCTTACACTTTAGTGGCTCAGGCTCTTGAATTCTATCACCCATGCCTTTAGGGAAGTTGCTGGAGACCAGTGGGTCCATCTTGGGCAGCATAATGGTTAAGGGCACAGAGTCTGGGACCAGACTCCCCTGGGTCAAGTTCCTGTTCTGCACTTACAGCCTATGTTGCCCCTGGAAAATCTCTTCATCTCTTGTTGTCTGTTTTCTTATTTCAAAATAGGAACCCTAACAATACTTACCTCGTAGGGTTGCTATGAGGATGACATGGATTTCTTTAGTAAAGGACTCAGAACAGCATCTGGCACGTTGCATGAGGAGGACATGAGTTTAATATATAAACTACTGTTGTCATTTGGGTTCCCCAGAAGCTGAGCCCAAGACAGAGATTCAGGTGCATGGGATTTACTGAGGGAGTCCTGGCAGGAGAAAGCGAGGGAAGGACTTAAGCAAGGAGGTGGCCTCAGCTGAGGCTGGCTGCACCACTCTGGAACACCAACCGCAATGGCAGACACACCTTGAGGCAACGGGGATGGCGATTGAGGGGAGAGGATGCAGGCTTCTGTCTATACCACTCCGTCCTTGTGTACAGGATGTCCTGAGCGGCAGGTAAGGTAACTTCCCAGAATAGGTGAATCTCACTTGCCGCAGACAACTCTAGAGCAGAAGGAGGCTGTGAGCTGATTGCAGCTGACACCTGCGGCAGCTGGGCAATGAGGGCATTGGCCCAGCAAAGGGGATCAGGGTGGGGTTATCGACGATGTGGCTCAGAGGACTGAGACCTCTTAAATGCCTCTGCTTGACGGAAGGGAGGGCAATGTCCTTGATCCTGACCCCTTCCCTGATACTTCAAGGAGAGCCGGGCTTCCTCTCCTGCCCTACCCACTATGACTCAAAACTCTCAAGAGCTAGAGAAATTCATGGGTACCTTCAACCCCTGCACCACCTTATCAGCTCTCACCAGCCCCCTCTTTGGGGGGGTCTCTCTCATGGACCCCTGAACTCCCCAAGGACCTCCTGAACCCAGGAGACGTTGATTCCTGACCTAGGCAGAGTCTGGTCTTCTGGTGGCTGCCTGACCCCAGCCCTTCCCTTCCCCACCCACTCCAGGTCCCTGTGGTGGGGACTTCACCATGCAGGAAGTTTCTATCACACCATGAGCACCTTGGAGGAAAATCGGCAAAATTAATTGGAAATTAAAGTCACCAAATGAGCACTGAATTAAGAAACCATTAACTCCAAATGACTGCTGGAATGGAGCGGAAGTTAATTACAAAGGCTGCCTGGTTATTTTGTGTGTTTTCTGCATCGCAGTTATTATCTGAGATCCTGATGTCTGAGTCTGATCAGCATTCTGTGGCTCTCAGTGTTGCTTTGGTGAGTGGTGCAGCCCTCCCCAGGAGTCCCAGGGACCAACTCAGGCACCAAGGAAGTGCCCTGTCTGCCTGAGACTGGGCCTCCACACACACTCCCCACCTGATCCCCAAAAGCATCTTCCCACAGCTGCCTCGGTACCTCTAAGGGAAGTCATTGTCCGTGGCATCCCAGGGAGTCCTTGCCCACACATCATCATTGCATAATGGGCACCAACATCTACCTCATTAGGCTCTGCTGGGGATCAGGATTAAATGGGATAAAATGGAAGAAACGCATGGTTTATTAGCTGTGGGGGCTGTGGGTGGGGGGTTGTGTGGACTGACTGCTAAGAGTATTTCCCAGTTGTGCCATCCTGAAAGTCAACTTTGAACCAGCTTTCCTCTCTCCCTGGAAGCCACCTGCAGCCATAGAGATGACTATTAGAATGGAAACTCCATGAAGACAGACAATGTTGTTTTGTTCACAGTTCTATCCTCAGCACCTGGCTCCCTGCCTGCCTAGTACAATAAATATTTGTTGAATGAATTGGAACCCCCAAGAAATCTTAACTTAATCATGAGCCATGGGAAAGAAACTGTTTGGAATGAACTTCCCATCACTGGAAGCCAGGTTATCTCAGTTGAAGGACGTGGCTGAGGCTGTCCTAATCTTTCACTAGTTCTATGACAAAGCCCCCAAGTTGGTCCCCTATATCCTGTCTTGCATTCCCCACCTCCCTCCCATTTCCTATATTATGTCTCAAAGTAATTTTTCTAAAATCCACATTTGATCATGCCCCTTCCCAGATCACTGCTCTTCCATGACTCTTTGCTGCCTATGGAGTAAACTATGAACGTATAAAAGGTCCTCAGCCTGGCACTGAAGACTGTCAGAGATCTGTAGCCCCAGAGCTTGCCTTTCAGAATGCCTCTCCTGCAGGAAGCCTTCCCAAACCACTGAGGGCTACCAGGAATCTGAGCTCTCCCTTCTGTGATTTTCTGTGTCATGATTTAGCACAGAACTACTGTCCAATATTTTGATTCTTCATGTAGTGTTCCATGAGTGTTCCTCCCCCATATTGATTAGGATCTCTTTGAGAAAATGAATTAGTATTTTCTTGGGGCTCCGACAGAAAAACCAGGAAAGGGCAGAGAACATAGAGATGTCATCACAGAGGACACTGGTTAATCAATTCATTGGCTTCTCTTCCATGCATTCTTCTACCATGCTCTCTTATCCCAGTTTTCAGCATATCTCTGCTCAGTAATTCTCACACTGTTTTGTAAGCTTTGAGAACAGGGGACAAGCACCCCTTCCCTCTGAATTCCAATGGCCAGCATGTGCCTCAGAAAATGAGAGATGATGAAAGGATATTCCCAGCACTCTTTTCTTACCCCATACTCTGACACAGCCTTGTGTGTACCCTCCATAGCATTCATTCCCTCACTTGCTCATTTATTCATTTATTTGTTCAGCAATTGTTTATTAAACATTGACTATGTGTCAGATACCAAGTTAGATATCGGAGAGAGAATGAGGGAAATACAGACAGCTTAGATAACTTCACTTCTCTATTCCACAGTGAATTTCTTGGGATTGGGAATATGCCTGAATCACCTCTGTGGTCCCATCTCTTAGCACAGTGCCAGGCACAGAAAGTGTTTGCTAGATGTCTACTAAATTAATTAGTAATGCATCTACTTGGTTTTATCCCCCTCTTAAGCCTATAGTCTCCCACTAATCTTATGGGATTTTAGAGGATCTAGCATTGCTCTAAGGCTAGAGTTGGAGAAGCCACACAAAGGCCAACTCCCTGGGAAGATGTTTTCATTCAGCAAACACTGCCTGAAAACATCCCTGCCCTCAAAGAGCAAGTTGTCTAAAAGAGAAGACAAAGATAAATAGTAGAGAGATAGACTCCATGGGACACTGGTGCAGGGCAGTGATAGCACAGATGAGGGGGTGCTTTCTTCTGTCCTGGAGGTGGGGAGGCAGCTTCCCAGAGGAGAGGACTCTCGATCTGGGCAGTAAATCAGAAGTGTACCATGCAGACAAAGTGGGAAAGGCAAAAGGAATGGAGAGGCAAAGTTAGACTGTAGACTTGGGGCCCCTGGGGCACTGCTGGTGGAAGCTCAGCATTTCCAGGGCTCTTGAGATAGAGGAGTCGGTGGGAGGCAAGGCTGACAGGCAGACAAGAGGGAGGGAGTATTTTACCCTAAGAAGCAGCACAGACTTTATCATGTAGGCTGGGAGAGACTTGAACGCTGTTATAACCCCTTGAGAAGACCGCAGGGAAGAAGAAAATGACAATCTGTGAATGAGAAGTCACACACCAGGCAGGCAGGTGAGGTGAGATGTTCACCTGCTGTCCTTCCCTGGCCAGCCTGCAGTGGCCCTCCAGCAGGTAGGCAGAAGCATTCTCCACTCTGGAACGCCCCTCTGCCACTCTGTCTATCCAGTGGGGTTACCTCCTTAATATTCACACCAGCATGTGGTCCAAGCCTGGCCAATCCCAGCAGTCCATCCCCCAGGCCATAGTGATTGGCATAGAAGTGATGATGTGACCCACCTGAGCTCTGAGGATCAGCTCTGGGCTCTTTTGTTAGAACGAAGGGGATCTCTCTTTCTGCTGAGGATGTTGAGAGGACACAAGCGAAAGCTGTTTGAAGGTCTGTCTGAAAGAAGCCAATATTGAGGAAGGTTGAGATGGATTCCTCAAGGCGGAACATGGGGATGAGTCTGATGGCATCACCTGTTTGCTGGGAGCAGTAAGATCTCCTTCTGGAATTTTCTGCAGAATTTTTTTTTCTTATTGAGCTAGTTTGGATCAAGATTCTGTTATTCGCAACTGAAAAAGTCCTAAAACACTGAGAAAGCCTATAAAGAAGTATGTCTCATAGGGATGACTCCTGTGTTAACTGCTGGCCTTGTCTAGACTAGAGGCTTGGCTCAGGGAAGCTGAGCAGGCTGTGTGCTCAGCCTTAGATGGATGGGTTTGGGAAACATCTGTGGGAAGAGGCCAGAGAGAACCACTGGGTTCGTATTTGAGATAGTCTGAACTCAAAGAGATGAGACAGACCTAGGACCCATATAGGTAAGGAAGCCAATTTACCCAGGAACTGAGAAAGCTGGGAAAATATCCCTTCCTAAAGGGTCTGGGCCATAGTCCTGAAAGGCACATCCCAAATGCTGTCACCCTAGAAGTCAAAATCCTAAAATATCAAAATCCCCACATTCACAATCTTGACAGATGAAAATCCTGAAAATACAACTCTGAAAAAAAATGTATCTACATTTTTAAAAGGGATTATTTGCGAAATATATAAAAACATGACAGAACACTTTATTGACCACTTTACACAACAAAATGGGCAATGGTGGCATATGTATTTTTGTCATCATAAACATTCAGTATAATAATGACAGGTACATGGGTAAAACAGTTATGAGCAGAGGAGTCACATTTATCAAGAAATAGGTCAAAAAGCAAAAGCTATCCATGCGTACCACTATGTTTGGTAATTGTGTGCACCAGCTTTATAACTGAGGTCATCTGAAGTACCGTGATGGACACCCTAAGTCTTTCGATGAAATTGATCTGAAACACAGTGGGTCACCACCGCATATGCAGCCACCCAAAGAGCTGAAATCTTGAGGAATTTTAACTTTCACAAATGCAGATGTGCAAAGAGGGCATCCTTCATTTTTTTGAGGAAGTTTAGACATTTTTATGCACATGCACAATGCTTACACACAAAGCCAACGTTGTGATAATGCACTTTCATGGAGTCAAATTGGAAAAAAAAAAAAACATAAAATGAATTAGAACTCTCTAAAGGTCCACACAATTTCTACCTCCAATATTGAAGATGATGCAAAGATGAAGTACAAACAGCTGCTATGCGTGAAGTACAAACAGTCACACATGATTGGCTAATTTGGCAAGGGAGATTTCTTGTGTTTTTCACCTGCGTTTTCAGTTCGTGTATGATCTTCAAAACATTCACTGCGCTTGTATTTGGAGAGTGATTGTGGTCTACAAATTTTGTAAATACGTGTCGTCCATTAGAAAGTCTGATTATTGCTCAGCCATTGCCATTAAGCAATTTTCTGCTTTTGCAGCACCAATAATTAGCCTTTAAACTTTTATCTTTCACCATTAAGTAGCCTTGTCACTTAACCTATCACGGGCTTCTTCCGAGGGAAAAATTTTACAGATTTCTTCTGTTGTGTTGTAAGGAATACATTAAAAAGAAATAATATTCAGCTTCTCCAAGACCAAATTTATATTAACCAGGGTTCTCCAGAGAGGCAGAACCAATAGGCTATGTATATAGATATGCGAGAGGTGATTTATTTGGGGAATTGGCTCACAACTATGGTAGCTGATAAGTCCCCTGACAGTCTGTCTACACGCTAAAGATCTTGGGATGTCTATAGCATGGCTCAGCCTGTGTCCAAAGATCTCAGAACCAGGGAAGCAGATGGGGTAACACTCAGTCCAAGGCAGAAAACCTCAGGACTTGGGGGGCCGCTGTTGTCAATCCTGGAGTCCAGAGGCTGGTGAGCCTGGAGTTCTGATGTCCAAAGCAGCAGAAGAAAAGCCTGTCCCCGCTCTCAGAAAGTGCAGTCCACCCTCTGTATGTGCTCTCTCTGGGCCTCTAGCCAAGAGGATGGTGCCTGCTAACACTGAGGACAGATCTTTCCATCTAGTCTACAAACTAATCTCCTCTGGAAACACCCCACAGACACACCCAAAACAATGCTTTACCTGGTTTTTAGGCTTTCCTTAATCTGGTCAGATTGACCCCTAAAATAAACTCCACAAGTCCACCCCTTGTCAATCTGGCCCCCACAAGCATCTCCTTAAACCATACTCAATTCCAAACAAATACAATCACAAAATAATTGTTCCACTTAACATAATGCAATTAATATGATGCAACTATGCTGCTGTAACCCAAACTGCACTAATCCCTTTCCCAGAATTCAGCTTTCAGAAAAAATCTGCCCAAAAGAGAATAAATGAGAGCAGGTGTTGGTGACGTCTTTCTGTAAAGGGCGAGTAAGTAAATATTTAGCCTTTGTAAGCCATACAGTCTCTGTCACCACTGCTCAACTCTGCTGTGGTAGAGCAAAAGCAGCCACAGACAATAAGTAAACAAACATGGTTGAGTTCCAATAAAACTTTATTTACAAAAACAGGTGGAAGGCCAGATTTGACTGTGGGCCATAGTTTGCCAGCCCCTGAGCTAGTGCTGTAGACATGTGCTAAGCCAACAGGAGAACCCGGGAGCATGTGCCTGGAACTTGCAAATCCACTCCCATCTTGCCTTCCTGATATGGTTTGGATATTTGTCTGACCCAAATCTCATGTTGGAATGTAATTCCCAGTGTTGGAGGTGGGGCCTGGGAGGAGGTATTGGGGTCATGGAGGTGGATCCCTCACGGCTTGGTGCTGTCCTCACAATAGTGAGTCCTCATGAAATCTGGTTGTTTAAAAGTGTGTGACACCCCCACTCCTTGCTCCCACTCTTGCCGTGTAAGATGTCTGTTCCCACTTTCCCTTCCAGCACAAGTGAAAGTTTCCTGGGGCCGTCACCATGCAGATGCGAGCACCACGCTTCCTGTAAATCCTGCATAACCATGAGCCAATTAAACCTCTTTTCTTTTAAATTACCCAGCCTCAGGTATTTCTTTATGCCAAGGCCAAAAAAAAAAAAAAAAGAAAAAACCAGCCTAACACACTACCATAGAAGAATTCTTTAGCGGGGTAACAAGATGTGACGTTAGGGTTAACTGTAGTTCCTGTAACCTCTCTAGATCTTGGTTTAAGAATTAGGCCTCGAAGCTGAAAAGGAGACAATCGAGGATGGCCCCGTGGCAGGAAGCGGTGCTCAGTACCAAGGACAGCACTGCTCGTGGATGGCAAGGCTGATGATTTAGGACACAACCTGTCTCCAAAGTAATAGAAAAGGCCTGTTAGGAAGGAGGTCTTTGTATCGCCTTCCATGAATTGCAAGAGAAAAAGGGTCCTGGGTATTCTGGAAGATCCTTGAATCCCTCAGGCAGACCTCTGGTGAGACCAGTGAGAATGAAACTTTTTCCTAAAAGATCTAAAAATAAGCCACATGACATGCCAGTATATCTAGGCCGTGTGACTAAAGGGTGCCTGGAAGGGTCTGGGAAATCACTTTAGCTCTTGGCATTTCCTCTTCGTCACCTGTCAAGCAGAGATGATAATCACTTCCCTGCCTCACTCACAGTGTCATTATGATTATTGAACCAGACATTGGACAGAAAAGTGCTGTGAACAGCAGAAAGTACAGATGGGAAGAACTCTGAGTCCACATGTCCAGTTTAGCCCCTGATCTGCCACGACTGTCATCTCTTTCTTTCTTATTATTAGAAAGATTGCTTTTTCTTTCTAAATAACGCAGAGAAAGAGTCGAGACTGGTGCCAATCTCACCCTGTTGGCCTTGGTTACCTATCCAGTATCCATGCCCCCAGCAACCCTTTCCCCCATTCCATGGAGCCTGGGCTGTACTCAGGGACAACTGCCTCCTCCGGAAGGTGAAGGGCTTCCCTGGGGTGGTCACAAGGGTCCCATGTCTCTTGCTAACTGTTTTAGAAATGGATCTTTGAATAATCCTGGCCAATGAGATATGAGAAGTCTGCTGGGAGGTATGAACAATGATCTCACATTGATTTTTAAACATTGCAGAAAGAAAGCGGGTCTCCCTCAGAATAGAGTGCAGCCAACAGAGGAGCAGCAGAGCCGGAGCGGTCCACCCCCGTACCCTAGAGCTTGCCCCACCTCTGAGTTTCTTGTCCTACGAGATGACAAAACTCCTTGTTTGGGCCAGATGACCTACAGCAAAAGCATCCACTCTGATAATCCTTGGCCCATGAGGAGATCCTCTGGGCCCCGCACCCCCCACCACCCAGAGGCTCTCCCTCTGCCCAGAGTCCCCTCTCCATCTCCTTTTCTTGGCTTCACCTGGAAACAAAACTGACAAACCATATGCTTCACAGGCCCAAGCTCATCTCTAATTAGTGCTCAGATGCAGTGCTGGCACTGCGGGGAGGGGCTACGTTAAGAACTCTGCTTCCTGCTTCCCCCCTCCAGAGCTAAGGGAGCCTCCCAACCCTGCACTCATATTCTTCTCCCACGGTGCTCAGAGATGGAGCATTTTGGGGGAAATATTCACTCTGACATCAATATTTGACCTGAATATTCACCAAGAATGGGAGAAGGACCTTTGTGGCTCATGGGGTGTGTGCTGGAGAGGAACCATGCCCTCGGGAGCCCCGAGCCAGGACTCGGACCCTTGGACTTGATCTTACAGCTTGGGTCTGGGATGGGTTTGTCTGAGGTGGAAGGTTTAACCCACTCGCAGTGTAAAGAAGCCACTTCTTTGGACTCAGTCCCTCTTGGTTCCCCTAGGCACCAGCTCTTCATGAACAGAAGACTTTCGGAGCCAGTGGTGCTCAAAGGCATAGAGCAAGTGGCTGTGTTAGAGGTAGGAGCATGACATGAGTCTGCTCCTACCTCTAACGTAGGTCATCGTGGAGGGGCTCAGAACTTTCTTACAGAGTGAGGAACTGTATCAGGGGATCAGGAAGCACAAGTGGTGGCTGGGCTTATTCAGGTGGGAAGCCTCAGAAGCAAACAGGCAAGAAGGAAGCTCATATGAGAATGGGCAAGGCATGAGGTCACAGGCTGAGGCTGGCCTGGAGGCTTAGAGGAGGGAGCAAGTTCGTGTCTTCCTTCCAAGGGAATTAGCCTAGAGGCTAAGTCCTCTTAACCCAAGGCCCATCCTGTTAAGGGCATGCCACAAGCTTTCCTCCACAGTTCCAGCCCACACAAGCCATTCTCTTAGGTGCCTTCCTCTCTGCCAACAGACTACAGTGCATGGGAAAATGCAGCAGGCCCCCAGGCGCTCTGCTGGAAGAGGAAGTGTGGCCTCCAGCCTGGGTTAGCTTATCCTTCCAGCCTCCAGACTGTCAGGCATCCTCCCCACTTCCTCTTCCTCTTGCCCTTCCCCTTCCTATCACCACCACTGCCCAGGTCCATCTCACATCCTGAGAGCCTCCTGACGACCCCCACCTCCAATATCTTCCTCTATTGCCTCCACTTCAGAAGCTAGAATGGTCTTTCTAAAGCACAAATCTAATTACTTCATTCTCCTGTTTAGAACTTTCAATGGCTCCCCATTACCTTCACGCAGAAGTCCAATCCTGGCTCCTTAACACGGCTTAGGATGCCCTTTGTTATCCTGCACGGCCTCCTTCTCAAGCTCCATCTGCTGCCAGTGAACTCAGTCCATGGGCTTGTTAAACTCTGCTCAGGCTCTCAAAGATGCCGTGTTCTCTTCCGTCTCTGAGCCTTTCCTATATGCTCTTGCCTCTGCCCAAGTTATTCCTAAGCCCTCCAAACTTCACTTGTCTCCTCCCCCACGCCCATCCCTGCCTGGCTACCCCTCTCTACCTTTCCGCCCTTACTGATGTCACTCCCCCTGGGAGGCTTCTCTGATGCCCCAGCTCAGGCTCACTCCTCCCCTCCAGGTTTTCTTAGCTCCCTGCGCTTCTTCTCATCCATATTTGTCAGAGTACATAGCCACTGCCTCTTCACCTATCTGCCTTCCCCAACTGGCTTTGAAATCCTCAAGTATTAAGTTAAAACTTATGACATTTCCAATATCTGACCATTTTTTTGCCTACAAAATGTGCAATTTCATATGGTTCGACCTAACACAAGGACCACGGCTGTCCCCTGTTATATTCTAATGTTTAGCACAAAGTCCAAAACACGGGGCGTGCTCAGTAAATGCAGGTGTTTGTTTTTACGTGTGACTCCAATTTGAGTTTTTGTTTTTGAGACAGAGTCTTGAAGGTCTTAAGACAGGCTGGAGTGCAGTGGCATGATCTCAACTCACTGCAAGCCTCAACCTCCCAGGTTCAAGTCATTCCCTGACTTCAGCCTTGTAAGTAGCTGGGATTACAGGCATTCACCACCACACCCAGTTAAATTTTGTTTTGTTTGTAGAGACAGGGTTTTGCCATGTTGCCAGACTGGTCTTGAATTCCTGGGCATAAGCGATCGGCTGCCTAGGCCTCCCAAAGTGCTGGGATTACATACAGGACTTGAGCCACACTGTTCCTGGCCCAGTTTGAGTCTTTATGCCAATGGCCAACATCCTCAGAAATCACATCAGTGATAGAACCAGAGCATTATGAAGAAGGGGTCTCCTAGGATCCTCTGATCCACTCTCTGTCTCCACTCAGCACCGACCAAATAGAAGAGCAGCATCACTGTATAACCTGGGCCTACTTGGTCTCAAGCTGTCCCTGACCTGAGATGTGTTCCAAACGGGCCTAGAGCACGTTCTGAAGCTGGGGGAAGCCATTACTTCAAAACTAGTTTGGTTACCACCGTGACCGCAGGTAAGAATTGTCTAATGTAAATATTTGAGTGTTTCTTCAGTCAAAGGGTTCAGCATGTCTGGTATATCCTAGCAAAGGCGGGCCAGACCTTATAAACTGTGAAATCTCGCATTGCAAAGTCCCAGTAAAGTCCTGGAAACCAGCTGGGTAAAGTGGTTCATGCCTATAATCCGTACGCTGGGAGGCTGAGGTGGGAGTATTGCTTTAGGCCAGAAGTCTGAGACCAGCCAGGACAACAAAGTGAGACTCTGTCTCAAAAAAATAAAAATAAAATAAAAATAAAAATAAATTATTGAGCCCTGTAGCACCAGAAAGACCAGCCTCCGACTCTATTGACATCACGTTGCATTGGCCCCGGGACCACACAAGTTCTTGGGTCAGGAATGCAGTTCTGATGGCTGACCTTAGAGAACAGCTTTAGTGGAGGAATTCCTTTTTTTTTTTTTTTTTTTTTTTTTTTGAGACAGAGTTTCACTCTTGTTGCCCAGGCTGCTCACTGCAACCTCCGCCTTCCCAGGTTCACGCGATTCTCCTGCCTCAGCCTCCTGAGTAGCTGGGACTACAGGCGCATGCCACCACACCCAGCTAATTTTTTGTATTTTTAGTAGAGACGGGGTTTCATCATGTTGGCCAGGCTGGTCTCAAACTCCTGACCTCAGGTGATTCACCTGCCTCGGCCTCCCAAAGTGCTGGGATTGCAGATGTGAGCCACTGTGCCCAGCCTAGATGCAGAAATTCTTTTGTCCCACCTGGATTCTCCAGTCACAGCCCCAGTAGCCTGGCACCTCTGTTGCCACTCTGCCTCAGCACATTCTCTGGGGTACTTCCCGGTTCCTTCCAGCTACAATTCTGCCTCTGGTTTCAGCAATGTCTCCTCCAACACTCGTAGGGGAAGCCCCTACCCTCTCCAAGCTAGCCCCAACTCCCAAGCCCCCTTATCTGTATGCAGCGCCCTACCTCTGACAGGCCATATGCCAGCCTCTTCCTTGCCCTAACTTGGGGGATCCAGTCAGAGAACAGAGGGTCTGAGATCTAAGAGGAATGCTTTGCGCTCAAGGCACAGGCGAATTATGCTCAGTTTTTGACCTAGGGAGAGACAAGGAGGAATGGTATTCTCTGAAAATATTTTGGCAGTGGCGCCAAGAAAGAAACAGGAGCCGTTGCAGATTTCTGGAGCAATTTAAGACAGAGGCCACTGGGCATCTGAACCAGGGTGGCAGCCTTGAGAGGGGACGGCCGTGAGAGCTGCTTCCGAGAGAAGTGCAGGTGGCACTGGCTGGGTGTGGGTGTTTAGAGATGGGAGACAGTGGGGAAAAGAAACTAGAAAAGGGAAGGAAAGATTGACAGCAGAATTACAGGGATCTCCAGGGTCCAGGAGGAAGATAAGAAAAAAGAAAGCAGCTACCAAGATATACAGAGGAAAATGGAGAGAGAAGCAGAGGCAGAGACACACTGAGAGACACAGATCACATGGCCCCTGCCCTCAGGATGGGAGGCTGCTCTCTGCAGCAGCTGCAGGGCAGACCGGCTCTCACTCCTAGCCTGTGCCACAGCCTCACGCTGCTGCGGCCCCAGGAGGAGCTGGCATCCTGGTGGCTGTCAGCAGGAGCCTAAGGCCTGGGAGAGTGCCTGGTTTACTCAGGAAGGAGGCAGCAAATGCCTAGTGGGGTTGGAGCCCAGACCTCCCAGCTTTTGGAACTGGCCTCCTCTCCACCCCAGCTTGCCCTGGTGCCTCCTGCCCTTGTCAGCGAACCCACCCATTCGGTTTCACTCACCCCGTAGACAGGAGCTGGAGCCTGAGCCCAGTATCAGAGTCCTCAAAAGAGAGGAGGAGCAATGGCAGCACTGGGGAGGGAGGCTAGCTGGCAGCCCTGGAGGGGAGTGAGAGCACGTGTGCAGGGAGAGTCCGCACCAGCTCCAGAAGGCCCCGGGGTGATCCTTCTCTACCCTGAAGACAAATCCTCTTCTCATGGCTGATCCCTCAAGGCCTTGCACAGGGATCCTTCCTGCTCCCTCCCCTAGGATGAAGGCCACCTGGGCTCCACGAACACCAGGCATTTCCACGTCATCTTTCCTTCTGCAGAGGGTGCATCTCCCTTCTACTGGGATCCGTCCCCTGAGTCTGCTTCCCTCTCCACGGTCCTTCTGTCTTTCATGTGCCTCCTCCCGGCAGCTGCCCAGACCACTTCGGCCCTCCCAGGCCTCATTCTCTGGGCTTGGTCTTCCCACCAAGGGCCAGGGAGTGGTGGGGAACACCATGTTGGGGTGGGACCGCACAGCCGCTTTCAGGTGGCCTGACATATGGTCAGAAACAGGACGTCACACACTGTCCCCAAAGGAGGACACATGGCCCAGGATGCTGTGTGGCCTGAGTTACCACCCACGTGGCTAATGGTGGGACCAGCAGAGGCGGGCCTGGGCCGGGGGTGCTGGCTGAGGATTGGAGGGCACCGGGCCTGCCCTGCCTTCTCCTCCTGCTTCGCCAGCCCTGCTGCTGCCTGGGGGAACAAGGCAGCCCAGGGCTTTGGCCTGCATGGCTTCGGAGCTATTTTGCTGGGCCCAAGGCCCCTCTCTGGGCCCTCCATTCCTGCAGCAACCACTCCTATGCGAGCCAGGGGAGCAGGGGTGCTGGCAAGTCCCTGGCCTAGTTTATCTGCTCTGTGCCCACCCCCTTTATCTGTAAAGGGCGAAACCAGGCCTACCAGTCCCCCACCCAGGCCTCGTCCTGACAGAGTGAGGTGAGCTGAAGTGCCGGTTCAGCCACAGAGCATGCCATTGGTCCCCGTGGGGAGGTGTGGCTACTGCAGGAAACCCCTGTCTGGCCTCTAAGGAGTTGGGGGCACAACAGAACTCCTGATTTTAGCCGATTAATGACACCCCCACCCCCAACCTAACACCAGACCCTAGACACAGAGTGGTCAGAACTGGACCCTGACCCCGCCTGCTCCCTGGCTCGTGGCCCATCATTCGCTCCTCCCATCCCATCCAGGGCACCGGGCTCGCCCCAAACACTGATGGTGCCAAGTCTCCCTTAGTCCCCTGCTTCCCCGTGGAGCCCCCAGCCCTAGCACTTGGTGCCATACCTTCTAGTCATGAAGAAAATGTCCTTCCTTCAAACAAAAGGACTGGGGCTGCGACCCCACTCAGTGGCCTGCATGGTAAAGCAGATTGGGTGGGGGCGGAAATAAGGGAGCTCTGTGAGAGGCTCGTAGCCAAAAGAGAAGGGCCCTCCGAAGACCCTCACAGTGTACCAGCAGCTCCCCCGGGTGGAGACGAGTGACTCACCACCGTTTGCCGAATACCCCCGGCCCCTTTCCAGGTCCCTCCTTTGGTGGCCTGGCTTCTACCTTCAGGACTAGCCATGTGGGTCCAGCTAGAAGAGATGTTTTTTCTTTTCTTTTCTTTTTCATTTTCTTCTTCTTTTTTTTTTTTTTTTTTGACAGAGATTTTGCTCTTGTTGCCCAAACTGGAGTGTGATGGCACAATCTCAGCTCACCACAACCTCTACCTCCTGGGTTCAAGCAATTCTCCTGCCTCAGCCTCCGGAGTAGCTGGGATTACAGGCATCCACCACCATGCCTGGCTAATTTTGTATTTTTAGTAGAGACTGGATTTGTCCATGTTCATCAGGCCGGTCTTGAACTCCAGACCTCAAGTGATCTGCCCACCTTGGCCCCTCAAAGTGCTGGGATTACAGGCATGAGCCATAGCGCCCAGCTGAGACTTCTTTTTCACTTAACAAGGCAACAAAATGAAACAAGAAAAGGATATAAGGACTCAAGATGCTATCAGCCAAGAATCGCAGCCATCCTTTCCTGCCCAGCACTGGAAGTCTGGGCACACACAGGGCTAGCTTGGTGAGCTTGGCCGAGGAGAAGGCAGCCTAGGCATGGACAGCCTAGGGTCACATTGGCCCAGGAGGTCCCTGCCAGCGCTTTCACACAAACCCAGCTTCCTCCTCTCTGAATTTCCAGCCACAGAGCCCTGGGATCCCGATTTTTGTCCCAGTTCTCATTAGCCCAGCCCCTCTCTCTGCAGCCCACGGCACTGGAAGGCATCCTTAGCAGAGGTCAGGAGACAAGCACTGCCTTCATCCTTTGAATGGCTTTAGGCAAATTACACCCTTCCCCATCACAGGTATCCCTTGCAGAGCGTGGATGCGGAGTTACTGGTCACTAGGGACCCTGTGGTCACTAGAGTCAGTTATCAACTGACCTCCCTGTCTTCTCTCTGTATGCCTCGGACATGCCTCATGGCACCTGCCTGCTCAGAGCTGCATCCAAGAAAGGCCTCCCTACCAAAGACCCTGAGCCCCATGCTTTGTCCCACCAGCAGCCCACTCACCTGGCTGCCACTGATGGGACACAGGCAGGTAGGCAGGTAGGCACATAGTACAATGTTAAGGAACCAGTGACCTGTGCTGATGAGCACAGAACTGGGAAACTGTCTTTCTGGGAGAGCTTCCTTGAAAAAGTGATATTTAAGCTGAGACTGCATGTTAAGTAAGTTTAGCTGGGTGATAAAGAAGCACAGCACTCGCGCAGAAGTGGGAAGGAGCTTGGAACACTGAAGGAATGATAAAAGGGCCAGTAAGTCTGGACACAGCAGATCTGGGGGAGCAGGGGTAGACAGGGCCAGAGCAGTGAGCAGGGCAGTCACATAGGGCCGTGGAGACCTCCATAAGGCATCTGAACGTCATCCTTCCTGCTTTCTTCCGTCCTGCCTCCAAATGGCCATCTCTGCTCCTCCACAGCTCTGCTCCTCAATCATTTCAGCTGCCCACAACCCAACACAGCCTCTCTGGATTCTTTGATCTCCTGGCTTTTCTATGTCAGCTTTTGCTACAAAAAAGTACATGCTGAGAATCTCTTCCCCAGCTGAATAAAAAATGGCCACTATTACTGGGCACAATTCCACCCTCATGCCTCCCAAGGACTCAGAGAGCATTGTCTTTATTTCACGGATGCAATCCCCAAGACAGAGAGGTCAAATCAATTGCCCAAGCAAATTCAGTTGGCAAACAACAGGGCCAGGATTGGAGCGTAAGACTGTCTGATTCTAAACTCTGCCCTGCATCCCTATCCTCAGGTTATTGCCCCCTGAGGCTTTAAGGCTGCAGGCAGGGATGTGCCAGGCAGGGACGGGCCGCGCATGGGGGAAGCAAAGGGGTCCATTGTAACAGGCACCTGATTTGAGGCAATAGGCCCAGAGTCTCCACAGGCTTGTCTGGGATAGTCTGAGAAGTGACTCTCTTCTCACAGAAACATTCTCTCACAGCTCTGGAGGCCTTAAGTCTGCAACCGATAGTCCTGGGCTGGAATCAAGGACTTGGGCACAGCCACACTCCCTCTACCGGCTCACGCAGAGGTGCTGTTCCTGGCCTTCTGCAAATTCTGCTGGCAGCTGACATTCCTGGGCTTGTGGCCACATCGCTTCAGCCTCTGTCTCTGGGGTCACATCGCCCTCCTTCTGTGTATAGGCAAATCTCCCTCTTCCTCCCTCTTATAAAGATACATGTGATGGCATTTAGGGTCCATCTAGTTAATCCGACAGCGTCTCCTACTCTCAAAATCGTTAACTTAATCACATCTGCAAAGATCCTTTTCCTTTTCTTTTCTTTTTTTTTTTTTTTTTTTACTTTGGAACCTGGTGCTTTTTATTTACAAAAGAAAAACCTTTTTCTAAATAAGCTAACATTTACAGCTCCCAGAGATTTGGGGCGGATATGTTTGGCGGTTATTGATCGGCCTACTACAACCAAAAGTGAAATAATTTAGAAATCTCCCTGACCACTAAAGGCAAGGATGAGACTTTTATATTTAGCAAAGGGAGACAGGAGCTTCAAAAGCTCGAGTGAGCAAAACAATTTGCAAGGGTCCTCCTTGTCCAAACACTGCAATTTTAACTGCCATGTGCGGAGGGAGACACACATTAATTGATTTTCCATCAAAGCAAAACACAATCAAGAAATGAAATCCATTACCACTAGACAAAACCGATCCCAAGCCCATGGCCTGAGATACCCCTGTGGATAAAATGTTATCTGGGTCTGTGAGGGTCTTTGGCTCAGCTGGGGAACCACATCTCAGGGCCTCAAACGTTGCTGGCCCCTGCTTCTGTGGTGGGCCCCAGGCTCAAGACAGACAGAGCTCAGGCCAGGCTGGTGAATGGGTTGGAGAGGCCAGGATCGCAGGCCTTGTGAATGCCCCAGAGATTCATGGCCATATCTCAGCAGCAACACAGCCGAGGAAGAGAGGGCAGGCCCTCTGGTTATGCCCTCTGGCCTTATTGCATTTATAAACAGTATTCTTCATGTACCCACAAATTGAATCAAATTGAGCAACTATCAGTCAGGAGAGACACCTCATGGGGATTCCAGTACAGAAGGGAAGGGCCAGAGGGGCTGGCTGGGAAGGGGGCAAGGGCCAGGGACAGCAAAGGGTCCATAGAGGTGCCAGCCTCAGAATCTTCCAACTCCTCAGCTTTGCTGTGGATTAGCTCTTGTCATGATCAGAAGACAGGGGCAGATGCAGCCAAGCCTTGGCATGTCTACCTGCTCGTGTGCACGTGTGAGCTCAGAGGCAGATGCTGGACCAAGTGCACGTACACATAACCGTATGCACACATGCACCCATGCACGCACACTCACAGGCACATACACGGGGGCTGGGACCAAGCCTAGGCAGCCAATTCATAATTTGTCAGTTGCCCTTTGGGTTACACTTTTAAGTCCAAAAGCCAAATGGAGCATGTTGCCACAATTTTTCTCCTGGCATTGCAGCTCCTGAGTGAGCCTAGATCCCCAGCGTGAACTGCCATGTGGCAGGGACTCACACAGTATCCTTTCTTGGGCTGAGCCCACCAAGGGCCTCCCTCTCTCCCTCCCTCCCTGGGCCTGAATTCCTCTCCCCTCCCTTATCACTATCCTGCCAGAACCCCAGCACAGGAAACAGCTGGCCCAAACATCTACGAACACTCACCAAACTCCAGTGCTCCAGGATTTAGGAAACATTTTTTTTTAACTATTTTTAAGGGGAGAGAGAAATGGGTCAGCTTAGAAGGGGAAGAGGGGGTTGGCTGAAGCAGCTGATCTGGGAAATGGAGTCGCCCAGGCTTGGACCTCCAGCATCTATCCCAGAGAGCCCATTGTCTGAGAGGTGGGGAGACAGAGGCGTGAGGAAACTAGCCAGACCCCTGGAACAGAACAGAGGGTGGAAGGCGCACGGAAGAAGGTGAGGGCACAGCTGGACCACAGGCCCCTTCCCTGGAGCACACAGCTGCAAACATCGGCACAGCCACCTGGGACACAGGGACCAGAGGGCAGCTGGGCTGGCACTGTGGGAGAAACGACTGGCTCCGGGGAAAGGATGGCAGCTCCAATGATTCTGTGTTGAGGTTTTGTTGCGCTGTTGCTATTTTTCCAGAACCTCCCTGAACAGCCTGGAGGCAGGCCCTGCTGCTGAACAGTAGCCAGGGCTGGTGGTCAACACCCGGGAAAGACCAGCAAACACTGTTTGCTGTGCCCGGCCCAGGCTGGCACATCTGCTCAGAGATGGGCCAGGCTCTTTCCCAGGGCTGGGGCAGGCAGTCAGGCCAGATAGACCCTGGATCTCCAGGTCTAGTCTTCCCCTCATCCCTCACAAGTTTCTATGGAGGCAGCTCGGGATCAGGGGACAGGAGCTGGTTGAGGGTGGCATCTCTGCACGTCCAGGCTCCATTCTGCTATGTTGGGTGCTCCCTGTCTGAGATCTGTCTCCCTGTCAGGCTTAGAGCCTCAGGGTAAGGACTGTCCCATTCATCCCTGATCCCAGCGTCGTCCAGACTGGACCTGGGCAGCGCATATGCCCAGGATGATCTCCCCGTCTTGGAAGAGGTGAGTGGCTATCCATCAGGGGCCCCTGAGTTCTGCAGAGAGACTACACTAGGGCTCTCACAGGTCCCTTCTCCTCCAGTCTAGGAGGCACTACCTTTTAGGGCACTTGTGGTAACAGATGATGGAAACCCAATTTGAGCCAATTGGGCACAAAGGAGTTGTTATTGGATCACAAAACCAAGTGGTGGGGAAGGCCAGGGGAGCAGCATGCCTCGTGGAGACTGAAAGTGAGACTCCTAAGCCGCACGGCCTCCCCCTCGGGGTCTCCCCGCTTCTTCTGGCTGCCAGCCTCCTTTTCTCCTGCCAGCCCTCTCCACAGGCCAGCGTGTTGCCCACAGGCTGCCCCAGGGTTCTCTCTACCCAGAGCTACCTGCAGAGAAGAGCTATCTTTCCTGGGTTCTAAATTTTCAAGGGATGTTGACTGGCCACGCTTGGGTCACGTGCCCATCCCTGTGGGCGGGGTTATTCTGTGATTGACAGATCCCTGAGGAATGGAACTCTGTGACTACAAGAAGGGAGGGGGTTGGACAGGCAAAGCAAAAGGCATCTCAGGTCACCTGCGACATCCCCTCCTCCTCCCACCTGGCAGGAGCCAGGGGTGGGCTGATATAGTTGGGGAAGTGTATAGGGGACATGCAGGGGTGGTCACCTCTCCTACTCCTGTCACCCATCGGATCAGCTCTCAAATCCTCTCTTTAGCATTTCAGTCCCTTTACAACTCCCTCCCCACGCCTCTGCCTCTCCAACTTCCCCCACCCTAAACCCTTCCTCTAGCCGGGTAATTTCTACATGCAGAGTACAGCCAGGTGGCTACAAGCATGGTCTCTGGCCCTAGATTGACTTGGGGTCACATCCCAGGCTTGTCACTAACTAGCTGTGTGACCTTGGGCAAGTTATTTAACGTCTCTGTGCTTTAGCTGTTGTGAAGGTTAAATTAACTGAGCCATGCTCAAGCACTGGAAGAAGGCCTGGCTCACGGTGAGCCCTCAAAGGGGTGTTCACTGTCACCATGGCCTCTGAGTCTTGGCTCCCATCACCCCTGGCTAGGATGCCCTTCCTCTTGTCCAAATCATCCTCCTCTTAAGCCTTCCCTGACCACTGGACCACCATGGAGAATCCTCATCTCAGAATCCCTGGGGCGCTCAGGGTTGGGCACCTGACTGGACATCACCCTGTGGGAAAGACCCATCTTCCCAACTGGTCCAGGGCCCAGGAATCTTCCTACCATTGGTGAGCTCTGTCCCCAGCACACCCTGGCTCAGGCCTAGGCACACTGGGATGTTGGGAAATGCTTGGACTCCTCCCCTGCAGGACGGGCAGGCCAAGGGAAAGAGGAAGCTGTTGGTGATCCTGGAGACCAGCCCTGACCAGGGACCACTGGAGCTAAGCAGTGGAGCAGACACAGCAGACACTTCTCTGGGATCCAGGAAGTCCCCATACCTGTGACATCACACGTCCATCACAAAAATTGCCAGCACATCTCAGCAGCCCGGGTGCAGCCTGCTCTGTGGGGTGACAGGCTGTGAGTGCGAGTCAGCATCTGCTGGGGGGTGGGGGTGACACCCCTCCCTTCTGACCCCAGAGCGAGGGCACGCTCACCCATCAGCAGAGGTGTCTGAGGCTGGGAGAGGTGTGAGAGGTAGGAAAACAGACATAGGCAGAGTTCAGAGTTTCCAGGTTTAATTCTGAAAACCAGAGCCCGTCTGGGTGCACATGTCCGAGGCAGTGTCTTTCTCTAGCTCTGGAACCGGGTCTCTGCCCCTGCTCCTCCCTTCCTTCCTCCTTCTCCTGAGTCCGTCTCAGCTGAGGTAGTGCCCAGGGCTGTGGGTGGCTGGGCTGGCAGAAGGCAGAGTGACAGGGGTTTCAGGGTTGCAGACTAAGCACAGGTAAGTCAAGGACGGTCAGACCCGACTACATCCCATGGAGCCTGACAGTGACGTGATTTTAGTCCACGGGCCCCTTTGAACCAGACACACTGGACTCCACTGCCTCCCATGGAGTCTTCCCTGGGCTCTGGCCACAGAGTGTTCCTGGAGTGCCACCACCCACTCTGAGTGACCCCAGGATCAGAGCAGGGGCCCACAATTCTGGGTTCTGCACAGCCAGGGCTGGGAAGGAGGATTGCAGCACATGCCTTCCCAGCCTGGGGGAAGCAGACAGCGGCAAATGGGAGGCTGGGGTCCTTCAGGGGTCTCAGACCCTCCCCAAATCTTCTGTTTTCCAGCATCTGGAAGGTTACTAGAAGTAGCAGTGGCCTAAGGAAACACTCAGAACAGCCCTGTGTGTGTGTGTGTGTGCATGCGTGTGTGTGCACGCATGTGTGCACACGTGCACAGAACAATAACGTGGCAAATCTGGGAGACTGCATATGCTCAGAGGTGAGTGTAACTGTGCATAACTATTTGTGGCAGGGCACTTGGTTAGGGGTATGAGAGAAATTCTGAATGTAGGATAAATGGTGCTAGGAAGTGGCGGGGGGGGGGATCTATCGATGTGTGTGCCCATGAGGGTAAAAGCTAGGAGGTCTTTGGGGAGGGTGAGACGGTGAAGAGGACTTCCGTACACTCATCCCTAGACTAATGCGCCTTACCTCATATCGCAATTCTATCTCACCTGGCAAAGCGTAGGGCCAGATAAATCCAAACGCCAAGTCTATTTAACTTGGGACTTCATTACAGAATTATTTTTTCCATCAGAAAATTTGCTGAAACAAAATGGTGTTTGGCTTCAGCAAATATTGAACCAGTTTGCTTTCCCAGAGCTGACACAGGAGGGAGGGTATGAGGCACTCAAGCCGTGGAAGACCAAATAGCGACTCTTCACTGGCAAAGAGAATCCCCCCAGGACTGCCCAGTGAGGCAGCCTCACACCTGGGAAGGACACATGTCTCTTTCTGTCTCTGCTTGTGCCGGGCCATCTGCCTGATGTTCTGGAATGTTCTCCCCTCCACTTCCCCACCTGAGGAACAACGGCTCTGCCTCCAGGAGTTAGTGCACCTGCTATTTCTGTGAAGTGACCTCTGGTTCCCTTCCTCTCGTCACCCCACAGCACCCCATATCCTCCGCGACAGTGAGTCGATATCTCTCCCCCACTAAATGGGGGCCACCTTGCATACAGGGTTTGTTCAATTCTCTAACCTCAGTCTAATGCACAATAAAGACTTTTCTTTTAAAGATAGAATCTTGCTCTGTCACCCAGGCTGGAGTGCAGTGGTGTGATCTCAGCTCACTGCAACCTCTGCCTCCCAGGTTCAAGCAATCTTCCTGCCTCAGCCTCCCAAGTAGCTAGGATTACAGGCGCCTGCCACCACACCCGGATAATTTTTGTATTTTTAGTAGAGATGGGGTTTCACCATATTGGCCAGCTGGTCTCAAACTCCTGACCTCAGGTGATCTGCCCTCCTCAGCCTCCCAAAGTGCTGGGATTACAGGCGTGAGCCACTGCTCCTGGCAGAGACTTTTTAAAGTTAACACATGTTGGCCACCTACATGTGCCAGACACTTGACAAGGAGTCTCTTTTTAATTCTTCAGAACAACCTGTGAGGTCAGTTCTCTTTGTAACATTCCCATTTCATAAAGGAGATTGAAACTCACACTGTCCAGGAATGGAGGGGGCATTGAACCATGCCTTTTTGACACCAGAGCCCGTTATGCGGTCTTCACGGTTATGCGATGTTATACTGCCTCTCTGTAGAGACAGAAGTCCTGGACTCAAGGTCAGGAGGCCTAAGACCCACCGTGGCTCTGCCTGGCTCTTTATAACCCGAACCCTTGACTTCTCCATCCATAAAACGGGAGGACAGGTGCTTCCAGCATAAGTTCTATGCCAGTAGCAGGGAAGGCAATCAGTGTGCTTTCCAGTGGACAGCTTGTTTTTTTGTTTGTTTGTTTGTTTGTTTTTGTTGTTGTTTTTCGAGATGGAGTCTTGCTCTGTCGCCAGGCTGGAGTGCAGTGTCGCAATCTTGGCTCACTGCAACCTCCGCCTCCTGACTTCAAGCGATTCTTCCGCCTCAGCCTCCCGAATAGCTAGGACCACAGGCGCGTGCCACCACGCCCGGCTAATTTTTGTGTTTTTAATAGAGACGGGGTTTCACCATGGCCAGGATGGTCTCCATCTCTTGACCTTGTGATCTGCCCGCCTCGGCCTCCCAAAGTGCTGGGATTACAGGCGTGAGCCACCACGCCCGGGCCCAGACGGCTTGTTTTAAAAGTTGTCTTCTCTTTGCTTTGTTTGTTTAATTCTTGTTTTAAAGGTTTTCTTCTCTGTGCTTTATTTGTTTAATTACAGCCTTCTGTCCATGGCCTCTGGAAGCCTGGCTAAGCCAGGCAGGTGTGAAACCAACCAGGGTTTATTTTCTCCGGGCAGTTTCGAGCAGGGAACATTGCCTGAAGCAAGGATCTCAGACGCTGGGGTTCGGTGCCGCGTCTTCCCTGGCACCTCTGTGTGATCTGCACTGCCTGCCCATTCAAAGCCAGCAGGAGCCAGCTGAGGCAGGGTGGGAGCTGGCTCTGGACCGCAGGACGGGCGCCACCAAATGCAGACAGAGCCCCCCTTTCTCTGTCTTTGAGGAGCCTGTCATCACGAGGGCCCCTACAGCCCAAGCTGAATCCCGCACCGCCTCCCCAGCTGCTCAGGAGGAGACAGAAACCCAATCCCCAGCTGGGCAGAAGGACCGTGGGAGGCAGTACCCAGAACCTGGCTGCCCGAGCACCCAGCTGTGCCCATACCACCCTGGGCACTCTTGGACAAGCTCACCCACGCCTCCCAGGCTCAGGACAAAGGAGTTCTGGAGGAATGTGTCGATGGGCCTGGAGCCACTGTCATCTGAATGCTTTGAATGCTTCCTACAGGGCGGCGAATCTCTCTCCTTCCCCTCCCGCCTTCTCCTGGGCTCCTTCTTGTTCTGTCTCTTTGCTCCCTCTCCCCTTCCCCTCCCTCGCCTCCTCTTCTTTTTCTCTCTCTCCTCCCACACAGCTGCCTCTTAAGAACTCCAGACGACGCTTCACAGTCTTAAAGTGGAGGAAGGCCGCAGGGTCGCAGTGGTGCTATTCATTCTCCATCAGAGAACATTCTTCCTGGAGACCAACGGCCTGCCTAAGGTACCTGAAACCCGAACCAGTGGAGAGACCACAGTCTTCTTCACCAGCCTTTCACCTCTGATAAAAGTTTCAAACAAAGCTGGTAGTTTGTTGAGTTGTGAAGGCCGAGTGATCTGTGGACCATCTCAGGTCAACAGAGCGGAGGCACGGCAGCAGTTCAGTAAAGGGACAAAGGCCACCAAAAGGAGAGGGGTCGGCCAACTTCTATAAAGGGCCAGCGGGGAAATATTTTCGGCTTTGCAAGCTAAACGTTCTGTTGCCACGTCTCAATTCTGCAGTTGCAGTGCAAAAGCAGCCATAGATAATATGTAATGAACAAATGTGGCTGCGTTCCATTAAAACTTTATTTTGGGGCACTGAAATTTGAATTTCATGTAATTATCACATGTCATGAAATATTATTCTTCTTCTCATTTCCCCCTCAATCATTTAAAAATGTAAAAACCATTCTTAGCTTGCAGGCTGTCTAAAAACTAGGGTGTAGGGGTGGGAACTCGATGACCTACAGGCCAGAGGATGTGGGAGACAGATCAGGGGCTGTTATGGGACGGGCGCATCAGGCCATCAGATAGCAAATCATACAATCAGCAACCCCGTGCCACCCCAGCTCTCCAATTCCGGTTCGCCAAAGAGCCATTGGATCATCTTCTCTTGTAACTTGCTTTTGGGGAGAAACGCAGACCCAGTATACATGTACCCAGAAAACCCTCAGAAGTTCTATTTCTCATTGTGAATTCCTAAGCCAGCGTTTTGATGATAATTTGACTTCCTACTGGAGCTTGCCTACTGGGAGCGATACTATTCTGCCAAGACAAACATCCGCTGCACTTGAGTAGCATTTCTTATTATAAATTAATAAATTGGCATCGGGGTATGTATATAAATATCAGTCCCTGTGAGCTTGGTAAATGTGAATCTGTCACAGAGAGATGAATCCTTAGCACCCAGCTCACCAAAGCAGATTCCTGTGTCTCCAGAGCTGGCAGCCAGACCCGTGGTACTTTCTCAAAGTAGACGCCACCGTGAGAGACCTCCAGGCAGCCAGCCGGGTTGCTGGTGAGGCTCTGTGCAGAGCTCTGCTGTCTCTACTGCATAGAAGCTGGCGGCATCGGAGGCTGGGTGTGGAATGATGGGTGGATGAGTGGGCAGATGAAGGAGGGGGTGGATGATGAAAGGGAGACTGGCAGGTGGGAGGGTGGATGGATGGGTGAATACAATCAGCAGGTTTGCGCCCACTGGCAAAGTTGGCCATGGAGGGCATGGCAGGTGACAAGGTAGCCACATGTGTCCTGAGAGGGAAAGATGGAGCCAAGAACTAACATCTTTTGTGCATCTACTACATGCCAGCTTTGAGGCACAGGGCTGGCCTCCTCTCCCTTGGCCCCCCCCAGCAATCCCCTCTCCCTGCTCTTATGATCTTGCGGGCATGAACTTGACCTCCATGGGCCTTCTCAGGCCTTTCCTGGCTCAGTTCCTAAGTATAAGACAGTTGTTTTATGTTCTTGGAGCTTACAGGAGTTGAGGGGAAGTCCTTCCACACCCTTTCATCAGCACCAGCCCTCGCTTTATCTGCAGCAGGTGCAGAGTGATTTTGCCCCAAACCTTGCTTGTAGAGGGAGAGCCCATCTCAGGAGAGATGTTGCAAAAATTTAGACTCCCCAAAAGGCCTTCTTCCCCTCCCCCGCTTCTTCCTGGCAGTGCTGTTGCCATCCCTGCCTTTGGCCCATTATGGGTCAGGCTCAGACTCCTCCTTCCCATTTTCAGATCCCTGGGTCCTTTCCTCAAGGAAGCCCTCCTGGATTGCTTCCAAGGGAGCCCAGTCTCCTACAGGATGTTGCAGCTGTGCACCTGAGCTTCATCATTTCACACAGAACGATGTAGCAGCTACAGTGCGTGTGCGTGCGTGAGTGTGTGTGTGTGTGTGTGTGTGTTTGTGTTGGGGGTGCTCTGAGGCTTCCCCTCCTCCCTCTCCCTTTAGAGATGAGCTGAGATGAGCTCCCATAGGTGCTGAGCAGCGACTAGCTCAGGGCTGATTGCTCCATCTTAAATGAGGAGTCATTTAATTTTCCCAGCGAAGCTTCCTTCAGCGGATGAGCTAAGGGAACACGGCGGGCCTATTGGAGCAGGGAACCGCCAGAAAATAAACCCCGAGCCTGGCTATTATTACTTTTTGTTGTTGTTAATGTATCCCCTGCTTGGCTTCTGATAGGTTCCAAGATGACTAAATAAACCCAGGAATCAACTCCCCACCCTCCCAAACTCGATCTTCGGCAAGGGAGAGCTCAGTCTGCGGCATAAATTAGCGGAAGCCAGAGTGTAAAAATATGATTCTGTGAACAAACAAAAGCCTCCAGTCATGAGACTAGCAGCGGCTGAGCTGTTCCCACTGCCGTCAGCTCTGTTTCCAAGCAATTAGAAGGCAGAGGGAGAAGAGCCCGTCAGGCTCCCCATTGGAGCTGGGAGGGAGGGAGGGGGATAGGGGCAGCCCCCCCAGGACCCTGCTGCAGCCCTCCAGACCCTTGGAGCTGGTGCAGGGGCTTGCTTGGCAGGCAGGAGAACTGTCTGTCTGGCCCCAGGCTGCCGGGGGACCCCC
Organism: Cebus imitator; assembly: GCF_001604975.1. Classification (NCBI taxonomy): domain Eukaryota; kingdom Metazoa; phylum Chordata; class Mammalia; order Primates; family Cebidae; genus Cebus; species Cebus imitator. The sequence continues at coordinate 1,156,867 of NW_016107518.1, forward strand.
CCCACCTCCAAGCGTGATTTTTGCCTCTTGGCCTCAGTTTCTTCATCTTTAAAATGGGCATAATAACTCCTGGTGGCTTTTCCAGCAATCTGTCATGAGGATTAGACAAAATAAAAGGCTGGAAAGGGTTTGAGGAAAGCTAGCGGGAGGTGAGGGGTGATTGCCGGAACTTGCAGCAAGTCAAGGGACTGCCAAGAGGGCGGGTCCCACCAGAGAGCTCCCTTCCTGCTTGAAATCTCCACCCACACCCATTCTACAGATGTTAAAAGTGAGACTCAAGGAGGTTGGGCCCAGTCTCAGTTTACTCTCCAGAAATCGAGCCTGCCAGACACAGAAGCCAGCGGCCTCCCCGCTCCACCTCAGAGTCAGAGTGCCTTTTGGCAAATCGGAACTAGATAACTGAGGCTCGTGTGAGCTGTGGGCTGAGTTGGTGACCTATGCCTGGTTCATCTGGGCGGAGCTTGGCGGCAGACACGGGGCAGCCCACAGCCTGGCACTTGCCAGCATGGTTTAGACTAAAACTGCCCTCCATCAGTTCTCTGGCCTCTTACAAGAAGAAATTCTGATCCCAAGAGGGCCCTTATGAGCAAGCCCCTTGATAAGCATTGAAGACCCCGGAATGGCAAGAGACAGTCCCTGTCCCCAAATGGTTTGCAGTCTGCTGTTGGGGACAGGCTCATGGGCCACCTTCAGGACTGGCCTTGGATGAATGGTGCTTCCCCTGCCTGCAGTGCCAAATCGGGGACTCCAGACGTGAGAGGGCACAGAGCCAACATGTACTGTGCCCCGATGCAGAGCCTGGTGCTCATCCTGCGCCGTCCGTCCGTTCGGCTCCATGGAGCCTCCTCTTTGTGCCAGGCATGCAGCAGTGAGCAACGCACAGGCACCCCTGCCTCCTGGAGTGAGGGCGGACAGGCACTGCACAAAACGAAGCATGGGATGTGAGATGGTGCAAGTGATGTGGAGAGAAAGAAAGTAGGGAGGAAGGTATGGTTTGAAACCCAACCACAGTCCTCAAAATACCCCTGGTTTAATCCTCGAAATACCCTTCATCTGCCATTTGAGGAGACTGAGACTCAGAAAGGTTAAGTACGTTGCCCAAGGTCATGCAGTGAGGAAGAGAAGAGCTAAGATTTGAACTAGAATGTTCTGATAGGGGAGCTCTGCTTTCCACCACCAGGCAGCCAGCACTCCAAATGACCCTGGAGCAGACAAAAATCAATCAGAAATCAATGGAGAGGTTCCAGCAAGGAAGCTAACAGATCAAGGAGTTCCGTTTACTTTGGACAATCAGGAAGGCTTCATGTAGGAGGCGGCAGCACTTGAGGCTAGTAGGGGAGAGCTCCCTGCTGCCTCCATCAGAGGCTTCACTGAGCCTGGTGAAGGGTGCTGGTGCAGGCTGGGGCTGCCTCCTAGTTCCCTGCTGGCCACCCTCTCTCAGCCAACCCCTGCCTTCCCGGAGCCAACTTGGCTCAGAAATCAAGCAGGGACAAGAAGTTCCCTTCCTGTGCCAGGTCTGCCACCAGCCCAAGGCAGTGGCCTCTCCTGCTTGCCTGCAGATGGCAGAGGAACCTCCAGCCCCGAGTTCTGTGCATCAGCCTGTTGGCCCAGCAGAAAGGCTGCTGGGGGAAGTTTGGCTGAAAAAATGTAGAGTGAAAGAATTGATTTTTTTTTTTTCTACACAGTCGTAAACACAAACTGGAAGATACATCTCTTCCTTTATGGGAGACAATCAAAAACACAATACAAGTTTATGGAGGGAATGTGTCTTTCTTATATAGGATATTTTCCCCAAAACACTTGGCAGCCTAAAACCACTTCATTCCAGAGAGAAGTAATCAAGTGGAAAGAGAAGGGAGGGAGCAGGATCCCAGGGCTTTAGGAGCCAGAGACCCTACTCTGTTAAGGACACGGAAAGGGTGACTTTCCTCCTCTTTTCCCCTGTCCTGGAGACACAGGGCCATGTGAGATGAGCCCAAGGACCCACATTCGACCTTTGGCAGCCAAGAACTGAGGCTGGGCCTCACGCTGATCCCACACTGGTTTTTCCGTATGGCTCCTCGGGGCGACTGTGCTGGAGCTGAGGACACAGATGGACGGGACCCAATCCTTGCCCTTGAGGAACCAGCCAGCCAACAGGAAGGGGAGAGATTTAGGCAACCGATGCCACCCATATGCAAAAGGGATCAGCGGTGTGTAAACGTCTTTCTCTTCTCCTTCCCCTAAATCTTTACTTCTCTCTCGACCTGACTCCGGGTGGGACTCCCAACCAGGCACCCACCAGCAACTGCTTGATAAAACTTGCCCACTAGGTCACTGAGGCAAGGCCTTCCATGGTGGCAGCGGGGCCAGGAAGTGGTTACCCGGAACCAAATGTGCCCAACTCCCTGCAGCAGAAGCCACTTCCGGTCTAGCCACACTCCAGGGGAGGCAAGCTCAGGGTCTGCTTCCAGCACTTGAGGCCAGGCATTCCACTTCCTTCCTGGAGGCCAGAGGAGCTATCACCTCCCTGGAGAAGCCCTCCCAGCTGTGGGTGATGGCAGCCAATATTGAAACACCCCTGCCTTCCATCCTTTAGGCCCTCGAGTCCTGGGAGATGCCAGGCACGTCAAGCCCCACCCTCCACAGTGGGTTCTTTGTTAATGCTCCTTTCTATCAGCTTTTCCTCTTCCCTGTCTCACTCCTCAGCTATTCCGTTCCTGAAATCTCCCAAATACACTTCCTGTACCCAAGGCCTAGCCTCAGGGTTTATCTTCAAGGGAGCCCAAACTAAGAAAGTCCTCCGCCACTTCCAAACTCCCCAACAGACAAGACCTCTGGCCTACCTAGAGCTTCTGGAATTTGCTCGAGACAGGTATATTCTCACAGCAAAGGAGAGAGCCCAGCCTCAGCTGGAGGAGACAGGGGGAGAGGACAGTGGGCCTTCTCCTCCCGGGAGCCGTCCCTCCCTCCTTTCCAACTTGACCCCAGATGCTCGGCTCTGGAGCCCAGTGAACTTGAGCGGGCCCAGCTTCACAACCACCTATGTGACCTGGACAAGTGACTTCACCTCTCAGAGCCCCATTTTTCTCATCTGTCATCTCGGGATGATGACACTCATGGGATGAGAAGAGCATTGAGAACTGAATGAGGTCGTGTCTGGGAGTGGATACACAATCCAAACGGAAATGCATGAACCCGCGATTTGTATGAATTCTGTCTCCCTAGACAGACTGCCAATTCCTTGAAGGCGAGGCCCTTCTTTATTTTTTCCTGTCTCCCCCACAGCTCCAGCACAGAGCTGGGTACCTAGGAGGCTCTCATTGAAAACTGCGTGGATGGAGTGGGGATTGGCCCAGAGCCCTGGGCTCCTCTGGGACTGGCAAAGCTCTGCATGGCCAGATGATGAGGGCCACTCTGAGCGTGCCCCGGACTGCACGGAGCTGGTCTGGCCTTGTGCCTGGTGCCAGCCAGAGGACAGTTGCCCTCTCGAGCTGAGGATGGATGGTGGGCAGGCCAGAACCTGGGAGAAGTGGCGCTCGCTGACGCAGACATCCCTACCCTCCTGAAAAACCCAGGATGACAGTGTTGGGGCTTTTATCAGCCCCAAGCTCTTTTTGAGCAAAGGGAAAAAATTGGCTTCCACTCCGAGCCCAACTGCATCCGACATCTGGCAGCTCCAAGTGAAGTGACTCATGCAATCCTTAGATACAAGGAAGTGGGGGGAGGAAAGGGAAAAGAAAATCGCACCGAAGGAGGGAAAGCAGGCAGGCCATGTGGCCCCAGACAAAAGAATTAGCCGGAGTGGAGAGCAAAGGCTGGTCCCATGCCCAGGTGGCCAAAGACAGTGAGTTGCCCAGCCTTTGTTTTGCTCACCCAGCTTTGGGCCCAATGATAGGACCTCTGGCACCAGGCACTGCTGACCTAAAGAGAGACAGGCTCTGACCAGCCCGGGTAGGATAAGAGATGACCCTGCAGGTAGTGAGCTGCCTGTCACTGGAGGCATGCAAGAGAAGCTGGATAAGCCCAGGTAGGAGTGTGGTAAAGACTCTGACCAAATAAGGCTTGGAGAGATAGAAAGATAGAGATGTCCAGTAAGACCCTGAGGGGAAGGGTGGGGAAGGTCACGGAGATTGCAGAGCTCACAGCCCGGTTGTCTGACTGCAGGGACAGAAGCCATTTCCCTGTCCATGCAGGTGACAAGGGCAGGCAGTATGAGGTGGAGGGGTCTTCTTCAGCCTGCCCTGGGGCCCAGGGCTGGGTAGCCTTCTCTTCTCCAGTATGATGGTTCTGGGGGTTGCAGAGAGGACTGGAGGGCAGCCTGCAGCAGGGTCACCCCTTCGGGGAGCTCAGAGCATGGCAGGGGAGGAGCAGCAGGCCTGTGGAAGGATGAGGGAAGAAACCCTAGTTTCACAGCACCCCATTTGTCTCATTAGAGCCAGACTCAGGTTCAGAACCATGCAAGGGAGTGAGAGGTCAGCAGGTAGATGCGATGACGGAGAATTTTCCGAGGAACCAGAGGCCTTGGAGCTGGTTCTGAGGGTTGGGCCCAACTGTGAATAAAAGTCCAGCCAATCTAAAGTGAGTGTTGGCAAGATAGAAAGACAGAAAGTGGGGCTGGCCATTCCCGATGAGAAGAACTGCCGAGCAAAGGTGCAATGATAGGAAAGAGGCCGGCCTGGGTTGGGAAGGGAGGCTGAGGCAGGATGTCAGGGGCTGTGAGGCCAGCCTCTGTCTTTTCTAGGTCTCAATGTATGCCTCTCTTGGAAATGTCTTTTCAGGATTCTGCCTGCATGGTTGGAAATCTCAGATAATGTTTCCTGCCTGCTGTTTCCCAGCCGGGGAGAGGACCACACGTCCGAGCAAGAGATGGGGAGGCTGCAGGCAAGTCCCTCCTCCCTGGATCTCCCATTTCCCACCTGCACAAGACAGGCCGGGCTGTGCAGTCTGTCAAGGCCCTTCTAGCCCAACTGTATCCAGATTCTTAGGTCTGTGGCCAAAGTCAGGCCAAAGCAGAGGTCGCCTCTTGGCCCACTTGTGCAACGTAACTGCCAGTGCCTTTGCCTCAGCCAGACGAGTTCCATTCCACACTGGCCTGCGGGCCCTCAGCACCGCCCCCCCACCAAGTCCAGCATTGTCTCCTCAGCCTGCTCTCCAAGAAGTCCTTACCAGAGTCATCCTCACCTCCAGACCTTAGCTGTCTCTGCAGCCCGTCCTGCTAATGTCCTTGGTCCTCCTCTCTGAGCAGAGGACGCAGCCTCCAAGGGCTAGAGGAAGATCCACCTGGTACTGAATGTGGAAGGAAGGTGTTCTTTCATTCAGCCTTCCTGCCAGGCTGGGAGTGGGTGCTGGGCAGAGGCTGCTCAGGATCTGTCTTGAGGAGCTCCCATGCCCCCTCCCGTAGGGCCCTTCGTTGAGTGTTCCATCCACAGGGACCTCGTCTCCTCTGAGCACCAACAGGCTGATGTACTCCTGTCCTCACCTGTCGTTAACCATGATCTGCTGTTACGTTTGCTTCACAGGAGGGCACCATGTGGACATTAGGAGCATGGGCTCTGCAGCCAGACTCCAGGGCTTGTGTGTGAGGTCCCAACTCCCAGCTGAATGATCATGGGCAAGTGAGGGCCCTCCCCACACCTCAGTGTCCTCATCTGTAAAATGGGGATAGTAATGGCGTCTACTCCAAGGTTACTATGAGCAGTGCATGCGTATATGTATGTGAAGTGTCAAGTGTGGCACCTGCCATATCACAAGGATTCCACGTCACTCGGGGTCAGTGTTCACATGTTATGGTTGTTAGGACCCAGGCAGGCCCCTCTCCATGTGTCCCAAGGTTCCCCAAGGGCAGGGCTTTGGAGGGGTGTGGAGGTGCCCAATGCATGGTTGAGGGTGACATCAGAAATGTATTTTTGGTCATTTCATTAATTCCTTGAGTCCCATTGACTCCTAGGGGTTCTGAAGGAAGGGGTCGCAGGACAGGTGAATTTTGAGGTATAGAAGGCAGAGCCTGCAGCACCCCAGAGGGCCTCCTGGGAAGTGGGGATTCTTAGTGAGCCCTGGGATGGGGGCCCTGCTGAGGATGAAACAGCTTTGCCCACACTGGGCCTTGTTCAGTGCTGGGAAGACTGAGGGGATGACATCAAGGGACAGGCAGGCCCAGGCTCCCTGGTCAGGCTCCCCAGGCCCTCAGTCCCTCAGCCTATTAGTCAGCAGTGTTTCCCCAGCACACTCCAGGCTGCTCCCTTGGACCAGGTTGGAACCCCAGGGCTCTGTGTCTACCTTACTGTAGATGTGGGCTAGTGATAAAGAATGTAGGGGTCTACCAGGGAAGGGGCCAGGCCGGGGGGGCCATAAACCACACCCCTGGAGAACGGTGGCTGCCAGAGACTGCTATTCTGGCTTTGGTCTGTTTTCTTCCTAAGTTCCCCCAGGTTCTGGGCCCTGCAGTTGGCAGCTGCTCAGTAAAGCTCTTCTGAGTGAATGAATGAATGAATGAATGAGTGAGTGAAATCCAGAGTTGGGTTATTCGGCAGAGCACACCCATGAGATGCTCCCCAAGCTCCCCAGGAAAGCCCATCCCCCCAGATCCTCCCACTCCTCCAGTCCCTGCCCTTGGCCCAGACCCTCTCCCTGCCCCACCAGCAGCCACAGTCTCTGCCCCACCCAGACCCTGCCACCCTGAGTACACTTCCAGACAAGCCAAGGAGGGACGTCAATATGCGGGCTTTCTATTGTCACTAGCTGACAGGTCTCAGGTAACAGTGCCTGTGGAGAACCAGCTGCCTTAGCCAAAGAATTTGCAAATGCATGCCAGGAGTGGGTGGGTGAGCAGAGGGTGGCAGAACGCCTCGGGCTGGCTCCTTCTATGGATACCCCACTCCCACAACAGGCTGGCAGCTGGGTGAGATCTCTCCCACACTCTGAGAGCTCCTCCCTCAGGACAGTCTGTAGAGGTGGAGGATACTGTCCGTCTCGGGCCCCTTCCTGTCCTGTAACTCTTCATCCCAACCACACGTCTCCTGGGCCAGGCTGTTCCTGGGCTACAGGAAGGGCAAAGGGGGTAACTGAGGCTCAGACCAGGCGTATGTCTTGCTCCACGTCAATAATGACCCACCTGTGGAGCTGGTAGACAGACAGATCCACCTGTCTGTCCCCCCACCAAGCGGGAAGGTGGAGATGGCTGGACAGAACACACGGCAGCTAACCCAGGAGACAAGCCACACCCACAGACCCTGTGGTCGCACAGATCCAATGTCGGCATCTAAGGTCAAAGGGCAGCCCCCCAGCTATCCAGGAGTGCCTCAGAGGCAGCTCCTCCCTTCCCAGAATTAGTCAAAGGGGCTAACTCTTTTCGGCTAGGGTGACCAACTCATTTGTTTGGAACTTTCGTGATTTTCACATGTCTCAGGGAGCCCCTCAGTCCCAGGCAAACTGGAACAGGTGGTCATCCTGCTTCCAGCTGTGCCCCGCTTTCACTCTCCCTGCTGGGTACAGCCTGGGCTCCAAGCTCTAAGTTTCCTCATCCACCTGTACCACCTCTCTGGGAGGGCTGCGCCTCCCTGGGAACAGCTCTGGTCTGCGAAGGTCCCCAAAGGCTTCTCACTGCAGAAAGCTCCCACAGGGCCGCATTTGAGACCGACTCCAGGAGAGGGCCCTCATGGGCCACGTGGAGCTTGCTGCATTGTCCTGTCAGAATCCTTGGTGGCCATAATGCGACAGTGACAGATGGGGCATCTCTGGTAGCCCTCTCCAGAGGACGGGCCAAAGTGCAGGCCTCTGGCTTCCGAGGGAGCAGGCCCAGGGCCCAAGGCACTACTGCTCCACCGTGGCATTCCTGGGGCAATTGGCCAGCGCGCCCAGCCAGGCTCAGGCTGCCCTCTGGCCCTCTCCCTGGCTGGCTCAGTATCTGGTCCAACAGGGGCTGAGCATTTCTAACTGGGTCACCTCCACCCCCACCTTCCCCGTCATGCCTCCACCGGAGATAGCGTGTCAGCTGCAATTAAGAATTTCAAGTTGCAATTAAAAATTAATTGGAAACCGTAGGTTGTTTATATCTCTCTGACCTCTGTCACCCTTATGGGGGAGGGCAGGTGAGAGGAGGAGGAGGGCTTTTTGGAGTGGGTATCTGCGGGAGAAGGGGGGCCTCTGAGCTGGCCTAGGTTGTGTCAGAGCAGATCTCTCCTCGGGGCTAGGAGTGGCATCAACCAGCTGGCCTCGAATGCCACAGTCCCTGAATTCTTTGAGAGCCCCAGAGCATGGAGATCTGTGGGTGGGAGGAGAGGCTAGAAAGAAGGCATGGAGGGGAACTGCTGGCAAAGCGAGCAGAGGTCAGGTCGGGATAAAATTTAGGTGTGCAGAGGGCCATAGCCAGGAGGGGCTCTGGATCTTGGGAAACAGTGGCCTGCAGGAATGAGGGAGGGCTTCCTGGAGGAGGAAGGAATACCTGACCTGGAAGGGCCAGCTGAGGGCAGCAAGCCTTGAGAAGAGTCTCAGAGGGGACAGAGCAAGGCACTGACAGCCAGCAGCACGGGCAAGGAATTAGGACCATGTAGTGCAGCTTCCTCAGAGCCTCATGGGCTGCACCTGGTGCGGGGTGGGGAGTGCGGGGACCTCCAGACTCCCAGTCTCTGAAATGGCCCACATCGTCTCTGGCCCCATGTCCCGCCAGCCAGGCCCAATGAGGTAAGGCTTTCCCTGACTTCTTAGGGTAAAAAGACTGATTTCTCACTCCTCAGCTTCCCACCAGGGCTTGGTCTGACCATGATGATCTCTGCGTCTCTGGAGGTGAAGGTATTTCACCTGCCCCGTCCCCTATGGACACCGAGGCCAAAGTCCCCTTAGCATTGTCATCTTGGCTGCTGCCTTCAGGTGTCTCCTGTCCCCTCTGCAACACTTTTCAAGGTTTGCTGCCCTCAGCTGGCCCTTCCAGGTCAGGTGTTCCTTCCTCCTCCAGGAAGCCCTCTCATTCCTGCAGCCCACTGTTTCCTGAGATCCAGAGCCCCTCCTGGCTATGGCCCTCCGCAGGCCTAAGTTTTATCCCATCTGTATTGGTAATAAACCAGTCTAGTGTTCCTCCCTCGCCCCCACCCAGGGCTTGGCAAGAGCAGATCCGGGGTTATTGTCTACTCCATGATACAGATATTTGATCTAAAAGCAGTAAATACGAAAGGGCTGTCAATAAAACACATTCAAATGCCAGATCATGAGTTTGCAACTCAAAGCCCCAAACACTGTGCGCAACAGGGACTAAAGCCTGGGTGACAGGCTAAAAGAATGCTTGAGTCTGCTTACTTGGAGAATGTCTATGACTTTTTCTACCCTACAAATTGTGTAAAAAATACAGGGAGAAAGAAAAAGAGAGAGAGAGAAAGAGTGTGTGTGTGTGTGTGTGTGTATGTGCATGTGTGTGTGCGTGTGTGTATGTGTGTGCATGTGTGCGTGTGTGTGCATGTGTCCATATCTCTTGCTGTTGTATGCACCTGTGAGTGAAGTCCCATCTCACATTCTTTTTTTTTTTTTTTTTTTTTTTGAGACAGAGTTTTGCTCTTGTTACCCAGGCTGGAGTGCAATGGCGCGATCTCGGCTCACCGCAACCTCCGCCTCCCGGGTTCAGGCAATTCTTCTGCCCCAGCCTCCTGAGTCGCTGGGATTACAGGCACACGCCACCATGCCCAGCTAATTTTTTGTATTTTCAGTAGAGACAGGGTTTCACCATGTTGACCAGGATGGTCTCGATCTCTTGACCTCGTGATCCACCCGCCTCGGCCTCCCACAGTGCTGGGATTACAGGCTTGAGCCACCGCGCCCGGCCCCCCCATCTCACATTCTTAAAGGGGTCAGTGAACTAGGATTTGCTTTCAGCCATTAATAACAGAAACTCGACTATAGTGTTATAAGCAAATTTGCAGTTTATTCTCTCTCAAAAAAGAAGTCTGGAATTAAGGTGTCCAAAGTTGTATGGCAGCTCCATGATGCTCAGGAGTCTACCTTCCTTCTATCTTTAGACCTACCATCTCTTGTATACAGCTCTCATCCTCGAGGGCCTAAGATGGCTACTTGAGCTCCATCCATCACATCCATATTCTGGACAACAAGCAGAAATAAGGAGGAAAGTGAAAAATAAAAGGGCACATGTAATCTTCCTGTCTCCCCCTTAAGGGATATTCCCCCAAATCCTCCCTACAACATTTGCTTAAAAATCCACCCTACAAAATCACTGGTGACATGTAGCTGCAAGGGAGACTGGGAAATGTAGTCTTTTAGCTGGGTATCTTGCTACCTAGAGGAAAACTGAAGTGTTCTTATTACTCAGAAAAAAGGGGGAGACTGGGTACAGGGAATACAGTTAGTAGGCTCTGCCATAACCAGCAACTCCAGAAAGCTGAATGAGCCCTAAGACCTTGATCTTGGCTGGCCAGGACCAAGATTGTATCTCTTCCAGGGAGGAGGGAGGCTGCACACAATCCCAGGACCACCCCGAGCCACACCTCCCTGCTCACAGATGGCAGGAGGCCAAAGGTCACCTGGGCAGGTGCTCAGCAGACCTGCAGTTTGGCTGGAGTCTGTGGCTATGTGGGAGGGAGTTGGTGGGAAGAGGGGAGGCCAGGTGAGGCCCGGGCCCCAAGATGGGGAGACAGATTGGGGACTTGATTCTTTCATTCTCGTATTGGCTGTTTCATTACGCATCTAAATTGTGGGCCTCCTGGAGGTGGTGGGCACCATGAGCACTCCCCTTCCCCAGCCCTCTTTTAATGAAACACCTTTGCCTGCCTCTGGCTCCTGCCAAGAAAGGCAAAGGATGCTGCCCAGAGCCTGCAATCCAATCCACCCTGCTGTTTCAATTAGGAAAGATGCGTCTTCTGAGGATGTCCACAGTGAGGCTGGTAATTAGGGAGAAAGTAACTGCCTGTTCTTTCAAAACTGACTTGGAAATCTTGAAGGGTCTGTCTAGGTAGCTCCTGGGCCCTCCTGGTTCCCCCTTATCCAGCATTGTTTGGATCCTCACCCAAAAAACTTGTTTTGAGCACTTAGGGGGCTAGGTGACGGGGAAGATAGACCCCTTCCTAACAAGTAATTATACATTTGATGGATATGGTGAAGGAGAATGCCCGATGGGAGGGCCCAGCCATTAAACTAGAGAGTTGACCAATGGGAGAGATGGAAGAGGAGAAGCCCTTAGCTTCTCTCCTAGGAGCCTGGGCCAGGGAGAGACAGGAGTCAGCCTCATGGGACAGTAATGGAAACATTCATTCAACCAAAGTTTCCTGAGCACCTGCCATGTGTTAGGGTCAGTTCTAGGCCCTGGGGATGCTGCAATTTACAAAGCAAAGGCTTAACCCTATGGAGCCTATAGTTCAGCTGGCAGAGATGGACAGAAAAAAATTAAAAATTAAACAGAGGGGCTATGGAAAAATCAAAGAAGGCTAAGGAAATGAGCGATGGAGGGCAGTTTGCTATTTTCTACTGGCCAGTCAGGAAAGATGTCACCTGAGATGGAAAAGCCGTGATGGAGTAAGCCTTGAGGATCACCTAGGCTTAGGGGCTGTAATCAGCAGAGGCAACAGCCAGTGCAAAGGCCCAGAGTGCTCAGCATTTGTTGAGACGCAGCAAGGAGCCCAGTGTGGCTGGAGCAAAATGAGTGAAGAGGAGAGCAGCAGGAGGGGAGTCAGGTTGGTAAGGGAATGTGGTCATCAAGGGCCATATAGGCCACAGTCTCAAGGATACTGAGGGTGTAGAGCAGAGGACCAGCCTGCTGCAGTATAGAAAGTAGTCCGAGGGGCAAGGCACGGTGGTTCACTCCCGTAATCCCAGCACTCTGGGAGGTCGAGACAGGCGGATCACTTGAGGTTAGGAGTTCGAGACCAGCCTGGCCAACATGGTGAAACTCCATCTCTACTAAAAATACAAAAAAATTAGCCACGCATTGTGGCAGGTGCCTGTAATCCCAGCTACGCAGGAGTCCGAGGCAGGAGAATCACTTGAACTCGCGAGGTGGAGGCTGCAGTGAGCCGAGATCACGCCATTGCACTCCAGCCTGGGCAATAGAGCAAGACTGTCTCAAAAA
>NW_016107518.1:1169004-1178585 GCF_001604975.1 Cebus imitator
AAAAAAAAAAAAAAAAAAAAAAAAAAAAAAAAAGAGAGAGAGAGAGAAGGAGAGAGAGAAAAGAGCCATCAATGAGGACTTCCTAGAAGAGATGGGACAGGTTCAGAGGCAGAAGAGGACAGGCACATTTGTGCAGGGAGGGGGCAGACTGCACCATTGCACTGAGCAGGCACAGAGGCTGGCAGGTTAACTGCAGCAGGACGACAGTGAGTAGCAAGGGTAAGTCTGTGCGCCTACCCCGTGCCCTTGGAATATGTCCCACCAACTGCCTCCCTGGCCACCTTTCTATTTGTGGAGCAGTCATCACGCCCCATGTTAGACACGGCTGCTGTTCCAAATGGATTATTGTAAATGATTTAATCACCCCCATTAGCACTCCCTGGCTCCCACGTGGGGGCCCTGGAGCTTCTCCTCTCACACTGGCCCTGGCAGAAGATCTTCTGCAATTTACTCAGGCTACCAGGACATGAAGAAGCTTCCAAAGTACTGTTCCTGCCTCCAGCGGGGACACAAAAGGATAGGGGAAGAACATAGTAGAGCTTCTATTTATATTTTGTCTTTCTCTTATTCTTTTAATATGACTATTGCATACGTTTTATAACATATAGAATATATTAGCACAGAAATGCGTGCATATAATTTACAAATGAATTAATATCGGTATGTATTAGGGACGATGCTTACTTTTTCTTAGTGCTGGGAGTGAGCTTCTGGAAGTGTTTAGGGTCTGCCGCTGCGGGTAGTAATAGCTAACAATTACATGGAACATGTGCTCCATGCTCCTTTACTTATCACATTGCCACATTTCACAGATAAGAAAACTGAAACACGGACAGGTTGAGTGACATGCCCAAGGCCACTCAGCCTGGAAAATGCAGGGCTGGGATGTGCCCCCAGTGGTCTGGCTGGGAGGAATCCATAATGCCTCTCTGAAAAGACTGGCGTCCTCAGACGGGAAGCAGGGATTCTAGATGACCGAGTTCATCTTTTGTTTCTGACGGGCTGTCCCTACACCACTTAAGATTAGTGGCCAAAAGAGGACCCCAGCGCCAGCTCCCGCAGCTCTCCCATGCCAATGCAACCTGTCTCTCATCCTGCTGCAATTTTAGCCACTTGTTTTCATTTCTCCTCTGGGAAAACAGAGAACAGATGATCTGTTTTGCTGGATGGGGCAGGGAGGACTGGTGGTTGGAATTCTGTCCTCTTAGAAGATATCCCAGTGGAAGTGGAGGGGGAGGAAGCCAAAAAGATTGAAAGAATCTGGACTGCTGTGACGGGGCAGGCTGTGAAGTGGGTCATGAGACTGTGGGAGAAGGCAGGAAGAGGCTCTGAGAGCCTGGGCAGCAAAGGGCCCTTGGAGCAGAGTAGGGCAGACAGGAAGGAGAGCTCTAAGCTGCATCTAGGAGACAGGGGTCTCATCCCAAATCTGGGGACTGAAGGGACCAGGGCTGCAGGGCTCACCTCCGCACCGGAGAGCACAGGCAGTAGCCAGGTTGAGTTCTGGAGGCCTCTGAGAAAAGCCAATGGTCATCAAAGGGGTGTGATCCTGCCCCAAGAGGCTTCCCCACCCCAAGCCTTCCTGCCTCCAGGGAAGTTTCCCAGGACCCAGTGGCTCGCTTGGCTATGGACGAGCAGGGAGACTGGTCCCTTTGACTCCCCAACTCAAACCTGAATCAGGAGGGCAGGACTGGAGCTAGGTGTAAAGTGTTTAGATCCTGAGCCTCTAGAACGATGGTTATAATGAATAAAGCAGAGGTTCCCATTTCCTGAGCATTCACTAACTGCCACACTCAGAGCTAGGGGCTTTTCACCTTAAGCCTTCTCAACCTATGAGGCACTGCTATGGTTTGCATATGCCCCCCAAAAGTTGTGTGTTCTAAGCTTAACCGCCAGTGCAATAGTGTTGAGAAGTGGGGCCTGATGAGAGGTGATTTGGCCATGAGAGCTCTGCTCTCATGAATGGATTAACATCATTATCGCAGGAGTAGATTTGTTACCTTGGAAGTAGGTTTCTTATAAAAGGACAAATCTGACCCCCTTTTATGCTCCACCCACCTCCACATATGCACACGCCTTCTCTGCTTCCACCACGGGATGACACAGCAAGAAGGCCCTTATCAGATGCTGACACCTTGATCTTGGACTCCCCAGCCTCCAGAACCATGAACCAATAAATACCTCTTCATTTTAAGTTACCCAGTCTCAAGAATTCTGTTACAGCAGCACAAAATGAACTAAGACAGGTGTATCGCCTTATTCTCACTTCCCGGTCAGCAACTCAAGGTTCTCAGGATCAGGATCTTGCTCCAGGCGAGTTGGCAAGTGGTAAGCCAGGATTTGCACTCAGCCTGTTTTGCCTCACCTTGTTCTCAGCAGGCGGTCCCTGAGCCTGTTAACTTGCTCTCAAGGAAAGTCAAGGCCCGGAAAAATTAGTTTCTGATATCAGCTCCAGGCTGAACTCTGATCACATTTATAGACCAAGCCCTGACTCTGCCCATGCACTGGCTCCTGACTCTGATCATACACTGAGCCCCAAACCTGGGCACACACTGAGCCCTGCTATGGTCGTAGACCAAGCCCCAAGCCTAATCACACACTGAGCTCTGACCCCAGCCACACACTGAGCCCTGATGGAAGTCTACATTCAGAATAAAGGCCGGCACCACGATTTGTTGGCTAAATAGTTGCTGTTGGACTCCTGAGAGCTGTACACAGATCATGACCTCCTCAGTGAGGATTTGGGAAGTTTATGCCACATGAGATGCTGATGAGGGAACATTTGAAGTTTGTTGGAGGCTCAGGGTCCAGATGTGTCTTTTCCAGTGGTCACTCTCTGAGTCTTGGAAGATAGGCCTTGAGAGGCACAGCAGGCAGGCATCCAGTGGCTATGATGGCCAAGGTGAGGCAACTCTGCCTGGAGTCCGAGGCTCCTGGGAAGGCCGTGGCTGGCACTACATGGGCCTAGGCAGGGATAGCCATGTCTGCCAAATGAGGTCACCAGTCCTGTTGTCTAGAGCCTGGGCCATTTGGCCAGGGGAGAGAAGGAGCTGTCACGGGGGCCCTTCCTCAGGAGCTCTGGCCAAGACTAGCAAGAGAGGTACCCTCCTGCGAGCCACCCCCAGACCCAGTAAGAGATCTATTTCCTTCTAGGCAAAGTCAGGTGCACTTTCCAGGCTTTGTGCTAGCATGCCGCAGCAGGATCTAAAGAGGGAAAGTAGCCCATCCGCAGTCCTTCCACCCCTCTCTTCAAAGCCTTCTTGGCGTCTCTAGTCCTCTTAGAGCTCTCCATCTCCTCCCACCTGGCATCAAGGGCCCAAGACTTCTCCTTTTACAAGGCCATATTCTGTTTTCACAGCCGTGCAGGCCCACATGTTGGAATAAGTGATGGAATAAATGAATAAATCAATGCATTCACTAGAGGGTAGCTGGCTTGTTGTGTAGATCCGGCCTCCGTCAACATCCCAGATCCTCCAGAATGGCACCTCCACCCCTCCCCAGTGGCTTGGCCTCTGTTCTTTGCTCCCTTCACTGCAGAGATCAGGCTGACCCAGCTGTGGTGCATGGAGTTGCTAAATGGCTGGGGGATGCTGAGCCAGTCTCTTCCCTCTCTGTGCAGTTCCCTCACGGTAAATTAGGGCAGCAATCGTGCGCAGATCAGCAATAGTACCAAGGAGCCATAGTGCTCCAGGGTCTGCTTCAAAAGTCACATGTGGTGGGGTATGCACAGGAGCTTATAAGTGAGTGGCGTCCAGCAACGCACCTAGTACCATGTCTGGCGCTTAGCAGGCGTCGGTGCAGCAGGGTCCAGGTTTCCGCCCTCTGCCTGCTACCTTCTCTATACTGTATTTGGCAAGAGGTGGGTAGAGCTGTCCTGTCCTGGCCAAGGGGCCCCTAAACCCTACCCCTTATCCCAAATGAGTCTGCGGACACACCCTCCCCTGCCAGTTCATTTCAGCCATTTTCCTGCTCTGCCTCCGCTCCCTCCCCTCTGCTCTGGTGGCCGTTGTTTTAATGTGCACAATACAATTAAGGCAAAATGGGTTTCCCATCAAACCCCCAGCGACTTCCCTCTCCCTGCCTCACCCCAGCATCCCCAGGCCCCATTCCCTCCCTCCCTTGGGGACCATGGAGTTTAATTTCAGGACATAATTCCCTGAATAACCCTCTTCTATTGGAGCTTCCCACATACCCCTAGAGAATCCTTGAAAGCCAAGATGGGGTTTTGTTGGACTGGAAGCCTCAGGAATCAAGGTCAGAGCCCAGTGAGAATAAGACTTCGCAGTTCATGAAATTTCCACTGCATAGCTCGCTGTCTTGAGGGAGCAGGACAGCAAGCCAGGAAAGAAGGACGGCCAACATGAGGAAACAGCCTGAAGGGTCCCTCAGCGGAGAGGGGGGCTCTGTCTCCAGAACTCCCCACCTGGCAGTAGGAGGCTGGAGCAGCTACACAGGCTGCTTGTCCTGGAGGTGTTAGCTCCCCTGCACTTCCAGCCTGCCTTGATCCACAGGTCAAGCTGCGTTTCCTAGCATTGGTGCACTTGAGGGCCAGCCCAAGTCCATTCAGGACCCTTCACACAGCTATGGTGGAAATCAGAGATGAGCAGGGGAGACATGGTGCTGGGCACGGAGAAATCTGTGGCACTAAGCGGCATCCTCCTGCCTAAGTTTCAGTGGCTTCCTTTTGTTGGAGACGCTGCAAGAATGGAGGTCACAGCCACCTTCAGTTGGAACCATCCTGTAGAGTCATTCATTCTGCAAACATTTCCCAAGCCATGCTGAGTGCCAGGGCCCACGCTGGGCACTGGAGTCACGAAGATGAATCAGGCAAGGCCTCTTCCCTCGGGACTTCCCAGCCTAGGGGAGGAGGCAGAGCCCCACCTGAATGATGCTGCCGAGGTTGGGGCAGAGAGGGGCATGGAGGTAGGTGTTAGCTTGGGAGAGTCGGGGAAGGCTCCACCGGTGAGCTGGGTTTGAATTGGACCTTGGAGAAGGAGTAGGTGTTCACACGCTGGGAAGTGGGGAAAGGCTGTCTAGGTCTAGGGCCTGCCCTCAGCACACCCCATAAGCCATCAGCAGATCATCCTTTCAAATTCTGGGTCAACTCAAGAGCACCTCCCCAGCTCCATCTGCTCCTCTACCCCACCTGGCCTGGGTTACTTAGGGCTGAGAACTCAGACACAGCACCTGGGGAGACTGCCTGCTGGACCTGAGCCACCAGCTTAGTTCTTTTCTGACACGTGGGTCCTGCTTATGCCTGTACTCCCTACGGCCTGGACTGCTGCTGTACCAAACTCCATGCCCCTCACCTCCCAGGCCTCTCTGATGCCACCTTGTGGCTCATCAGGTCTCCAAAGCCACCAGTCCCATGAGTCCAGTGGGGTGCACACACCTGCACCTGGATCCTGGTACCACAGTTGTGAGGTCTGGGGCAACTTGCCACTCTCTTTCATTTCCATGGGCTACGTGAGATAACTAAGATGCATGGAGCACCTCCCCAAAGGCTGGCACAGGAGGGCTGGGGTAAACAGCCGCTCTATTGTCAAGTGAATTATTATTTGCATGCAGAGAACTGGAAGGCACAATTGTCCAGCAAATAGACCCTGAGTTGTGGAATCTGCTCAGCCCACCAGGGGCCGTGCCAGGACTGCTGGGGCAAAGGGCTGGAGCTCAGCACTGTGTGCTGGGATGCTACACTGAAAAGAAACTGAGGCTCCAGCCCTGTCCCCAGGCCCCCGGGCTTGGGCTGGGTTTCCTACATTGGCAATTTCCCTTTCAAGCTTCTCCCAAACTCTCTCCGTATTAGCATGAGAATAGGGCGCCGGCTGAGACCAGAGGGTCCAAAGGTATTTGTATTCCAAAGAGCTTCCTCCGTTCCCTCAAAGTCCTTGTTGCCAGAGCTGGGAGGCTGGGCTGGGATCCAGAGGCCACTGTGGGCCAGCGAGGGAGGAGAGACACCCACCAGAGGCCACCCTGTGCTCCTGGCCCTCTACCCTGAGGCCTCTCAGAGGGGGCTGCCTCTTCTCCGAGCTCCCACCCCTGTAGTAAGCCTCAATTGTGTGTGTGTTTGTGGCAGGGGGGAGGCTCTCTCATCTGAAAAAGCATATTCCATGTAATAAGTGCTTTGATTTGTTTTTTGCCTCAACCTTTTATATCTTTGATGTTTTAACTCCTATACTATTCATGGGAGGAGTTTGAAGTTTGTGTGCTTATCACAAGGGAGCCTGGAATTTTAGAAGGCTGAGAGACGTGGACCAGTGGGATTAATGATAATAACTGTAATAACAGCTAACGGAGGTGAGCATTTGCCCCATGCCAGCCATATGCTGAGGGTTTTACAGACACTATGTTTTTCCAGTCCTCATTACAACCTTGAGCCACTGTTACAATCCCCATTTTACAGATGGGGCAACTAGGCCTTAGAAGAGTAAAGTAACTCGCCCAGTACCCTAAAATCAGTCAATGGCAGCATGAACCACAGCGCCCCGGCATCTCCCCACCCCTCTGACGCCTCTTTGGGAAGGGCGAGCACTAACGGGGAGTTTGGGGAACCATGACCAGAGTAGGTGTTAGTCGAGGCAGAACTCCTCTCCTCAGCCCTGCTCTCGAGGTGCCCACGCCAGGGAGGACAGACTGGCACCCAAGTTAATCAACACCCTGCAAGCCTCGTGTGCAGCTGTGGGGTCAGAGCCCTCAGGGTTTCCCTGTTGGGCTGAGCACAGCGGCATTTCCAAGGGATGGTGCAGGAGTTGGGGAGCAGGAAGACAAAACACGCCAGTTCTATTCACAGCACCCCGCGCTCCCCACAAGAAAGAACCCAGAATCCTGGGCCTGCCCTGCAGGAATGGTCTTTAATTATCTGCCCAACTGCTCTCCCCCATCCTTTGTCTCTGTTGCCCAGACACACTTGACACGTCCTCTTCCCCTCCTCCCTGCCCACCGAGAGCCAAGAACACATCAAGCCCTTCAGCTGCTCTGTATGGAGGGAAGAAAGACTCCAAGCCCAGCCCTGTGGTCCCAACCACAAATCCCCAGCCAAGCCCCATGCAGAGGCAGGCCTGTGATCCCTTCCACTGGCTTTATTCTGTGAAATTTGCCCTTTGCTTCCCATTCCATCACGAATTTCAGGTTTCATACAAACCAGTTTTAATGTCTGGCTTCCTCATCCAAACTGTCCTAGGATCCCAGTGTGATGTGGAAAATTCTAAGCATTCTTTCCATATCGGAGTAGGAGTACTTGGTGTGACCCCAACAGGAAGTGCTAATGAGATTTCAGGCACTGTGGCTGAGAGACTCCGAGGTAATTCCTGGGATCTGTGAATCACACAAGGACCACGGGGCCCTCTGCAGACCGGGGTGCAAGGCCTTAACCTAAGTCCAAAGGGGCTGGAGGTGGGGCTAGGAACAGGCTAGGTGCTAGGAGGTGGGGGGCTGTGGAGCGAGCAGCTTCCCCAGGCTTTTCGTCTGCTCCTCATTAGCCTCTCTCTCTGCCTGAGGAGGTAATTAAACCTTCCTCCCATCAAAGGCTGAGGGCTGGCTTCACCCCAAGGCCTATCTGGCATAGAAGGAGGGTAATGAGAGCTCTCACCAGGCCCAGGGAGGGGGTCAAAGCCCAGCCCAGGGATGGCCCCCACCCAATCACACACACACATCCAGGAGACCAGGTTTGAAAGACTCCATGAGGGCTACCCAGGCCTGAGGAAGAAAGCCCAGCAACTCAGGCTGTCCTGACGTTCAAAGGTGTGAGCGCTGTTGTCCTGGGCCCTGGAGTTCAGGGGTTCAGGACTCAGCCATGAAGGAGTCAGAGGGGAGGGTACATGCCCACACGTTGCTCCTCTAATTAAACAGAGCACAGGACAAGGACCAAGGGTGCTCTGACAGCTCAGAAGAGGGAGCCGCAGAGTCCCTCTTATTATCCCCTTATTATCCCACAGAAAGGAGGAGGAAGAGTAGTTGTATGCATGATTGTATTAGTCCTTTCTCATGCTGCTCATAAAGACATAACTAAGACTGAATAATTTATAAAGGAAAGAGGTTTAATTGACTCACAGTTCAGCATGGTTGAGGAGTCCTCAGGAAATTTACAATCATGGCAGAAGGGGGAAGCAAACATGTCCTTCTTCACATGGCATCAGGAGAGAGAAGAATCAGTGCCCAGTGAAGGGAGAAGCCTCTTATAAAATCATCAGATCTTACGAGAACGAATTCCCTATCACAAGAACAGGATGGGGAATACCACGCCCCATGATTCAATTATCTCCACCCGGTTCCTCCCATGACACATGGGGAATCTGGGACCTACAATTCAAGATGAGATTTGGGTGGGGACATAGCCAAAACATATCAATTATGATGATGAAATTGACCCAGCTCCCTTTGTTGGAGTCCTCATTGTACAGGAGGCACTGTAATGAGCCCTGGGTATGCTTTATTTCATTCAGTGACAGCCTCACCACAACCCTTTAGAGGCAGCTTCTTGTTATTCCCTCATTTGTTCCCAGAAGTGTCATCTGAAGCTTGGAAAGGTTAAGTAGCTTGGCCCAATTACAGAGTGGAGACAGGAAGGCTTCCTTGGAGATATGGCTTTTGAGGGATGGGAGGATGGCAGGAAGGCCATGGTGGAGCTGGAGGGGAGGGCAGAGGGCAGGTGGGTGCTGAGAGTGGCAGGCAGTCCAGAGAGGGTGGCGCTGGTGATGTGGGGAGGGGCCTGCAGGGAATGTTGCAGTAGATCTTGGAGGCAATAGAGAGTCATTGAATGTTTCAGAGCTCAGAAGTAATGGAAACATGCCTTAGGGACAGTGTTGTAGGCTGGAGAGAAGAAGCTGGTATATAGCAGTGCCAGGAGGGTGGTCTGGTCCCTAGCTCCAAAAGCCTGCACTCCTGGCTCTGATCCAACAGGAGAGGAAGTTCCTGGAGCCCACCAGGAAGGATTCTGGCCCAGAGCCACTTTTGGCCATACCACCCGGCCTCAGGCAGCAGGCTGCCATGACACTCGACCTGGTACAGTGGGAGTCAGCTATACCTCTTTGAGCCTCAGTTTCCCCATCTGCTCTGGGTTGCTACTAGCTTCCCCCAGCCATAGGAAGGCCTAGATGGGCTCCCTCCCTTTTGAAGAGAGCTCTTGAATCCCAGGGAGAAGCACATTTAATGGGAGGGTTTGAGGCCAACCTCCAACTTTCAAGCAGCAGCTGCTTCACCCAGAGCAGCTGCTCAATTACCTCTGAATCTTCTTGCTGGCATGGAGCCAGCTGACCACTGCAGGGCCATGCCAAGTCCCCAAGCCACATCCACAGATCATACCCTTCCCCAGAATTCCCAGATGGCTGGGTGGGGGTGTGGATAGCTCAGGACTTTTCCCTCCTACCCAAAACTGCTTCCTCGTGCCAGTGGGTCAGACCAGTAGCCTGGAAGAGAAAATGTTTTAGCCACAGAGACCTCGTTTGAATTCCCACAATAGTGTTTGGCGCTAGGACTGGGAGGCCCTTCTCAACCCGTCCATCCACCCTGGGCACCGTTATTAGTCATGAACAGCTCCCTCTAGGAGTGGTTTTATGAGAACCTTTTTTTTTTTTTTTTTTTTTTTG
>NW_016107518.1:1178796-1250014 GCF_001604975.1 Cebus imitator
TTTTTGTATTTTTAGTAGAGACGGGGTTTCACCATGTTGACCAGGATGGTCTTGATCTCTTGACCTCGTGATCCACCCGCCTCGGCCTCCCACAGTGCTGGGATTACAGGCTTGAGCCACTGTGCCTGGCCTATGAGAACCTTTTTAACCTCTGGTTTGGAGCAGGCTTGGACGGTGCGATTTCGAGACAGACGGGGCAGGAAAGGAAGCCAAGCAAACCAAGCACTGATAACTAACTAGGTTGGGGCGTTCATCTCAAAAGCCACAAACAAGAAGCACTGCCCCAGCTGGAGCTTTGGTTGAAGCCATCCCATTGCAGGAGCCTAGCAGGAGTTCCCCAGGTCCGTGACAAAACACACATAGGTGTATGTGTACACAGCCGTGAGTGCATGTGTGCACAGACACACACACACACACAAGCAGTAATCTAGGAGAGACTGTGGACTTTTTCTTTCTGGATACTTTCTTTTTTCTTTCATTTATTTATTTATTTAAGACAGGGTCTTGCTCTGTCCCTCAGGCAGAAGTGCAGTGGCATGATCATAGCTCACTGCAGCCTCTGGGGCTCAGGCAATCCTCCCACCTCAGCCTCCCAAGTAACTGGAACTACAGGCATACACCACCATGCCTAGATCATTTTTAAATTTTTTGTAGGGATGGGATCTCATCTCACCATGTTGTTCAGGCTGGTCTTGAACTCCTGGCCTGAAGTCATCCTCCTGCCTTGGCCTCCGAAAGCTTACAGGCATGAGCCACCAATGCCTAGCCTCTGGAGATTTTCTGATATCAGGTGATCAGGACGTGTCCACCACATCCTCATCCCAGAGCTGATGAAAGAACTGGTACTATGCAGGACTGAGTTCTGCATAGATTTGAGGACTGGGCTGTGACTGCTTCCCTGGGAAGTCTTTTCACTGATTCTTTCGGGACGGTGGTGGTGGCGAGAGAGGTGGGGTGGGGAGGTGTGTGGGAAGGCTACCCTTCTGCAGTGAGGTGACTCAGTCCAGGGCATAGCAGCAGGGGAGTACTAGAAGGGAAATACAGTTTTTATTTTTACCCAGGGATGCTGCCACAAGGTGTCAGTAAAGGCTCAGAGAGGTTGGCTGACTTGCCCAAGGTCACACAGGCCTTCTGATACCCAGCCCTGGGCATTTCCCACTAGACCCAGAGAGATCTGCTCTGTCTGAAGCCGAGTGGAGGAATCATAACGCAAGCTCAAGAAGACCTGAACGACCTTGCTGGGTGGTAACATCAGAAGGTAACTTCCTGGGCTCAGGCCTCCAAGGGGGAAGGCTCTGTCAGATTACATCAGTGAAATGGGAGGAGGAGGGGTGGGGCCTGGGCTCTGAGACAATGTGTGAGGCTGACATTGATGGCACAGCAGTGACCTCTACCCACCCCCACACCACCCCAATTCTTCCAGAATGATCATGGCATAACTCCACTACCCACATTTATCTGCACGCCTTCCTTCAACCCCCAGAGGAAGCCACTTCATCAATCAGTCAGATAAAGAGGCCAGGTCCTTTCTGCTGGGGTTTTGAGGCTGGTGCTATTTAATTTCCTTTTCTTCAAAGGCAAGAAAAGGCCTTGGCAGGCTCGGGACCCTCTGATGCTCCCACCCAGGGAGAGGCTCTCTGCTTTGGTCTTGCTCTCCTTTCTGCCTGGCCTTGTGTTGAAAGCTCACTTTCTCTACTGGGCTCCCGGGCCCAAGTTGCTGGGCACAGTAGGGGCAATGGTTAGCATTTGCTGAATGACTCTTCAAGGGAGTCCTTTCTGGAGTGGCCAGCTTCCCCCCTGCCTCTTCCAGCTCTCACGGCCAGAGGGCTGAGGACTGTGTCTTCCGGGGCAGGTGCCCACCTGTAGCAGAAGCTGCTGGCTGGTGGACCCAAGCCTTTCCACACCCCTTTTTCCCTAGCCTCCTCCCAGTGACTGGTCTAGAAATAGCCATGGGACCCACTTCTGTTCAACAAGGTAAGAGTGAAGTCACTGGGTAGGGTTTCAGGACATTCTTAATGTACCGTACAGAACTGGCATTCCCCTTAGCCTTCCCATCTTCTTTCTGCCTGGAAGCTGGATCTAGGTGTGGAGTTGCTGCAGCCACATTGCAGTTATGCAGTAACAAGCATGAAGACAAAGGCTTTCACACTAAGGCTGGTGGAAGGGTCAATGAGAAGAGCCTGGAGCCTTGATGGCCTGGGGGTCCCAGTCTGCCCACCCCTGAATTTCGTGTTATATGGAATAGTGACCCTCCCCACCCCACCGTGCCCCTGTTAGGACACTGTTTATTAGGTTCTCTCTTACTCACTCTCATATGCATCCTTAATTGTTATACCACCATCCTCCAGTTAGAAATGCTGAGCTTAGGTGGAAAGGGATCTCTTTCCCCCAACCTTGGTGCTGGCGGGAAAGGTCAGAACTCTGAGCTTCCAATGCGCTGTGAGTCCAGGATCCTTTGGAGCAGGAAATGCCCTGGAGATGAGGCTAACTTTTGAGTGACCAGTAGCTTCTCTAATAGACCAAGCTCAGGGACCATGCAGTATCTTCCCCTTCTGTGGAAGTGCTCTGCTTTTCCTATCCCATGCTATGCACTCTCCCAGCTCCACCAGCCTCCTGACTAGCTCCTAGGTGTCTTTCAAGACAGCCCATGTCCCCTCTTCCAAGAAGCCCCTGCCACCCCCATCACCCATCCCCAGAATGGGTTAGGCATTTTCCCCTGGACACCTACAATACCCTATGCCACCTGTAACACTGCATTTGTCACCAAAGATGTCATGCACCATGTGTACATGTGTCTGCCTGGTACCAGATAAAGCGTCTTTTTGCCTTTCCAAGCTGGGTACCTATAGCAGGTGTTCCAGTCATTCAGTGAGTCATTGTTCTCTAGCTCATTCATTCATTCCAGGTTCATTGAGCTTCTCCTAGAGATCCAATGCCAGGTGGAGCAGCTCTGCTGTGCCAAGCTGTCACAGGGCCCAGTGCACCTTGCAAATGGATCCTCAGGAGCAGTCCCAGAAGGTTGGCCTCAGGGATGGGTCCTCCAGCCACAGGCCTTGCTCTTACCGCTTACCAGAGCAGGGAGACATGCAAGCTTGGAGCCAAGATAGCAAAGTCGGATCTCATTCTTGGCCTTCTACTTCCTCCCTGCACCCCACTCCGCCCTGCCATTCAAAGAGGAGAGTCAAGGCCAGAGTGTCCACATGGGTACGATGGTGCTGGGGGTACCTTGCAGGGCCTGCAATTTTAATCACCTCCTCCACGACTCAGATTTGGGAGCTGAGGATTAAGGAGGAGGCAGGGCCAGAGGAACAGGACTGCTTCTAGAACGCCTAAAGAAATTGAATTTACAATCAAAACTCTTTTCACAGAGAAAACTTCAAGTCCAGATGATTTTCCTGGTGAATTCTTGCAAATATTTAAGAATGAATAAGCAAATCTTATTATAAAAACTCCTCCAGATAACAGAAAAAGGAAATTCTAAGTCATTTTACGAGGCCGGCGTGATATTGATATCTCAATTCCCACATCTGTAAAGTGGGGATAATAATAGATGATGCCCACCTCTGAGGTAGGCAGCAAGATTTGGATGAAGGGAGTTGTAAGTATAGCCCTTAGCATGATCCCTGCATCTAATATGTCCTCAACGTTAGATGCCAGCAATCGACGCAGCCAAGCCCCGATTCAGGCCAAGGCCTATGTCCCATCTGCACCATGCTGAGTCTAGAATGGCATTCCTTAGACAAAGAAAGTGAAGAGAAAAGAGAGCTGGGGAATGGTGTTGAAACAGCCCGTCTCCTCATGGCCACTTCTCCAACTTGATCTCGCTGAACCCTCACAAACACTCTTCAAGGTAAGTGTATCAATCCCATTTCACAGATAGGAAAATTGAGGTTCAAAGAATCTGCAACTAACTTCATAAAGTCAAAGCCAGGCCTGTCTTTGAGATAAGGCAACTTACTAACCAACCAATCCATGGCAATGAAGCTCTCTGACTTTGGGCCTAGGTTATCTGTGGATTTAAGGGTTCCTCGCTTTTTTTTTTTTTTTTTTTTTTGAGACGGAATCTCACTCTGTCCCCCAGGCTGAAGTGCAATGGTGCGATCCCGGCTCACGGCGACCTCTGCCTCCTGGGTTCAAGTGATTCTCCTGCCTCAGCCTCCTTAGTAACTGGGACTACAGGCATGTGCCACCACGCCTGGCTAATTTTTGTATTTTTAGGAGAGGCGGAGTTTCACCATGCTGGCTACACTGGTCTTGAACTCTTGACCTCAAATGATCCATCCACCTCAGCCTCCCAAAATGCTGGGATTACAGGCGTGAGCCGCCGCGCCCGGCCAAGGGTTCCTCACAATAAAACAACTGAAAGGGTTTCTCTCCAGGCTGTTAGACAAGAGACGCACATGGAGAGTTCCGACATAAAACTGCCATTGTCTCCAGAGTTCCCATGGGCCTGCAGACCCCAGCAGGTCACCACCTGCCCCAGCCCTTACCTGCCCGTAGCATGAGGAGACGGGTCACCCACCTCCTGCCTTATGGGAGAGGGAGCCTGGGGAATGGGCATAAGGTTATTATTGCACGAATAGTACATAGATACATTCTCACTGTAACAAAAACTTAACCAATTCCGAAATATATTGAACTCCCCTACCCAGAGGGGAATACCGCTCAACCCAGGATAGATCTTCCTCCAGACCGGCTTCTGTGCGTTTATCTCATTATACAGACGCATCATTTCAAGTCGTTCTTTCACATGACTGCGATCATCCTGTAGGTATTGTTCTGCAACTTATTTTTTTCACTTCACAATCCCACGTGCTATTTATATGCCTCCTTTACTTCCCCGATGAATTGAGGAGGTTTACCAGAGTTCCAGAGGGTGGGTGCAGAGCCCTAGAAAGAACGTGGGACTGGAGTCACGCTGACCTGGATTGAAATCCTGCCATTGCGTCTGGGTGACCTTGGACCAGTCCTTAAACCCTCTGAGCTCCAGTTTCCTCACCTGCAAACTGGAGACAGCAAGAGTGGTTACCTCAGAGGCTCAGTGTGAGACTTCACTATGCTATGACAAAGTGATGTTAATAACTTCAGATCCTCAGCCTCCCTGGGGTTTTGGGTACAAGGATTTAAGGGTCTGGAGGTCCCTGGTGGGCAAGATGGTCCTTAGAGCTCAGATCCCAAGGCCTTGAGCAAGTCCTTCCTTACCCAAGGCAGACAAGATACGGGAAGAGACAGAGACCCTGCAGAGAGGAGAGCAGAAGGCAAGGGACAGCCCCGGCATAGAGGGACATGAGACACCCTGAGTCAGTGCACCATGGCTGCAGACCACACTGGACCTCTCCAGCTACACTGGGAGTGCTGGGTGTTCTGCTCCTCCACATCCCATAGAGGTGGCAGTGGTGACATCTGCCTGGCCTCTGCTTTCCCTAAGCTGGGAAAAAGCAAGCTGCTTCGTTCTCTTTTTTTGAAGATACAGGGTCTTGTTCTGTCACCCAGGCTGGAGTGCAGTAGTGCAATCATGGCTTACTGGGCTCACTGCACCCTCGACCTCCCAGGCTCAAGCACCCTCCCACCTCAGCCTCCTGAGTAGGTGGGATTACAGGCACATGCCACCACAACCCAGCATTTTGATTTTTTGATTGATGTTGCCCAGGCTGGTCTCGAACTCCCGGGCTCAAGCGATCCTCCCACCTCAGCCTCCCAAAGTGCTTGGATTACAGACTTGAGTCACTGCCCACTGTCCCGAGCTGCTCTTGGTATCTGCTGATGCCTATTGAATGATTCCATGATCCATTCCTTGACTTCTGAAGCCTGTTGGAAGATTCTTCTCCCTATTTTGAAAATGGGGAAACTGAGGAAAGGGAACATCAGAACCTCTAGACATCATCTGGCCCAGCTGCCTCATTCAACAGATGAAGAGACAGAGACCCTGCGGGGAGAAGAGCAAAAGGCATGGGACAGTGCGATAAACACTCACTACATTCAGGGCCAGATGTTTTATTTAATCCTCACCCACCCCCATGAGGTAGGTATTGCCATGTCCCATTTTACACGCCAGAGAGCTTAGGTGGCTTTCTCCAGGGAGCACTGCCAACAGGAGCCAGAGTTAGAACTCCAGTGTGCGAGTCTCTCACATACCCGCTCCCGGCGCTGCCCTCCTGCCAGTCCTCCCCCCTACCCTGCCTCATCTTCCTGGCCTGCCCCCTGGGCTGCAGCTCCCTAGGAGGCCTCTCTGACCACCCTCCTGTGCCCCACTCCTCCAACACAGACATCCGTCCTGACCTCCAGGACTCCTGAGCTCCTTGACTTGATGAAGAATCTGTCTTCTCTGAAGGCTGAGGCAGGAGAATCGCTTGAATTCAGGAAGCGGAGGTTGCAGTGAGCCGGGATCATGCCATTGCACTCCAGCCTGGGCAACAAGAGGGAAACTTCATCTAAAAAGAAAAGAATCTGCCTTCTCTCCCGAGACTGTGAGTCGTCAAAGACAGAGTCATTCTGGAACATCTCTGGGTCTTCACATCTGCACAGAGCCTGGCCCAAAAGAAACAAATGTAGATGTTTGTGGAAAGAAAGGAGGGATGGAGGGAGGAACTCCAAAGCTATGCTCTTTCCTCTGTCCCACAGCTTATTTGACAGAGCCAAGGCTCCAAGTTTTAATCTCACATTGCACATCCCCGCCCCCGACCTCACTGCCTCACTGCCGCTGGTCCTCTCCCTGCTCCCCAGCCTCCCTCTCCCAAGTGCTAGTGCTCCCCACCGGTGAGAGCACAACCCCCCCTCCTCCCTGGCCACACCGCTTGAAGCCCTCAGGGACTCCTCTGCCAAATGAATCCCACCAGGTCCCCGGGCCTCAATGTCGGCTCTCTCATCAGGCCGCTCCCCTTAAGCAGGTGACAAGGCCTTGACCACAGACCTATGGAGGAAGGTCTTGGAGGCCTGGCCTTGCCTGGCCCTTCGAAGCAGCTGAGAAAGTGGCCACCTCCTCCACAGTGCCGCCCTCCTGCTGGCTGGAGACTGTGTGGTCTGCTCCCTCTCCGAGGTGGGGAGGGGGCTGGGGAGACTCCCAGGGTTTGTCAGCGGAGAACCATAGTTGGGGAGGACTGTGTTTCCATGGATACAGGCCATGGGAGCTGCTGGGAGATGGGGCCATGGTGTACACAGACACAGATCCACACGGACCTGCAAGAAAAATAGCAACAGATTTGCTGAGTCATTGGCCCCACATATTTATAGTCTCTGGCAAAGGCAGACCTGCCTATCAGAGGCTAATAATACTGCAGCAGCGTGTTAATTGCAAAGACGGGGCCTTCAAGCATCCATTCAGACACCCGAGACCGCTCCTTGAATAAAGAGTGGGGCCCTCACAATGAGAGCCGGGATGCGTGGAGGCAGCGTGTGTGCTGCGGAGTGTATGTGTGTGCAGGTATGTGGAACCCGGCTGTGGCACGTCCATTCGGAAAGCCAGGCCGAAACCAGCCTGCAGCAGAACGTTCGAAAGCGTTCTTCAATCACCTAAGGACACCTAGGATTCAGCCCACTCTACAGATGGGCAGGTTGTGAGGAGGTCAATGAGAGGAGAGCAGGCTGGTTGGCGATGTCCCAGGGGGTGAGAGGGGGTGGACGAGGTGCTGGTCTGCAGCCATAAGAGACCTTTTTGGGGACAGCCCTTTCCTCTAGGTCTGCACAGTTGGGTAGTTAGGAGAAAGAAGCAGGCCTCCGTCTTCCGGAAGGTCAGCCCCAGTGGGCCACCTGACACGCC
Source organism: Cebus imitator (assembly GCF_001604975.1). Classification (NCBI taxonomy): domain Eukaryota; kingdom Metazoa; phylum Chordata; class Mammalia; order Primates; family Cebidae; genus Cebus; species Cebus imitator. The sequence continues at coordinate 1,186,553 of NW_016107518.1, forward strand.
TGAGATCCCACAGGAACCCAATACAGGAGGCAGAGTCAAGGACACAGATGCCGGGAGCCTGGGTGACATCTTGAATACACGCCCAACGGCTAAAGTCGGCCCTAGAAGACAGTCTGTATCCCTTGCCTCAGGGAGCCAGGACAGGCATCCAGCTCTGAATCCGGCGAGCCAAGTCCTCACCTCCTATGACTTCCACCAGACATGGTGCTCCTGCCCTTGGAGCGCGGTCTGATAGTGGCATTAGTTATATGTCACTGCCTGCAATGACAAAGGGCTTCATATGTTCCCAGCACCTGGAAGAGCAGACCCTCGGTGAGGGCTTGTGAAAAACCAAATCCCTCTGGTTCTTTGAAAGCAATTCTCAGTCCCTCGACTCTTCTGAACTCCAGGCCACATACTCCCCTAGCTTGGGTTCAAGTCTTGTTCCAGGCTCTGGTCCTCTCTGGATGTGCTCCTTTCACACTGAGCCCTTCACTGGATGCAGAGGGCAGATGATGGGTCTCTGAAGGGATCACCGCCTTCTGATTTCAGCACATACACTCCTGCCTTCTGGACAAGGAGGGCAAGGACTGCTGAGTGAGCCCTTCCCTTCGCTGCAGCTGACACCTCCACCCTCCAGCCCAGCCTAGGAGGACAGGGTCATACTCTCTCCCCGAGGGATCTGACAGCAGATGGGTCGTGGCCTCCGGGGACCCCTGAGGAGCTGCAGAGCGAGGTTCTGCAAGGAGGAGGAGTAACCAGGTTCGCTGCATGAGCTGGGCCTCCATTTCTCCCACTCCTACCCCCAAAACAGCTCAATCATTCGTGACTGAGTTCACAGCATTCTGAAGTAAGGAGGCAGGCAAGGAGGGAGGAAGGGAGAGAAGAGAGGGACATCCTTTCAGTTCTCACTTCTCTTCAGGAGAAGGTTGACTCAAGAGCTATTATTAATAGTAAATTAAATAGTGCAGTTATTCTGAATAATAAAAAGCTCTTCTGTTCCAAGTTTCCACTGTCCTCTCTCGAGGGAAATACCTGCTGTGGCCTGAGAGGTGGCATCCAGTGAATGGCATTAATAGGACAAAGCAGATGCTCCCACCATGCCCAGTCACAGGCCACCAAGTTCCCTCCAAAGTGCCTCCCCCACCCGAGCATCAGGTGCAGAGAGAAGACAGGCTTCACGTGCCCCAGACACCCTGCGTGATCACACCTTAGAGCCCAGGCTGTGTTCACCTCAGGGTAGAAACCTTGCCGATGGCATCCCTGCTGGTGAAGAGTGGCATTCCCACTTACCAGCCGCATGACCTTGGGCAAGCTCTCCAATGGTTCCAGTCCCTCATCTATAAAATGGGGATAATGACAGTATCTCTCTCATGGGGTTGCTAGAAGGATTAAGGTTAATGCACACAACATTGTTATTACACATATAAAGGACTTAGAACTACGCCTGGCATTTTGCGCAATGTAAAGTTTTGTGAGATGGGAGGTGGCCGGGCTGGGCAGAAGGCAAGTGCAATATCTAAGACTCTATGTGTCAGTGTCATTGTGACTGAAACCGTGACAGCAGAGAGCTCCTCAGTAGGTGTCAGCCCAGGCTGATGACGGGGATGCAGCGATGAGATGTCCTGCCCCTCTCTGGGACTCAGTTTCTTCACCCACGAATGGGGGATGAAGGTGTGTGAGGCGACAGCTATGGCCCAGCCTGCACTGACCTGGAACTTATAAAAACAGCTAACGTCCATTGAACTCCTCCTACGTGCCGGGCACTGTGCTGAGTGCTTTAGTCAGTCAGTCATTCATGCAATCCTCACAACAGCTCCATAGGTAGGTACTCTGTGTCATGGATGAAGAAATTGGGGCTCAGAGAGGTTAAGTAACGTGCCCAACATCACACAGTTAGCAACAGGTGGAGCTAGAATTTGAACCCGGGTCTGCCAAACTCCACAACTCAGCTCCCACGCCTTTGAAGTCACGTCATCTAACTTCTTTTTGTTGTTGTTGTTGAGATGGAGTCTCACTCTGTCACCAGACTGGAGTGCAATGGCGTGATCTCGGCTCACTGCTACCTCTGTCTCCTGGGTTCAAGTGATTCTCCTGCCTCAGCCTCCGGAGTAGCTGGGACTACAGGCATGTGCCACCACACCCAGCTCAACTTTTGTATTTTTGGTAGAGACGGGGTTTCCCCAACCTAACCTCTTATGATATTGTAACCAGGAATGTGTTGTGTAACTCGGGATTGCTTGGACAAAGGGAGGGGGCAAAAATGAAAGGGCAGGTCGGAGCTGCTCCTGTGCCACCTCAGGCTTAGCGGCCACGCAGCGCTCCACTGAAACAGGTTGAACACCCTTTAGCCAACATGATGAGGATCATAAGCGTTTCCGACTGGGGATTTTTTTTTTCTTCAGATTTTGGAATATTTACAAATACTTACTGGTTAAGCATCCCAAATCTGCAAATCCCAAACCCAAACCTGAAATGCTCTGATGAACATTTCCTTTGAGCATTATGTCCACACTCAAAAAGTTTCCAGTTTTATAGTATTGCAGGTTTCAGATTTTCAGACTTGGGATACTTAGCCGGCATCCGCTTATCTGAAGAGGCGAGAACTCTAGCTGGCTGCCTCGTGGTTGGGGGAACACAGAAAGTTGAAAATGGACCCCATGGAGAATGAGGTGGGAAGACTCTGGGGGAATCAAGGCATGAGTCCGGGGCCCAGTAGAGAGGTAGCCGCAGAGCTATGGCCAGGCCCAGGTGCAGAGCTGGTGCTAGCATCTGGGACATGCAGGAAACCCGGAGGGATGCAGCCTGTTGAGAGCCCCTCCTGCTCACTGCCTCCCATCTACTCCAAGTCATCTGGTCCCTCCTGGGCCCACTTGGCTTCCCTCTCCTGCGTCTCCAATGGCAGCAGCTTTTGAGGGGGGAGCGCTCTCCCCTGGGGCCCCGACGCTGTGCTAAGTCGTTGTTTCTGAGGAGGAAACAAGGCCCACTGCATTTTCTAAAGAGGCTCCAGGGAGGTGTAGCTGCCTGTGAGGCCTGCAACTGGGGCCTCTCTGTGCCCACCACGGGGCCGGCGAGCCCTGCAGGTCACAGGCAGTAGGTCAAGCAAGCAGGGTGGTCCACGAGTGTGAACAAAGCGTTTGACCTAGGGCAACATTCGTGGTGGGGAGACACCAGGCTGGGAGATGAGACGGGGACGGATCAGGCTGGTCCTAAACCTCCTGGAGCTTCTAGAGATAGAGACAGAAGCTACCCTCCCCCTGGTAAGTAGCAAAGAGGCAGGTAACTGAGCTTTGTGGGGTCGGAGGGGGGGCCTGATAAGTCCTACCTTGGAAGGAAGGTGGGAAGGACATTCTAGGCAGGGGAGCAGCCACGTGAGAAGGCGGGAGGCATAGGAGACGTGGGGGAGCCTCCCTCCAGGAGTTCTGGTCCTGCGTGGTCCCAGCGGAGAGAATGGGGGCGGTGAGGGGGGTGTGGACAGAGGACAGTTGTAAGAGACCTGGAAAATGCACACAGAAGCTCAAGTTTCCTGCTGAAGGCAACAGGGAGCCACTAAAGGGAGTCGTGATCGGAAAGATCATCCTGGGACAAGGTGACACCCCATCCAGCTCTCCAGAGCCCCAGCTCAAGCCCTTGGACGTCACAGTGCTCCTGCCTGGGAGGCCATCCTGGATTAGAGAGTGACGAGGGAAAAGTTACGAGTTCACATCCACGGGACCCAGCACAATAGAGATTCAGCCAACACAGGTTCTCCCCAGCAATGGATCTCTTCTCCGATTCACAGATGTCTGTGTTACAAATGATGACATTTACATATCAGAAAATCAGTCCCCATAATTTATGCCAATTACCAAAAAGGAAATAGTTTTGTGATAATCTTAACCGACATCAAAAACTCATTTGATGGCACCGAGCATCCATTCTGCTGAAAACCCTTAGTAAAATAAAAATAAAAGAACATTTCCTCGGCACAATAATTTAAAAAAATCTCTGCAACCAACCATCAACATCATCCTTGGCAATAAAACACCTAGCCAGAGTCATTCATATTTACGTCAGGGTGGGGTGGGAAAGCGTGCTATTATCACAATTATTTCACATTGTTTTGGAAGTTTCAGCCAAGGCAATAAGACATTAAAAGATAAAAGGAAACACATTTGGAAAGGAGGAGAAATTGCCATCATTATTTGTACATGATATTACTGTTTATCCAGAAAACTCATGAGAATCAACAGAAAAACTAATAAGAGACTGTGAGCGAGGTCAGAAAGATAGTTTTGAAATAAATACACCTGGCAAAATCCAGTTAGAAACCTTAAGAAGAAGAAAAGTGAGGAATGGATGAGGCAGGAGCTCAAGGGTGCTCAAGGCTACAGAATAAATCCAAGCACCTCAAAGGTCTCCTGTTGGGGCCCAGCCTAGCAGGGATGGGGAGAGGAAGATGGGGTGCAGCAGCTAGAGCTACCGAGAGCAGGGAGGCAGGGAGGAAAGGGGTATCCTGAATCGTCTTTCCGGGCTGGTAACAGTTAGGCTTGGATGGGGGGCTGCCCTATTGGGGGAATATCCAGCCCGGTGGGCCTGGTTCCCAGCAGCCCTGGCAGACAGCAGCTCAGGGCAATGGGAAGCAGGCAGTTCCTGACAGGCAATACCTGACTGCTGGGGGCTCCAGGATCCAGCAGGTCCAGGGTAGAGGACTGCAGACCCTGATGGAGAACTGTCATCCACTGCGGGGCACAGAGGCCAGCAAGTGAGATTCCAGCTCAAAGAGTGTCGCTGAACATTTGGTAGGCTGATTACAAATTGCTCCTCTGGATTCATTAAAGTAGATTTCCCAAGAGAACCTGTCTACGGCAAAGAGGCACACCCAGCCAACCTTTAAGCTCCCTTCTGATGTCAGGCGCTGGCTCCTCAGCTCTCTGCCTCCAGGCTCCTGGTAACTGGGCCCTTTCTTGCTTGGGGTGGCATGATTCCCCTGGAGGCATCCGGCAAGGCTGCAGATGCACAGGCACTAGCTGCAGTGCTCCCTGGGCCATTCTCAGAAAGTGAAGCTTGATTTTTCACTCCATCCATGGTGTGATTATGGCATGAAATCCATGCACGGCTCCTCTCACATGATGAACAATCTTTGTGATTTCTATCCAAACTTCTTTCTCTTTTGTCCTCCTCATTCACAGGCCCCATTTTCAGAAGAAAGAAAGAGAGAGAAAGAGAGAGATGAGAGAGAGAGAAAGAGAGAGAGAAAGGAAGGAACAAAGAAAGATGAAAGGAAGGAAGGGAAGGAAGGAAGGAAGGAAGGAAGGAAGGAAGAAAGGAAGGAAGGAAAAGGAAGGAAGGAGGAAAGGTAGGAAGGAAGACAGGAAGACACAAAGGGAGAGGAGAGAAAAAAACAAAAACCAAACAAAGAAGACATCAGTCATTCCCCCATCTACCTCCCACCCCAGACCACCTCATTTGCTCCCCATCCCCTCAAACAATTACCCCTGTCCAGGGATAAGACAATTACTTCCAGATAAGAGGTTGTCATCTAGAAGGAGGTTTGGTGCAAAGCAGCGGATGGAACTTCCATGGTAGAATTTTATGACAAGATACAGGAGTATAATATTTTAGACACTGAATTATGTGAAGATCAAATGATTGAAAGCTGGACATTTTTTTTACTTTTTGAGACAGAGTCTCGCTCTGTCGCCCTTGCTGGAGTGCAGTGGCACAATCTCCACTCACTGCAACCTCCACCTCCCAAGTTCAAGTGATTCTCATCCCTCAGCCTCCCGAGTAGCTGGGATTACAGGCACCCACCACCATACCCAGCTAATTTTTGTATTTTTAGTAGCCCTCCCTCTTTGGCAAGCTCACTGAATACCTGGAGACCTCCTTCCCAAGCCCAGAGTCTGGGAGGAGACTCTTGGAGGTGGGTTTATTTGGCCTAATTCACCAAGTCCCCCTGGCTCCCTTGGTCTTGTCACCATGGAAACCTTGTTAGGTCACTGGCACCATTCAAATAAGAGAAATAAACCGTTTCTCTCTCCTCCAAAGTGAGCTCCTGGTTGACACCAGTGGCTTCCATGGAGGAATGGGGAGGGCCAGACTCAGTCCTAGGGAAAGACCTGGTCCAGCCCTCAAGGATGGATTAACCCCTTGATGCCCAGATGCTGGCTGCTCTGACACACGCCTTCCACCTCCCTGAGTTTCTCAGGCATCCGTGTCCAGGAAGAGTGAATCCTATAGCTTTGCGTACACACCAAATAGCTTCATGCTGTACCTGGAAAGGTGGGGAAAGGGCTCTGAATCTAGGCAATGCTACTGAACAAAATCTGCCTACTGGAGATTCGGGGAGGTGTTGAGAAGCAGGGAGCTGGGGGAGAGAAGGGAGCTGGGGTTCTGGGTCCCTGCTCCAGACCCTTCTCCCTCTCCAGCAAAGGTGAGCGCAGGAGCTGCCAGGTGTAGCCAGTACAAGTGCACAAAGTGTTGGGCTCACCCCATACCCATGCGTTCTAAGGTTGGCTCAGCTGCTGAAGGCCCTTCAAACCCTCTTCCTCCAGGCTGCCAGCGTGCCTGGAACGCTCGCTCGCACTGGAGAGGGCCCAGCCCACCTTCTGCCTCCATTTGAGGCCAGCATGAGGGCTAACAGTCGGCGCCTCGTCCACTTCTCTTCTCCAGCAGGGCGCTTGGCTCTGGCCTTCCCCTTCCAGGGCCCAGAACGCCTCCCCGTGCTGCCCTCCTGGAGTCCACATTCCTCTCACCACTTCCAGGACTCTTCCCAGCACCCGCCCCCGCTACATGTCTCCCCCACCGTCCCTCTGGGTCTCCTCGCTGTGCTAGGTTGAGAACATGCTGTTTCCTTAATTCACATTCCTAAGACAACCTCTGCCTCCCTCTGTATCTGTTCTAATCCTGTATCACATTCCGTCACCACCATTTACGCCACTCTCACCTTTCTATTTCCACAGCACCCCAGCACTGCCATCAGCACCGGGCTCCCCATGAGCAAACTCCACTCACCACCATCGTGAACCGCCACCATCCCCCTTCCATCACGCTGCCCCTCACCACTGTCACATCTCCTCACCATTGTCACCACTACCCCACAGTCAGCGCCACCACTGTCACCAACACCATGCTTACCACCTTCATAGTCACCGTCACGACACGGCTGTCACCACACCCACCATTCCTGCCACCCTACGATCGGTATCACCACCACCATCTCCCTCATCCATGCCGAATTCACTATTACCACCACTGTTACCATCACCATTCTTTTTTTTTAAATGTAGTTTTCTTTTATTCTACACAATCCAAATGAAACAGCTTTATATAATTGGTGATGCAATTATACACCTTCTTAAGAATATATCTAATAGCACATTTTAGCAGAATCAAGCAATGACTGACATTATTCATTGGGATCTAGCCACTAAATAAAATTCTTTTATGCATAATTATGATTTTCTTGTCTCTTACACCACCATTTCTTCTCTAATATTGAAACATGTGAAAACTCAGTCATATATTATGTTAAAAATGAACTTGTTTCTTTATTGGTTGGGTATTTTCCAACACCATCAACCAATTCTCTGATTCTCCTGGACTCCAATTGGGTATCTACAATTCAATTCTGACACCAACTACCCATAGTGTCAGATTCCATAGGTTTAAAGGCTGAGTCCCACAAAACTGCCTCACTTCCACTGCCAGTTACAAGCACTGGCTCCACAGGTGACTTTCATTTCTGTCCAGCTTGGCTACAAAGTCCAGGGGGCTCCCGCACACCGCCCGCTTAAGGTTCAACAATTTGCTAGAACAGCTCACAGAATTCAGGAAAATACTTACCTTTGCTGGTTTTTGATGAAGGCTACAACTCAGGAAGAGTCAAATTGAAAAGAAGCGTAGGGCAAGGTATGGGGAGGTACCTAGTGCTCCACGCCCACTCAGAGAGCGTCATCCTCCCAGCACCTCGTGGTGTTCACCTACCTGGGAGCTCTCTGAATCTTACCAGTCAAGAGTTTATTTTATGGAGCTGGATCTCCAGACCATCACCATTCTTGCCATCATCATAAGTCATCACCACCAACGTTGTCACTGCTACCACCACCATAGCTGCCTTCCCATTGTCAACACAGCACCACCACCATCTCCATCACTGGCCTTGCACTCACTGTCAGGATCACTATTAACCTGTTACCACCACTGGCCATACCCTCGTCAATATCACACTGTCATGGCCACACATTGCTATCATCAGGACCATGCAGTCATCACCACCACCATCATTTGGAGGGACGTGATGTGTTCCTTCATAAAATCAATCAAGCAATCAATTTCAAATCCTTCAAGGGAGGCCACAAAAGAACCTACATAGGCCGGGCATGGTGGCTCACACCTGTAATCCCAGCACTTTGGGAGGCCAAGGTGGGCGGATCATCTGAAGTCAGGAGTTCGAGACCAGCCTGACCAACATGGTGAAACCTCCTCTCTACTTAAAAGACAAAAAATTAGCCGGGCATGGTGGCACACACCTATAATCCCAGCTACTTGGGAGGCTGAGGCAGGAGAATCGCTTGAACCTGGGAGGCAGAGGTTGCAGTGAGCCGAGATCATGCCATTGCACTGTAGCCTGGCCAACAAGAGCAAAACTCCATCTCAAAAGAAAAAAAAAAAAAAGAACCTACATAGACTGGAGCAGCTGGACCTCGAGGCCCCCATTTAGGTCCTTGGGATTCCGCATCCTTTGGATAATCTCACACTAGTTTTTATGGTTGCCACCAAACTGGCCCTAGGAGCTCTTTCTTTAACACCTCAAGGTACAGCTGAGATAGAGCTAGAGCACTCCTAGTAAGTGGGACAATAATATTAAACCACCGATAAGAGTATAAACTGGCACGAACTTCCCGAAGAGCAGTGGACCGATACAACAAAAATCTTTGAAAAGTGTATTCTCAGGCCGGGCGCAGTGGCTCACGCCTATAATCCCAGCACTTTGAGAGGCCGAGGCGGGTGGATCACGAGGTCAAGAGATCGAGACCATCCTGGTCAACATGGTGAAACCCCGTCTCTACTAAAAATACAAAACATTAGCTGGGCATGGTGGTGCATGCCTGTAATCCCAGCTACTCAGGAGGCTGGGGCAGGAGAATTGCCTGAACCCAGGAGGCGGAGGTTGTGGTGAGCCGAGATCGTGCCATTGCACTCCAGCCTGGGTAACAAGAGCAAAACTCCGTCTCAAAAAAAAAAAAAAGAAAAGTGTATTCTCAGCTATCTTACTTCTAAGAAGCTATCAGAAGGCAATAATTAGATAAATTCACAAAGATGATTTGTGGGTGTTTTAATAGCAATCATTGGAAACAAAAAAAAAATGTTTAGCAAAAAAAAAAAAGATTGTTTAAAGAAACTATATTGATTACTATGCAGCCATTAAAACAGAAAATATAGATATACCTATTGACATAAAAAGTATGCTGACTCTATATTGTTAACGAGCAAAAGCAGGTTTTATATCAGCATTTATAAAATTATCCTCTAGCACTAAAAGTGTAAATGTGTTCATGAAACAAGGTGAAAATATTTTCACAGCTGTCATCAAAACTCTTCTTAGATAGAAAACTGTCTTTGGAAAAAAGAAAAACAACTTTGGTCAACTGTCTAGACATATGGTGACTGCCAACCACTCAGCATGGGACAAGGAGAGGAATTTCTTTTGCTCCTGAGGAAGATGGCAGAGAAAGGTGAGATCATCAGAGAAGGAAGAGCCAAATAAGGCAGCCTGGAGGAGCTGGGGCAGATGCCAGGAAAAGTGCCTGGTGAGGCGGGAGTGAAGGAAGGCCTTTTAATTCCCCAGGTCGTTACTGCGTCTCCAAAGTTGCTTGTGTGACTGGACCCCGGGGCTCACACCTGTAAATCACACCGCCTTGGGAGGCTGAGGAGGGAGGGTTGCTTTAGACCAAGAATTCGAGACCAGCCTGGGAAATGTAAGGAGATCCATGACCCCACTCCCATCTCTACAAAAATATAAATAAATAAATAAACTTGTTTGTGTGGCTACAGTATAAGCCATCTCTTCTTCTCCCCCATACCAAATTTTCAGTCAAGTCTACTGGATGCTCAGAGTTTCTGAATGAAGGGTTTTTCTGTGAGAATTGGAAAAAGTGCTAAATTTCAGGTCTGCTCCAACCCAAAGGGGTTCTTTCTGGTGGAAAAAAAAAATTAGAGATGACTTATGTATTTGTTAGTTTTCTTTGTATCTTCTAATTTTCTAAAAGAAAGAGAAAAGAAAAACTGTAAATATCAGGGACAACAAATGGGGAATACATCATAAAGTCAGAGGGCAGTGAAGAATCTGGGTTACGAAATGTGGCCTATGTCCTCTCCCATAGACCCCAGGCTGTCTGCACACTGTGGGCACTGTCTTGATACCCAGAACCCAGAAGAATCTATCTAGATGTCTCAGCACTCTGGAGCCCGATCCCAAGAGAGGAATGTTCTGGGGAGACACAGGGAATCCCCGCTCCAATGCCTAAATTTAGACCCATCTTCTCACTCTGATGAGAAACTCAGAGGCCCCACATCTTCCTGCATGGTGAAGCAACAGCAGCTGATCCCCCTTTTCAGGGGTGTCCTGCCGCTCAGAGGGACTTAGGCATGTAAGCTTTCACAAGATAGAGTCTTTAGATGACACCCAGCAATCCTGATCATCATATGAGAGGCACACATACATTCGCAGTGTGGTCATCGGTTTTGGTATACCACCAGCACCATCATCATCACCATCGCCACCATCACCATCATCACTGCAAGTGACCTTCTAATTCAAGCAGTGTATACCTGTCCAATTCTGTCCACCTTCTGGGTCAGCCTGAGGGGGCCTGAAAGGACACAGAGGAGAGGAAAGTGGGGGAGTGCTGCTTCGTCCCCATCTCCCAACATGCCCACGATCTGCACACAACCCCGCGAAGTTCATTCACTTGGTATTCAATGGAATAATGTAGCTGGTAATGAATTTGTTTTGCATTCAGTTGGATAACACTGTTAGTTATGAATTTATAATTTGCAGAGGGATAAGGCTTTTTTTTCTTCAAGGCGTCAGAGAAGCTGTTGCTTACAAACTTGTAATTCGCCGCTGCAAATCCATCTGTAAATGACACTATTGCAAGCTGAAAATCTCCCAGGCACAAGAAATACCGCCTCAGAATTAAATTGTGTGTTTGACAAGAGCCTGCTGCTCTTTGTCCAGTCCCTCCTCCTGAGTTCAGCCTGCTTCCTTCCCATTCAGTTCAGCCGCCACCACCCTTACTCCCCAACAATCCGGCCTCGAGCCCTCTGCCCCTCTCCTTCCATATCTAGAGGGGTGTAAATAGCCCAGCCAAGGCCACATAGCTCTCTGGGGGCAAATGCAGCCAGGCTCAGCCAGCACCTGCAAAATCCATGTCTTGGGATAAACACAGAACTCCACTGTCCACTTCTAACTCTCACTGGGCCTTTGTTTCCCCCATCATTGATGGGACTGTGTCCCCCAAAAAGCACGTCTTAGAAATTTAGTCCCCAGTGCAATAGTGTTGGGAAGTGGGACCGAATGGGAGATGTTTAGGTCACAAGGGCTTTGCCCTCATACATGGATTCATACTTATCATAAAAGGGCTTGAGGCTGCAAGTTCAATCTCTCTTCACCCTCTCGCTTTCCACTCTGGGATGATGCAGCAGGAAGGCCTCGACAGACACTGGCACCTTGGTATTGGACTTCCCAGCCCCCAGAACTGTGAAAAATAAATTTCTTTTAAAAATAAATTATCCAGTCTGTGGTATTCTGTTATAGCAACACAAAACAGACCAAGACAGACCCCAAGCCTTTTGGAAATATTTTCCCAGATTTGCCAACTAGGTCAAGAATAGGAAGAGAGATTGCCTTCCAAAAAGTGGGAAGTATCCCCTAACCAGGACTGAGCCCTGAGAATGCGGTAGGAGGGTTCGGAATTGGGGTGGGAGATTGTTTCAAGAAGCAAAAGGGCAGAATTGGGTGGGGGACAGTGACTTGTGGACAACTTGGCACAGATTCTTTTTTTTTAGACACAGTCTCACTCTTGTCTCCCAGGCCGGAGTGCAATGGTGCTATCTCGTCTCACTGCAACCTCCCCTTCCCAGGTTCAAGCGATTCTCCTGCCTCAGCCTCCCATGTAGCTGGGATTACAGGCACCTGCCACCACACTTGGCTAATTTTTGTATTTTTAGTAGAGATGGGTTTCATCATCTTGGCCAGGCTGGTCTTGAACTCCTGACCTCCGGTGATCCGCCCACTTTGGCCTCCCAAAGTGCTGGGATTGCAGGCATGAGCCTCCACGCCTGGCCTTGGCACAGATTCTACATGGAGCTGAACTTCTGTGCCTCAGCCATTTCCAACATCTTGTATTTTATGCTTTTTTGTCTTATTTCCTTGTGCGCTTCCCTTCATTACTCACTGATTTATTCCACTTTTAGTAAAAGTTACTTCCAAAGAGTTAACTTTGAATACGAATTCAAAGGAAACACAGTCCAAAGCTGGGATAAGGAATAAGATTGGTGCTTGGCAGGAAGTCAGAGCTGGAAACAGATCCAGGGAACTCATCACCAGAGAGTCCATCAACAAGCATTTACGTTCTCCATTCCCAGCACACGCCAGATCCACAGCTAAAAGCAGGGGACACAAGAATAAACAAGACAGCATGCCTCTGCTTTAGAAGCCTATGGCTTAGTGGAGAAGACGGGCCATTGAACACATAGCTACAATAAAGTGTGATTACTGTTTTGATAAGAAAAATCTGTGTGTGGTAGGGCCCCATGGCAGAGGCATCAAAACTCATCTGAAATGACTTTAGATGAGACCTGCTGCTAATGAGCTGTGCGATCTCAAGCAAGTTGTTTAACCACCCTGAACTTCATCAGTTGTGTTCACTGAGCAACTGTATTACAGTCACTTCAAGGGATATACATTCTAGCAGGGAATGCAAGTGTTACACTGTGACAAATAATGGGTAGGGGGACATCCCCCGGGGGATGGCTTTCTGGATGCTTGAAATTTAAGTCAATTCTTCGAGGGTGAGTGGAAGTTAGCTAGGTGAAGAAGGAACAGGAGTGCCCCAGGCAGAGGAAACAGCATGTGAAAAAAAAAAAGTCAACAGGCAAAAAATGTGCACATCTGAGGCGCTGAGGGCAGGCTGGAGTGACTGAAGAGCAGAGGGCAGTGGAAGTGAGGGGAGAGGGGTGAAGGAGAGAACCACAGGGGCTTGTGAGCGTGGTAAGAATTTGGAGCTCAGAAGATGTGAAACAGTGAGAGGTTTCGGGCAGGAGAATGATGTTAGACTGTCACACTCCACGTTCTCTAAGAATATTGTGCTCCTATGAGACTATATGGAAGAGGACCAGAGAGCACATGGTGGGTGCTGGGGGTTTCGTTGCCTGGTTGAGATGCAGGTGCCTCCGACAGAGGTGGTGGCAGCAGAGAACTGAGACAGGAAGGATCTTCAGGAGAATGAGCAAATGGGGGAGGATTCAGGGCAGAGCGGGGTGGGGGAGGAAGGTATAAGGGAAGACTCCCAGAGTTCTGATCAGAGTGGCTGAGGCAGGGAACATGAGGAAGAAGAGTGTCTTGGTCCATTTCTGTTGCTACACCTTAGCCTGGGTAATTTAGAAACCAAAGAAATTCATTGCTCACAGTTCTGGAGGTGGGAGGTCCAAGATCAAGATGCCAGCAGATTCAGTGTATGGTGAGAGCCTGCTCCCCGCAGGTGGTGCCCTCTATATCCTCACGTGGTGAAAAGAGCAAGGCAGCTCCTAATCCCATTCATGAGGGTGGAGCCCTTATGACTTAATCAGTTCCCAAAGGCCTCAGCCATTTCCAACATCTTAATACTATTCATTGGGGTTTAGGTCCCAGCATACAAATATTTGGGGGACACCGCATTTAGACCATAGCAAAGAGTTTAGGAAATGTCCTGAGGTCAGTTTTGAATTTGAGCTTCCCAGAAGACATGAAGATGGATCCATGAGTCTGGAATTGGAGCATCTGGGCTGGAGATGTGGATTTGGGATTTGTGGCCATATTGGTAGTAACTGCAATCAGCAGAGAAGGAGTACAACCAAGGAGACAGAGAGAGAGACATGAGAAAGAAAAGGACCCAGAACTCAGCCTTGAGCAACTTCAGCATCCAAAGTTGGGCAGTGTGGAAAGTGGGCAGAAGAAGCTGAGAGCCAGCCGTGAACATGCAGCCTGCAGAAATTCAGGAAGGCTGGGCATCCCTGAGGCCAAGAGAGGAGAGGTGGCTGACCGTCCAAATGCAGTAGGAAGACAAGTCAGATCAGGGCTCAAACGTGTCCTGTGGATTGAGCATCTTAGAGGTCACGGGTGTGTTTAGCATTTAAAGGCTTTTCCGGGGAGTGGTGGAGGCGGACGCCAGATTGCAAGGAAGAGGGATGAGTGAAAGCCAGGGAAGGAGAGGCAGGGAATGGGGACAACTCTTGGCGTGAGTTTGGCTGTGGAAAGAGGAAAGAGAGACAGTACTTGGAGAGGGAAGTGGGATCTTTCTTGTAAGACGGAAGAATTTAGAGAGCCAGTTTAAATGCTGATGGGAAGGCACCAGGAGAGACAGAGAGAGTTAGAGAAAGTAAGAGAGAGATATTTAAGGATAAGAGAGTGGGGAGTAGGGTAATGGACAGCCTAAATTCCCCAGGAGGCAGGCAGAAATGATAACAGCACACTTCTTCCATGCTGTGGCAGACAAACTGAAGATTCTTTGAAAGTACTCTGCAAAATATCGTCTTCCTATAATATCCTAACATCCCATTTTCAGAAGAGGAAGCAGAGGCACAGAGAGGGCGTATGCTTGGTCTGCGTTACACAGCAGGGCTTTGCATACAGGTCCTTCCTGGAGAAAGTGATGTCTGAATGCTAGAGGTCTGATGAAGACCATTAAGGCTCAGGCTATGTGTTGGAGGGACCCTTGAGCTATGTGCCATGCCTCTTCCTTCGGGTTTTTTCTATCTTTGGGTCATCTTTAAAATAATGTGTTTAGCAAAGATGCAAAATGAATAATTATTTGAGAGAGTCATTCAATATTTACAGAACATACCTTGGGAACTGACTTTGACTGGCTCTGCCGGATATCAAGGGCATGGTGCTCTCCAGCAGCATGTGGTCTGAGGAAGAGAGCTGGATTCACAATGGCAAGGAAGTGTGGCAAGCACTGAACTTGTGGTGGACGACGGCTCTGTGGTGGTGCAGAGGAGGCGCCTCACACACTGGAAGAATATCTCAGGACAGTCTAGGGGTTGGCCTCAAGAAGAGAGAAGACAAGAGTGTTCCAGGCAAAGGGGAGAGCAGGTACAAGGCGGTGTTGAGGGAAAAAGCTGAAAGCAGCTCAGCATGGCAGAGGCACAGAGAGCAAGAGCCAATAAAGAGGGATGAGGCTGGAGAGCTAGACAAGGGCAGGCTCCTGGAAAGATGTGGATGCCAAACTAGAGAGACTGGACTTCCTCATAGGGACAGGGAGCTGTGGGATGATCACAAGTGGGTAGACCAGAAAGCTGGTCCCAGCAACAGCAACAGCGGACTTCGCAGGGTAAGTGTAAAGGCTGGCAGATCCACCAGGAGACTGCTGGCTAATATAGGGGCTCACGGGTACAATCAAGAGCCTGGTTATCAACAGGGAGATGAAGTGGGAAGAAACAACAGGGCTTAGTAATTGATAAGATGTGGAAGAGCTCTGGGAGGTTCTGGGTGGCTCTGGGTGGCTCTAGCTCTAGCTCTGGCTGTAGTGTGATCTCAAGTTTGTGGCCTACATGGAGGGGTGGAGGGCGGTGCCATTCTCTGAGATGAGGAAGACAAAAGGGGATACATTTGGAGGAAAGGCAATGGGTTCCACCTTAGGCATGTTGAGTTTGAGGTGCCTGCAAGACAACCTCATGTAAATGTCCCTCAGGCAAGTAGCAATATGATCTGAAGCTCTGCAAAGGTCTTGTCTGGAGACAGTGAATGGGAAGTCAAAAACTTTTAGGGAGTGTGGAAGGGCTCCCTTAGGGAAGGTGTATGGAGTGAGAAGAGAGTGTAGACGAGAATCCCAATTACTTAACTTTTAAAGGGCCAGAGAAAGAAGATGAACACTTGAAGCCAACTGAGAAGCAGCAGCCAGAGAGGCAGGAAGAGAGTCAGGAGAGAAAGGAGTCACAAGGCCACACAGGAGAGGGGTCCTGGAAGCAGGACCAGCTCAGCAGGGTCAGGTCCTACAAGGTCGCTGCCTTGAATAGGGGAAGAAAAGTGTCTGCTGGTCTCAGCCAGGATAATGTCCTGCACGGTGAGGGTGATTCTAGCAATGCAGTGACAGCAGGCACGGGTTACAAGGTTTGAGAAGTGAGTGGGAAGTGAGGAAGTGGAAGCAGTCAGTGTAGAAAACTCTTGAGAAACTTGACTCAGCTGGGGAGATTGTCGTGGGCAGAAAGATGACAGAAATGTCCTCAGACATGGCTTTCCCAGCGTGAACCCATCACCATCCAGCCACAGAAGAAGATATGTTCCCCTGTCATTCTGAAATGGCCTTTTGTTAGCAGTTCAGATGTGATTCTCTATAACTCCTTTATTTGGGGACTTTCTTGCAAAAAGTTTGCCTCTGATGCTATCCACTCACCCTAACCTCTGTGTTCAGAAAATTGCCCTAAGCCCCCAATATCAATAATAATAGGCAATAGTTATCGAATGCCTACTAAGCCCTGTGCTGAACATGTTACATGGACTCTTTTAGTTATTGCTCAAGACAGCTACCAGGGAGGTGTTTACAGAAGGGGAAATTTAGGCTTGGGAAGATGAAATGAGTCACATGGTTAATGAAGACCTGGCATTTGAGCCCTATCGTTCTGACTCTACTGCCTCAGTGTTAGCCTCTCGACTCTCTATTATCTGTTCAAAGCCCACTGTCACCCTGGCACTGCTCCCCTGGTGCCAGGATCCCTTGCTTCTGAGAATCCAGCTTGATCCCTCGTTATCTCCTGAGTTGCATGCCAATATCAGTCTTGTGCTATTGGACAGAGTAGATTGCAGTCTAAATAAAAACGGTTACCATGTTTTACCAGTCTTCCAACTCCTGCCCCCTCACCCCCCACCCCAGTCACTGTGCTTGATGCTTCTTGCTCCTTATCTCATTCCATCCTCAAAGAAACCCTAGGCAGTCACTATTACATTGCCTGTTTTATTGACAAAGAATCTCAAGCTCAGAGAGATCAAGTAACTTGCCTGAGATCACACAGCTAGCAAATGGCAAAGCTGGAGTCCAAATCCAAGTTGGCCTGATGCAATCATCTCTCAAATGCCCCCACTTCCCCTCCATGGTCACAGGGCAGCAGGTCCCAACCCTCTGACTTCAGGATTTGGAGACATCTTACTGAATTTGGGAACCCAATTATTCAGTCAATCATTTAGTCAGCTCATTTAGTATTTCCTGAGTGCATCTGTCAGGCTCCTGTGGGTTACATGAGATAGAGACCCCGCCAAATGAGCTGGAGCAATATGAGGAATTTATTGGCTTTTATAGAGGGGTAGAATGTTGTTGTAGCCCACAGGACTGAAAGAAGAACAGCAGGAGTGAAGGCCATGAGAACCAAAATTGGGATTCAATGCTGCTTGCATGCTCTCTAAATTCCTCTCCTCTCTGCTGCCTTGCTTGGTTTCCTAGATTGAGTGGGAAAGACTGCTTGTCAGCAGCTTTGGGCCATAGCATCCAGCTTTGCAACCCACTAGGAAGAGGGCTTCTTCCTCCCAGCATCCACATATCAATCCCAGGGAAAGAATCTGATTGGTCCTGCTTGGGTTATGTGCCCACCCCTTGGGCCAATCACTGTCGCTGGAGGATGGGGTTCCATGGTTGGTGCAGTCTGGGTCACATGCCCACTTAGTGGCAGCGGGATAGGGATGGGTGGGAGTAGTGGGCACTTTAACTGACAACCTACTAGGATTATGTGATGACAGCAGGGAGTTTCCCGAAGGAAAGGAATGCTAGAATTGGACGGTGGAAAACAGGCTACAGCGGTAAAAACCCCTGCCTACTGTCTACTGCACTGGTCCATGTGAGAGACAGGGCAGACACACAGACCCATCATGAGGAGTTCACAGACTCACGAGGAAATAAGGCTTACAGACGTGAAGTGGTGAATAAGAGCTGATAGCAGCTACCATTTACAGAGCACCTCCCAGGTGCCAGGCACTGAGCCAAGCAGTTCCACATGCATCATCTCATTCCATGCTCACAATGACCCTGGAAAGTAGATACTATTACTATCCTGAATTTTGTGAATCAGAGAGATGGTGAAATACATCCTCCCCTCCCCTCTTTTTTTGGCAAGAGAGCCAATGCAAGAAACAATTAAAATGTTTTTAGGTGCCCATCCTTGTTCAGAGAGGTTAAGTGACTTGCTCAAGGTCACACAGCTAGCACATTCAATGAATGTCCTGGGAAGTATTTGGTTAAGGGCAAAAAGAAGGCTTCTATTTCTCTCTGTAGACTAAAGCATTAGGGAAGGCTGCCTAGGGGATGGGGGTTGGGGGTGAATAAGCAGAGATCTAAAGCATGGGCTATCTAGACAGGTGGCCAGGGAGGTTGGGTGGAGGAGAAGATGGATCAACCCCCAAACACTAATGAAGGCAGGTCTGAGCACCAGCCAGATACTATCTATTTCTTCTCATCTGTCGCCTGTGACAGCTCTTTGAAAATTTACAGAGACCTCTTTTCCTGAGTCTCCCCTTCTCTAGCCTGCCCTGACCAGCCCTACCATTCTTCACAGGATATGTACACCAGTCTCCTCCCCTCTTCTACCTGGCTGCCCTCCTATGGACACACCCAATGAATTGAGGTGCTAGGCACGGTTGGATCCACACAAATGAGAGAAGAAATGTCACCTCCCCTTTTCAAAACACTGTGCTTCTATTAATGAGACCCAAGATCAATTAGGTATTAAGCAGTCATGGTCCACCCTCTCCAGTCAAGCTCACTATCTCCTAAACTTGCCAGCTCAAACACATCTCACTCATCCTGGAGGAGGGCGGATGATTCCCTGGACTTAAGACTAGAAACTCATTTTTTTTTTTTTTCAGGCTCAGCCCATTTTGGATCTCAGCTGTTCCTTAGCATCACCACTTCCACCAAAGTGATTGGTGAGACTGTATGATTCCACTTCTATGAGGCACCTAGAGTAGTCAGAGTCACCAAGACAGAAGGTAGAATGGTGGTTGCCAGGGGCTGGCGGGAGGAGGGGCGATGGAAAGTTGCTGTGAGATGGAATAAGAGAACGCACGTGGAAGTCCTTGGCCCAGTGCCTGGTGCCTGGTAGGGGCTCCATACGTAGCGGCTGCTATCAGCTCTTAATCACAGAGTTTCGGTTTGGGATGATGGAAAGGTTCTAGAGATGGGTGGTGGTGATGGTCACACAACGATGTGAATGTATTTAGTGCCACTGAACTATGCACTTACAAATGGTTACGATGGCAAATTTTATGTCATGTGTATTGTATTTTGCTACAGTTTTTTTTTTTCTTTAAAGTGATTGGTGGGTCCTCTAGATCTACCCGCTCAGGAGAACCTCTCCCCAACCCAGGGCAGCTGGATTCCCACCCTCACAGCTTCTGGTTCTCCAAAGGTCACTCCCTCAGCTGAATCTTAAGGAAGTAGGAGTTAGTTCCTCCAGCAGCCCCCTGTGAAGGTAACTCAGGGACCAAGGAACAGCATTAGCACCCACAATACCATCACTGTCTCTGGAATTCAAGCCCCCCATGGGCCAGCCTCAAACCACCATCTAGCCCCACCTCCCTTGACCTCTCCTCTGCCTCTAGTGCAAGATCTCTACTTCCCTGTCATTTGAACTTTTGAAAATGTCATCTGTACTCACTCCTGTTCCTCACTGTTGGGTACACAGTCCTCGGGGCCCAACAGTTTGGCTCCTGTCACCTTCTACCCTCCAAAGTCAATTGCCCCTGCCATGTCACCTGTGGCCTCCTGAGGACCAAGACCAATGGAAGCTTTCTGTTCTTCTCTCACAGCCACTCCCTGCAGCTTTGACACTGATGAGCACTTGCTTCTCCTAAACTCCTTCCCCTGGGCCTACATAACCACTTTCTGGTTCTTCTCCTTCCTTCCTAACCACTCCTCCCTCTCACTCATGGACTCTTTTCCCAGGTTCCAGCAGGGAAGTACTGTTTTGTTACTTCTACACAGTGTCCCTGTTCATCTCATCCCCTCCAATGATGGTTCAAAAAAACAAACAAAGCATTACTCTCAAGCCCAGCCTCTCTCGTGAGCATAGATTCATAGACTCCACTGTCTCCCGGCCAGCCTTGTAACAGAATCCTAACTGCTCTGTCTCGGTGGCACCCCACAAGCCCACCATCCACAATGCCCCAGAGGGATCTCCTGAGAAGGCAAGCAGGCATAGGTTCCTCCCAACGTCAAAGCTTCCTCCGCCTGGGATAAAATCTAAGCTCCTAGGCATGGTCTCTGAGTCTCTCTGTGGTCTGGTCTTCCTCTAATCTACTTTTCACAGAGCAGCCAAAATGGTATGTAAAAGGCCACAGTTGACTTAAACTCCCCTCCTCCCGTTTTTGCTCCTGAGCCCTTGCTCCCACCCTCCTCCCTGCCTGGAATGCTGATCCCCACCCCCCACACTGACAGTCACTCCCACTCCTCCTTAGAGATTCAGCGCAGGGGTTGCCTGCCTGGGAGAACCTGCCAGGCCCTGGCCTGTGCTGCACCCCATCCCCCAACACACACTTCTCTACCCCGAAGTTAACACTGCTTCCAGAACTTGCCTCTGTTGTGACTCAGGAGTGTCTCGGAACCGTGAGCTGCCTGAAATGCTCCATGCTCCGGTGGCCCCGGAGCCTAGCACAGAGCCCGATATCCAGGAGATCTCTAATACATGAGTCAGTGGTTGAACAGCTGAAGGAAACGATGGGTGTCCAAGACAGCCTCCAGCCCCCAGCCCTGCCCACCCAGAGCCTGGCACACAGTAAGTGCTCAGGAAAGATTGGCAGTATTCTGCTTTCTGAATTAATGCGATTTCAGGCAGGGTCGGGGGTTTGAGTTATGTAGGGGGTAGAAGGGAGGGTCTGGATGAGAGATACGTAGCCTAAAGGGAGGTTTGGGGGCAGCGCAGTAGGGGAAGGGGCAATGGGGGTGTCTAGAAAGGTGGGAAAGGAACTAAGCTCCGCGCCCCAGGTCAGCCGGCTTGGGGTCGGGTCAGTCCGCCTCCAGCCCCGCCAGCAAGACCCTTCCCTTTCGCCTGCGTGGCGAGACAACCCACCCCCAACCCCCCGCCGGCTGCCGCGCTCGGCCCTCGGGACTGGGAGGCGTGTGTGTCGCTTTAAAAGCTCCCTCCCGGCGCGGCGGGCCGGCCCCTTCCCTGACAGCGCCGAGGCGAGCGGAGCCGAGCGAGCCGGGCGGCCTTTAAGGGAGCCAGCGCCCGCCCGGGCGGCCAGTCCGGCGGGGGGCGGCGGGGCGGGCCGGGGGCGGCCGGGGCGCGGGCGGCTCAGCGCCGCGGCGCTCGGGGAGCGGGCCCAGGCCCCGGAGCCCGGCGGGGCAGGGCAGGGCGAGGCGGTGGAGGGAGGCCCAGCCCCGACCCGGCGCCTGTTTGCCCCACCGGCGGCGACCCG
Source organism: Cebus imitator (assembly GCF_001604975.1). Taxonomy (NCBI): domain Eukaryota; kingdom Metazoa; phylum Chordata; class Mammalia; order Primates; family Cebidae; genus Cebus; species Cebus imitator. The sequence continues at coordinate 1,208,178 of NW_016107518.1, forward strand.
GCGCCCGGGGACTGCCGAGGCGGGGAGCCGAGAGCGAGCGGGCGGGAGGCAGCGGAGCGGAGCGGAGGCTGCGAGCTCTGTGCGCCCCGGCCCGGCCCGGCCTGCCGCGCGCCCCCTCCCCTCCCCTCCCTTCCCCTCGCCGCGCCTCCTCCCCTCGCCTCTTCTCGCCTCCTCTCCTCTCCTCAGCCGGGCGCCGCTCCCGCCTGCGCCCCGGCCGCCGAACCCAGCCCGGCCGGGCCCCCGGCTTCGCGCGCTCTCGGCTGGGCCCGGCGGGGACTGGGTCCCCGCGGCGGACACCGCCCCTCCCCAGGGACCCGGCGGATTCCGGACCTTTCGGAACGTTAACCGAGCCGTGGGAGCGATCTCGCCCAGGGCCGACCGCGGGGCTGGGCTGAGCGGACCCTCGCAGCCGCTCTGGACGCCGGGGGTGCCGGGGCGCAGACGTTCTGGGTCCGGGCTGAGCGCGTCCCGGGCGGTGCCAGCTCACTCCGGGCCGGGTAGGGCAGGGCAGACCCCAGCGGAACCCGGACCCGGCCGATCTGGACTGGACAGAGCGAATCCCGGACGGAGCCGAGCCCGGGGAATGCCGGGCGTGGGCTGAGGGGATCCCGGCGCCCTCCCAGCCCTCCGACTTTGGCTCACGCGCTGGGACCGGCCCGGCATCTCCTCGGCCTCCCCGCGCCCCGGTCACCTGTGGCCTCGGAGCCCGGAATCCGCCGGACCCTCGCTCGTTCCCGACCCCGAGCCTGGAGAGGCTTGAGAAAGGTTTTTCCTGCCCCCTTCCCTGGAGCGCGGAGGCCCCGCCCCCTCCCACCGCCCAGATGTCTCCGGCCACTGCTCGGAGGACCTCCCTGAGGCCAGGGGCCGAAGGGTCCAGAGAGAGAAGCCCGCCCTAGGGAGCCTTGGGGGGCCCCCAACCCCGTTTTGGGGCTTGGCCCCCGACGCTGCTTGGAGGGAAGGCCGGTGCCCTCACCCTCGGTGAGTCCAGTGGGGGGGGTTCTGAGGGAAGGCGGGGCTGGGAGAGGGAGGGTCTGCTGGGAATGAGGGCACCCTGGGGGCGCTAGGAGGGAGGATGGGTGACTGAAGAGGCCCTCTGGCGAACCAGCCTTGCCAGGCCTGGCTGGGGGTTTTGGGGGGGTGGGAGCTACGACCAGGGTGCCCCATAGCAGGCTGAGGACTTCTGCTTCTAGAGCAGGGGGCTCCCTCCCTTTCCCTCTAGAGGAGGGGCTATGCAGTAAACCATCTGCCTCCACCACCCCTCCCCACAAAGAAAAAAAAATCTCCAGCTAGGAAGGGTGCAGGCTGGCGAGAGGAGGGAGGTAGCGGCATTGCCGGCTGGTGCTGCAGCCTGGGAGGGCTGACGCCAGGCTCGCTCTCTCCGCAGGGGGCTGCCCTCTTCCAATCCAGCTCCCTCCCCAGAGCTGCCCATAACTGGAGCCCCCTCCACATCTGGAAGACCCTGGCCACCATCCCTCTGCAGGTGTCAGTTGCATCCAGAGACCTCTGCCTTTGCAACTGCCTAGGAGTTGTGAGGGGATCCCTTCTGCCTTCCCCCATCCCAAGGGCATCTCCTACCCTTAGTCCCTGCAGAGTCATCCCCCTGCCTCTTTGTTCAAGCTCAGGCAGAGATCAGCTCTGCACACCCACAGGCACTTCAAGTCCTGGAGGCCACTCCTGGGACCCAAGGTCCCTCCCCCTGCCCTCCTGTGTCCTCACCTTGACCCCCTCTGCCAGACTCTGTCTCCCTCTGGGTGTCCCACTCCCCACCCAGAGGCAGAGGAGGCGGGGTGGCAGGGGGCAGGGGCTGGTTGAGGGCCGCCCAGGGCCAGGGTGGGCTGGGGGGCCGTTAAGATGTGGAGCTCTGCCCAGCCGACGACGGGGGCTCCGTGGAGGCAGACACAGCGTGTGCCCAGCTGGGGGGAGTATGGGCAGGCCTGCGGCCACGTGGTAAACGATGAACATTCGGGGGGCCCCGGACCTCGGGCAGCCCAGTGACGACCCCAGCAGTGGTGGTGAGCGGGAGCGGATTCGACAGCGCATGAAGATGGTCATCGGGCAGCTTGAGGGCATCCTTCGCGAGCTCAAGGAGGTGGCCAAGGAGCTGAGGGAGGTAAGTGAGGGGTGAGCAGGGACCAGACAGACCCCAGGCCAGCCTTCCTGGGCTTGGCGCAAAAACGTACTCACACGTGTTGGAGTGTGCAAAGCTGCATGCACGTGTGTCGCTCTACTGGGGACCTCCTTTCTCCTTGCTCTCCTTTCCCCAAATCTGCTTTGCTAAAAATCTCATCAGACCACAAGGCTGGAGGGGCCTTCGTGTTACAGAGGTTGCTTGAGCCGCATGTCAGTGGGCCTGGAGCTCTGGGTGAGCATGCAGGGCTGCCAAGATGGCCAGTAAGGACTGAATCCCTCTACAGCTTCTTAGTATGGAAGACACCCTTCTGAGACCTAAGCTGACCCTTGACCCCACATCTGTCTCTAAGACTCTGACCTGGTCACAAGGGGCCCTGGGAGAGTGCAGATGGTTCTGCTGAGGTGGTTCCCACTGCTCAGGGCCCAGCTCAAAGCACATCTCCAGAAATCACACAGATACCGAGAACCCTTGATCTTAGAAAAATTTAAGCCAGCTGTGTCCTCTTTGTCCTGAGATAAGAATGGGGCTGAGGGTGCTGTAGTTGGTAACAGAGTTCCTTGCATATTTTGGCAGAGGCAGGAATCTTCTCTAAGGGGATGAGCATCTTCATCCCACTGTTCTGAATATTTTTTGCCAAGGCTGAAAAGCCACTGAGAATGCTGGGATGTGTGTGTCCCTCTCTGTCTTTCTAAGTGGAGCCTGGTTTAATTACTGCTTCTCACATCGCTGGGGTAATGAGGTACACATGTCCTCGGCCCTGCCCCCTGGGCTGCGTTCGAGTCCAAAATGCATGACCAGCGTTCTGAGCCGCTAGCCTGAATTTGCCCGCTGGGTGCCATTATACCAGCCAGGTGGGCTTTAGGCAAATTTCAACTCCTTGTAACCAGGGCCCCTGCAGAGATGCAGGGAGAGTGATTGAGCTGGAGTTATGGGCTCAGGCTCTCCCTGGCCAGCTGTGCAGGGAGGATAGAGGATCTAGGAAGGCTGAAGAGGTGGGGTGATGGTGGGTACCAACTCCAGGCTGGCAAAGTGGCATTCCAGCCTGGCCTGAGAGCCGAGGAGCAGGGGTTGCTTGAAGGGCACTGTGTTCAGAATGGGGTAGGTGGTGGACATAGAGATACCAGGACAGGAGCTGTCCAGGGTCAGCCTCAGGGAGCCTGCCAGGAAATCCCATCTCAGAAGGTGTGAATGGCTGCTGCTTTGGGCAGACTGAGTTGGTGGCACTTCTGCCCATGGATTGGGCTGGCCATAGTCTGGGTTGCACATCTTTGGACAGTACAATTTGGAAGTCAAAGGCCAGATGACCCTGAGCAACCCCTCCTCTTCCAACCTCTTGGGTCCAAGGCACTACAGTCTCCCCCTGCCCCCTTCTTATTTTAGATCAGGGCCATGGGAACTGTTCAAAGTCTCAGTCTTGGCCAGGGACATGGGACCTATGCCCTGGCAGGTAGCTACAAAAAGCCAGAATTGACTAAGCCTGGGAGTCAACTCTGATACAACTCCCAGCCTTTTCCCAACTGGGCATCTTCCAGGCACCTGCGTTCCCTCTCCCCTCAGCATACCCACCCAGAGCTTGAAGGGGTCAGAGGTAATCCAGACCAGCCGTGTCCATTCACTATCGAAGAAACTGAGGCCCAGAGAGCCATAGGGGCTTGTCTAAGATCATACAGCGTACCAGTGGCAGAAGTAAGCCTAAAACTCGGGTTCCTGATGCCTGTCCTGGGGTTTCAGCAGGTGAGCTATTGGGCGATCTCTTTGCATTTTGACAAGGGCCTTCCAGAGATGATCCCTGATGCTCATCTGTGATGCAATAGCTCTCAGATTTATTTGCAGATCTTTTAGATGCCCTCTCCTTCCCTTTCACACTCACCCACCCCCATGTTTCCAATACTAGAGCTCCAGGTTCACAGGCTATGCAGCCCAGAGGCCTAAGCCAGGACAGAGAAAAATGAGTCCCCTCCCCCCACACACCCTGTAGGCCATGTGCCTCCACCCAAGACTTTGGCAGGTTGCTACGGCAACCAGAGCCTACCCCGTATGCCACTGCCTGCCCGCTGCCAATGGCACCCAGCTGGGGAGGGGTGGGTAAGCCTCAGAACTCTCTCATCCCCCAGGCGGGGTCTAGACACAGGGTGATGGGCAGAGGGGAGTGTAGAGGAAGGTAGGTCAAGCTCTGGGAGGCCCAGGCAGAAGAAGAGATGCCATCACTGTCTCCCTGTGAGATGAGATTTGTGGGGGATCAGGTTACCAAGTGGGGGTGCCACACTCTGGCTTAGAGAAAAGGGTTGGAACCTCCCTGCTCTCTGGAACCTGTGGTCTTGGCTCTTGGTTCTTCAAGGGAGCTGTAAAGCTGAATCTGCCTGGCTCTCCTCAGTCCCTTTGTGTAGCATCTTTTCATCAGGGGCGTGGGTAGGCTCAAGGTTGAGAGGCGCTCACTTGTTCCCTCAAATCACCCCATGGCCTGGGCAGCACCAGCTTAGAGCCCACCAACTGGGTTCTTGTTTCAGGCAAAGCACTTAGAAGTGCAGATGAGAGTCACATACAAGACTGTTGGGGATGGGGGCTGCACAGATGCTTGGTGAAAGAACAAGGCCAGCAGAGTAGAAGGGCTTAGCTTTTTTCCCCTTGGCCATCTTCCTCCTCTTTCTGTTGCTCCCCCTCCCCAGCCCCCCGATGCCACTGATCATGGCAGACCCTCCTCACCCTCTTGAGCATACAGCCTGAAATTCACTGAAAGATGAGTGACCCCAAACCACTTCCTTCCCAAGTCCCTCAGCCTCAGTTTGCTCATCTCTGAAATTGGGATGTGGTGATTTGCACTGCACGCTGATCTTACAAAGATTTATCGGGGGTTTGGCATGCAGTAGGGGGGCGGTCAATACCTACTCACTCTTCTAGAGGAGTTGGAGTTCCCTCTCCCACACCTCCCTCGCCCTCTCAAACCCCTGCTATAGCTCTGCCACTGGCTCCCTGGGTGATGAGCAAGTTCTATCCCATAGGTGGGGAAAGTCTTTTAAAGGATTAAGTGAGGTGAGGAATGTAAAAGTGCTTTGAAAGCTGAAATTGTGCTGCAGAGGGATATGATGGTCAATCATTAATTAGCCCTTATCTCTCCCAGGCTCCCCAATACTCCGAGATACTGGGCCACTCCCAGCAGGCTCTCTAAGCTCCTCAAAGTTCTGTAGATCTTAATTTAGAGATGCAGAACAGCTCAGGGGCTCTGCAGCCAGATGCCTGCAGCTCAGTTTCAAGCTCCACTCTCTCCCGAGATGTGTGAACTTGCGAAAGTTACTTTACCTCTCTGTGCTTCTGTTTTTCTGTCTGCAAACATGGGGAGACTACATTTTATGCCTCCTCTCCTACCCCAACCCCAGGGTTGTTGTGAGAATTAAATGAGACATATATAAAGCACTTAGCACAATGATGGGCATGAAGCTCACTCCGTATCTGTGAGATGTTTTTAATGAATTATGCTAGCAGTGGCCTGCTTCTCAGCTCCACGTATGGCCTTGTTTTCTGGAATCACGTCAGCTTCTTAGCCGTGACCAGGGAGGGCAGGACCACGTCCTGGCCTCCTGGCTGGGGCTCCTTATTTTCTCCTGCAGTCGGCAGTCTCACTTCCTGCCAGAGGGGAAATCGAATAGAGAGTGACAGGGATGGGGGCAGGAAGGGGGTCTCCAATAAGGTGGCCTTTGGACAGAGACCCCACAGAAGCAAGGATACCAGTCGCATGGCTATCTAGGGGAAGATCATTCCAGGCTGAGGGCACAGCCAGTGCCAAGGTCTCAAGGAGGAAGTGTGCTTGGCATATTCAGGTTCCGTAAGGAATCTGGAGCAGCTGGAGGGCAGTGAACAAGAAGAGCAGAGGAAAGGTCAAAGAGGGAGCAGGGAGTCAGATTCCATCGAGCCATGCAGAGCATGGCATGGAATGTGGATTCGTTCTCAGCGAGAATCCCACACTCTCCAGGAATCTGCTGGTCATGTTTCTGGGTGGGAATCTGCCTCCCCACTGCTCCCCTGTTACCCACCCACCAGAAGCTCCCAAGGGCAGGGTATTCAACTTACCTTGAGCAGGTGCTTGGCCTCCTCATCCTTGGTTCCCCCCCTCCCAGGTGTCACTCAACATGGAGGCTCAGATGTGATCCTTGCAATAACACCACCTGTGTCTTCCACATCATCAGTGACTCTTGGGTGGGATGTAACTAAGGGCACAGTTGCCCACCCTGGCCTAAACACCTCAGGAGGATGGAGGCGTTGCCACAACCTTTTCCCAGCCTGGGGTGGCCTTGGAGGATCCCCGACCTGGTTTGCCTAGGAAGCAGGCATCCTGGCATTCTGTTTCCTGGCCATTCCATTGTGCAGCCCCGTCAGCAAGGGGCTTTGTCTGAAGGTGGCAGGGAAAGCCACAGGCCGTGCAAGTGTGAGATAAATGTGGCCCAGCCAGGAAGCAGCTGGAGCAGGAGAGGCTGGGGACCACGGAGCTGTGCCAAAGTGGGTCAGCTCCATCACCCGCAGCTCAGCAAGAATTGCGCGGATTTTTTTCTTATTATTTTTGTTCACGCCTTCCTTTCCTCCCTTTTCCCTTTGCCTTCTCCTCCTCCGGACAGATTTACTGAAGCTCCCTGGCCAATTAAGCCAAATTGCAGGATGAGAGCCGTGAATCATGGTCAGCTCGCTCTCCCCCCTCAACTCCACAGCCCCCCCAGGAAGATAATAACGTAATCACAGAATTAAAAAATAATCAGTGGTCATAAATAATGCAGAATCCCCAGTTATGTAACCAGCTGCCTTGGGGAGCTGGGAGAGAGGGAAGGAGGTGGCAGCTTGTCAGGGGAGGGGGGGGCAGGGTGGGGGGTGTGGCGGGGAATCCCTGGGGTACAGGATGCTAATCCTGGGACTCCAGGTCCTCAGTCCTGGCTCTAGGGCCTTAAGGAACACAGAAATGGCTCGATGGAATCTGACTTCCCTTGGAGAGGGGGCTCAGCCAGGGCTGGAGAGAGGGTTGGGTCTGGCAATATGGGGTTGTCCAGGACTACGGAACTCTTCCTCAGAAAAGAAGCCCCCAGCAGTTTTTATTAAGCCATCTGTCTAAAACTCATCCCTCATCCAACAGCTGTGTTTGCAGAATGTGCCGATCCCTGTGCCAAGCTGGGGAAACAGCAGCGAGCAAAGAGACCCAGTCCCACTCCTCATGGGGTTTACTGTCTAGTTGGGGGATGGACATCAACCACATTATAACATATCGCTGCACAATTGTAGCAGCGATAAATAATGTATAGCATTTTAAGGAGAGGTGCAGGGTGCTTTGAGAGCCTTTCCTAGGGAACCTGACCTCAGCTGGGGATTGGGGAAGGCTTCCTTCTCGAAGTGATGACAGAGGAAGTAGGAAAGGAGGGAGGGCGCGTCAGGTGAGGCCCAGAGGCAGAAGTGAGCTTGGTGGAGTGTGTAGGGGTGGTGAGGAGGCAGGCCTGGCAGGGTGCTGCTTGCTGGAGAGGAAAGGGGGTGGGTAGGGAGTTATGTTTGGGAGGCTTAGGATTTTGGGGAGCATGGAAGGGCTGGAAGCAGAGGGGTAACATGGTCCTGTTGGCTGATGAGAAAGTTCCCTAGGTGCAGCATGGAGCCAGAGCTGGGCAGGAAGTTGCTGTCAGTGGGAAGACTAGATGGGTGCAGTATTTCAGCCATTTCAGCCAGGGGCTCTAAGGCTGTGGCCAGGACAGAGGTTGGGGACACCTTTGGCACAAGGCCTGCAGGCTCTGTCACAGCCTTCAGTCCTGCCCTTGCTCTCTAGGGGTCCCTCTTGGTCTCCCCGTAGCGGGTCATTCTTGGTCTTAAGGTGCAATGCCCAGGCATCAAGACTCACCCCGGTCTCAGCTCAGCTGCCTCCAGTCTCTGCCTCGTTGTCCCCATCAGCAGGCACATTGAGACAGGTGAACTCAACCGTGCCTGCAGTCCCTTCTGGCTGGGAGGTTGTATGATTCTGTGATTTCATGGTTCCGTTTCTCTCTCCACTCTCTCTCTCCCCCTCTCTTTCCTTCTGTGTGTATAATTATTTCCGTGCACTCCAAGACAATCCCAAATTACATGTAGGCAAAATGATTATTAAATCTCAGGGGAAAATCACAGATTTCAAGACATCCAAAGCAGAGAGGCAGGTAGCACAGGGCCTGCTCCATGCCTGCCCTCACATTGGCCCAGGAAACCATGTACCGGGGAAGGGCAGTGGGGCTGTGGACTGGCTCAGGTCCCCCATAGAGAAGCTGCTTACTCTCGGGTACACGGCTTCCGTTTCACATCCTCACTATGTCATTCATCGAGTACTGTGACGTGTCTCACCTAATAGACTGGGTCGGATTTGCCTGTGGGCCTCATAGCCAGTTGGCCTTTAGAACCTCTGCTGGTTCTATTCTGTCTGGAGACAGCCCTACTTAAGGCAAAATAAGTACTGTCCATGTGCTAGGTTTTGAAACACCCAGCATGTCCCATTATTCTGCCACAGGCACTGGACCCACATCAGAGGGTCATTCCTTTGGTGCAGAAGTAATTCCCACCGCTCTTGGGCCTGAGCCGGGGCACGGTCACATGTTAGCACCCAACGGGGCATTGTGGATATTGGTAGTCTGCTTTGTTCCATATGCTGTCCAAAGTGCATTAAGTCACTAAATCCTCACTAGAGCTCTATCAAGTAGGTATTACTAGAATTCTCCTTTGATGATGAAACTTAGGCACAGAGACGTTGAGTAACTTGGCCAAGGGCACACAGCTGGTAAGCAGTGAAGCCAAGGTTGGACCGCACGTCTGGCTCCAGAGCCCAGGTTCTTTACTGTTTAGCTATCTTGACCCTGCAATGTAAAACACGTTCATATCTGTTAAATTTTCATCACCCTGGGTGAAAAAGGGGAGTGTTACTTCCTTTTACAGGACAGGAAATCAAGCCCCAGAGAGGGATAATCATCCGCCTAAAGTCTCAGCCAAGAGGTGGCAGGCCTCCCTCTTTCTCTTTTCTCCGTGCCCCCAGGTTGGAACCAGAGAGGGGTGCACTAATAAAGAAGAGAAAGGGCGTCTTGTGTTGGGGAGTCTTCCAGCCTGAAGGCTTGGGCTCCTGCCATGTGCATGCTGGATCTTCCCTGCTGCTGGGCCTGAGGCCCGATGGTGCTCATTCTCACTAAGCATCAGGATATCCAGCTCCTGGGCCCAGCCTGGCCTCAGCTGACCCTGTGAGGTCACAGCCAAGTCATGCAACTCCAATTCCTACTGGCATTCTCTCCCGCCCTCAGTCAGCAGCAAACGCCACAGCTCTGGCTTCATCAGGAGAGTCTCATTTGAGGATGTAGCTGCCCCAGAGGTGGCTGGGCCTCTCCTGAAGCCAGCAATGCCTTGAATTTCTGGTCGTCACCCAGCTTAAATCCCCCAGTACCCTAGGCTAGTGGTTTTCAAAGCCTGTGTCTGGACCAGCAGCAGCAGCAGCAGCGCCTGGAGGCACGTTAGCTAGGTTCCTTCTCCAGCCCCACTCTAGACCTGCAGAACCAGAAACTCTGGAGAGTGAGCTGAGACACACTCAAGTCTCAGGTCCCCTACCCTAGGCCAGTGCTCCTACCAGCCCTTAGATGGAGCTTAGATTGAGCAAGGGCTTCTGGGGGATAGCAGGTTCTCTGAGCTTCCTTTGGTGCAGGAAGGTGTCATCCTGGGAGAAGCATAAAAAGAGGTAGCCAGATTGGAGGTGGGGCCCTGTCCCCACCGCCTGCCCAAGCCCAGCAGTCACAGCAGCCGTACACCTCATGACGGTGTGCAGTTTTGCAGAGGGCTGTTGGAGAGGGGAGGGTCTCAGCTTTCCAGAGACTAGAGCTCCAGACTCCTCACCTGTAAAACAGGAGATAATGATCTCATGGGTGGGGGTGAGCACTCAAAAGCATGGTGCATGGGAGGTGCTCAGATAAGGGAGATGGTGTCACTTTCATCCCCAGTGCTCCGCAGAGCCCTTCTGCTGCCCTTCTCACTGTTGCTCATGAAGCTCTCATAGGTTGGCTGGGATTGTCTTACCCACTTGGTGGTGAATGAAGTTGAGGTCCAGAGACATTCTGTGACCTGCCCAGAGACACACAGAACAAGGTCAAAGCTAAGTCTGGAATCCAGATGTCCTGATTCCTCCAGCTCTTCTGGAGGCCTCAGCCAAGCGGTTTCCCCACTCCTGGCCTGAGCCATGGTTGAGGGGCCATCCCTGGGCATCAGCACCCAAGCAGCTTCTCAGAGTCATTCCTAGAAACAGAGTCCTAGAATCTGACGTGGAAGGAACCTTGGAAATAAACTAGTTCACCTGCCCTCTCCACTTACAGACAGACCAGCTGAGACCGAGAGAGGAAAAATGGTTGACCAGGTCTCCCGCATCCAGCCCTTGACACCTGACCAAGTAGTCTTCCCACCGGCCCAAGCCACTCTGGCCATCACTTCTGTCCTTGCTTTCCTCTCATTTTGGGGCACTCACTACCCCCATTCCTTGCCAAAATACCTAGCACATCCCTGGACAGCAGCAGTCCTCAGCAAATGTTTGTTGAATTAAGGACTTAATGAGTTAATTAATTAATTGCCTGTCCTGACCCCAGCCAGGTGAAGAGCGCTGGAGCGGACTCTGGTCTGGATGACTCACTGTGGATCTCTTGGTCTCTGTCACTGTGACTCTTGGGCTCCCTGCTTGCTTTCCTTGTTTTTCTGTTTTGTTTTTGTTTGGAATCTTCTGTCTCCCTTCTCTTGCTCTGTCCCGTCTCTGTGTCTCTGACTGGATTTCCCTCTTTCCCCCACTGTCTTCCTCCCTGATTTATGTGCTGACGGTGGCCACCCAGGCGAGGGAGTCTCCCGAGGCAGGGCTGCCTGTATAGAAGCCGAGGGTTTCGCTTTGTGCGAGGCAGGGTGGGGTGCAGCGACCTCCGAAGCTGAGCTGCCCCCTGAGTGCATTGAACAAGCAGCTTTGGGCCCAGAATAGATGGCTTCTTTATTGCTTATCAAATAATGCTTGCTTTATTCCTTCTCCCAGCAAGCCGGGATTGATCTCCACTTGTCAGTGGGCAGAGAAGGGGAAGGAGTGAGGAGGTTCTGGGAGATGGGGGCGGGGGTGGGAGGACCCAGCCAGCCAGTGCTGTTCACCTGGTGTTCTCGCCCTGAGGGATGGTGGAGACCCAGGGGCGACAGTCACTGGCCAGCTGCAAGGACTGGTCCAGGATGCTTTAGAAAGCCCATACGGGGTCTTCCTTGTGATCACCCACAGTATTTCTTCTCTGAGAGTGTGTGGGCTGCTTAGCTCTTTGTGGAATGGGCTTGCTGGAGGGCCTCAGTCCCTCTGAAATGGCCCCCTCTCAAACTAAGGAAGATTAGTCCCTGATCACCTGGGCTGCCCCCAGAGCAGGTGAGTGAATGGAAGGTATGCAGGGCTGGAAAGCAGTTCCCTCTCCCAAAGGAACTGAACAGTGCTAAACAGACCTTTGGGAAGGGCCGGAACCAGCTCTGTCCAGCCTGGTCTAACTTGGGCCCTCCACAGGGCAAACAAACCTGTGACCTCCAGGCCAGTCACTTTCCTACAGGCTCTCCCCTGTCTGGTATGCTCGCCAGCCAGGGGGTCTACAGGGACGGGGCAGAGACACACTCATACCTGGCTGACACAAGGCCCCACCTGGCCCCTCTCATCTCCTCTCCCCTTCCCTGGTCAGGTGGTGAGCCAGATCGATAAGCTAACCTCAGACTTCGACTTTGAACTGGAGCCGGACGACTGGACCACGGCCACTGTGAGCAGCACCTCTAGCAGTGACAAGGCGGGCGTGGGCGGCCCCTTTGACCTGGGCCACCTGGACTTCATGACAGCCGATATCCTCTCAGACAGCTGGGAGTTCTGCTCCTTCCTGGACGTCTCAACCCCCTCGGACTCCGTGGACGGTCCTGAGTCAACTCGGCCAGGGGCTGGCCCTGACTACCGCTTCATGAATGGTGGCACGCCCATCCCCAATGGGCCACGAGTGGAGACCCCAGACTCCTCCAGCGAGGAGGCCTTCGGCGCTGGCCCCACAGTGAAGAGCCAGCTGCCCCAGCGGACCCCAGGGACGCGGGAGAGGGTGCGGTTCAGTGACAAAGTGCTCTACCATGCTCTGTGCTGTGACGATGAGGAGGGGGACGGCGAGCAGGAGGCCGAGGAGGAGGAGGTGGGCTTGCCCCCTGAGCCTGTGCATACAGAGGCCCACGCAGGCCCCCACAAGCCCTCCCCAGCCCCCTACAAGTCACGGCGCTCTCCACTGACCAGCCACCGCTCAGGCTCTGCCTTGGCCCCCGAACAGACTCGAAGGGTCACAAGGAACAGCAGCACCCAGACAGTGTCAGACAAGAGCACGCAGACGGTGCTGCCCTACACAGCCACTAGACAGAAAGCCAGGGGGAAAAACTAGGGGCTGGGGAGGGGGCCGGGGGCGGTGGGCACATAGAGCTATAAATATATATATATATATATATATTTAAACAAATGAAGTCATAATAAAATTTAAAATCACTAAGGATCTGGCCCCACAGGCCCCAGAGCTTTCACAGAGCTCCTCCTAGACACGAAGATGCCCACTGGCCTCCTATGTCCCAGGAAGTGTGGCCAGGACTGCCCTTCCTCCCTCCCTCCCTTCTCATTGCAGGGCTCCTGAAGGGGGTGTCTGAAAGTATGTAAATCTGACGGGAGGTCTGGCCCTCCCCTTGCTAGCTCCTGAACTCCGTGGAGGAGTCTGGCTGCTGGCCAGGGCCATGTGCTGGAGTGGACTCCCCGGCAGGAGTCGGGCTCTAAAGGGAGTGGTGTCCCTTTAGGCCAGGGCTCACAGTCAGGCTGGTTTGGAGACTGAGGACTCGGGGCCTGGGGGTGGCATCGCTCTGGCCAGACCCTGCATCACTTGCACCCACCCTCCTTCTACTCCAAGGCAGATTTACCTGGGTATACACAGCCCTGCCTCACCCCCTTCCATCTTAGGGTTGCCTGGGACATAGGGGCATGGCAAGCTGGCCTCCATGCTGGGCCGCTGGGCATCCACAGAGCCTGGAGGATCACCTGGGCTGGGCAGGGGTTTGTTTGGAGGGTCTGGACCCCTCCCGATCCTTTCAGCTCCCATTCTCAGCCTGGTCCTGAGACCAAGACCAAAGACTCAGGGCAAAGCCTCAGCCAGCATGGCCCTAAGCAGACCGGAGTTCTGTGCGAGGAATTAGGCAGCCACTTCCATGGGGCTACAAATTAGGGCCATAGACAGGCTCCTGGCCGCCTCCAGCAGGTGGGCATTCTCGGAAAGGAGGCCAGTGGTCCCACTCTGTGCCCACCTCTCCACCCCCAGCTCCCGAGCCCCCCTCAGCAGATCCTGAACAAAGACGAGGCTACAGCCTAGGGGCCTCAGGGCTTCATCTGGGGCATGGCTGGCACAGCGACAGCATCTGAGTATCTTTGGGGATAATAATCACAATTATATTGCTCACATTTAATGAGCAGGTCTCCGTGCTACTTCTATGCTGAATACATTTTATAGCATCATCTCATTTAATCACCACAATCACCCAACAAGACAGGAATGATTATCCTCATTTCTCTCACTCTGTCACCCAAGTGGAGTGCAGTGGGGCCATCTCGGCTCACTGCAACCTCTGCCGCCCAAGTTCAAGCGATTCTCCCACCTCAGCCTCCAGAGTAGCTGGGACTGCAGGTGTGCACCACCATACCTGGCTAATTTTTGTATTCTTAGTAGAGACGAAGTTTCACCATGTTGGCCAGGCTGGTCTTGAACTCTTGACCTCAAGTGAGCCATCAACCTTAGCCTCCCAAAGGAGGCTGGAACCACCGTGCCCCACCCTGTCCCCATTTTTCAAATGAGGTGACTGAGGTTTAGAGTAGTTTGGTACCTGCCACAAAGCCTGTGCTACTCTGCCCCATGAATAAGTGGTTTCCAGGCTGTGCCTGGCTCTGCTAGCTAGCAGCTGTGTGACCTTGGGCAAGTTCATTTGCCTCTCTGAGCCTATCTACCTCCTCTATATAATGGGTCTAGTAGTCTTCTCCTACCTCACCAGCTGCTGTGGGGCTCCAGCGAGATGGCGACTGTGAAAGGACTTGACAGACTAAAGGCACTGGATGTGCCTTGTGTTCAGGGCAGCCCCAACCCAGATGGCCAGTGATTTCCAGGGCACAGGGGCCTTGAGTGGGATGGCCAAAGAAGACACTCCTGTCCAACTGGGAGCCACCCCTGGGTGGAAGACACTGCATTGCTTGGTCCCTTGCAGTAGCTCGAGGTCGGAAGTAGACTGCAGCTTAATTCACGGCCCCTTGCTCAGAGCAGGGAGGTAGGGCTGGCAGCATAGCAAGGACATCACTCCTTGGGGGCCTCCCTGCTGCATATTTCAATGAAGGCAGCTTTACAGCCCCCAGTGTCTGTCCAGAGGCAGCCTGACCAGCAGGCCTGACAGCACCCACTGCCCCTGCCTGAGGAGGTGCTATCCAGACCTGGCCGTGGGCAGACGGTGAGATTTTTTTGTGCAGGCCAGTCTGGAGCAGTTGCAGGGGATATGATCTGGACAAGGCTGGCAGACCAAGAGGCTCTGCAGTGTGGGGCTTGTTCCTCAAGCTCATGGTGAGATCGGAGCCCTAGAGTTAGCCAGGGTGCAGCCACCAGTGTGGAAATCCAGGAACGACACAAGCCATGGCCAGCTCTTCCCAGCTCAGGCCTGAGAACCAGGGGTCTAAGGCCCTCTGTCAGCCCCAGGATACCCTCAGGCATTTTGTGCTGATCAGTGATAGGACCAGTTCAGAGGAGGAGTGCCAGGGGCTCCTCTGGGGAGAGGCCCCAGCTGCATTCTGCCCCACCCTGAGTGTGAGGAGGTGGCAGTCCCCGCCCAGGAATGGGCCTACCTGGTGCTAAAGATATACATAACAGTTCTTTCTCTGAGGCTTGTGTTTCACCTCTCATGGTAAAATCACTTTCAGATTTACGGTTTCTCATCTTAGCAATAGCCAGGGAAAAGAAATCTACAGAATAGGCCAGGCACGGTGGCTCATGCCTGTAATCCCAGCACTTTGGGAGGCTGAGGCGGGCGGATCATGAGGTCAAGAGATCGAGACCATGGTGAAACCCCGCCTCTACTAAAATATACAAAAATTAGCTGGGCATGGTGGCACGCACCTGTGGTCCCAGCTAGTTGGGAGGCTGAGGCAGGAGAATTGCTGAGATTTCGCCACTGCACTCCAGCCTGGTGCCTGGCAACAGAGCAAGACTCTGTCTCAAAAAAAAAAAAAAGAAAAGAAAAGAAAAGAAAAAGAATACAGAATAGTTCCCATTTCACAGAGGAAGAAACTGAGGGCCAGAGCTAGGGGTCTCTGACACAGCTGTGGGATTCCCCCACCCCACGCTGGCTCTGTGTGACTCTGTGGTCGTGGCTAATGTCCATCAGTTGCCCCCTGCTTCCCCTCTGGCTGCTTGCCCCAAATGGGGCGGCGGTGGGAGTATGTCCTGGACGAGGGGGAAGTGGGATATAGGTAGTGCTTGGCTGGCTTCATAATTTTGCTACACTCAGTCTGGGCCTCCTGTTAGTGGGTGGGATCCCTGTGGCTTCTTTTTTTGTTTGTTTTTTGTTTTCTTTTTAGATGGAGTCTTGCTCTGTCGCCCAGGCTGGAGTGCAGTGGTATGATCTCGGGTCACTGCAACCTCCACGTCCCAGGTTCAAGCAATTCTTTCTCAGCCTCCCAAGTAGCTGGGACTACAGGCACGCACCACCACGCCCAGCTAATTTTTGTATTTTTAGTGCAGACAGGGTTTCACCATGTTGGCCAGGATGGTCTCCATCTCTTGACCCTGTGATCCGCCCTCCTCGACATCCCAAAGTGCTGGGATTCCAGGCGTGAGCCACTTCGCCCTGCCAATTCTCGTATTTTCTTAGTAGAGACAGGGTTTCGCCATGTTGGCCAGGTTGGTCTTGAGCTCCTGACCTCAGGTGATCCTCCCGCCTCGGCCTCCCAAAGTGCTAGGATTACAGACATGAGCCACCGCACCCAGTCCCCGTGGCATCTTCTGACTTCAAACACAGAATGTGTCCAGCTAGGGATGGAGAGAATTCTGACTTTCAACACTGCTGAGCCGTGGCATGGGCTGCTTCTGGGTAGTGAGCTTCCTGTCCTTGGGGTAGACGCTGCCATCCCTTGGGTCCTTCCTCCAGACCTTCCAGGTACAGCCCTTTGCTGCCCTTTGCTGCCTCCAAAGCTTTGCCAGTTTCTGGGTTTCTTCACCCAGGATGTTCCATTGGATCACTCTGCTTCCAGGAAGTCCTGTTCCACTGACCACCTACTGTGTGCACAGGCTTGTGCTGAGTGGTGCTGTGGAGGGCCAGAGGGAGCTGGAACCTGATGATGGAGATGAATAACTCATGTCCACTGGGCACGTGCTAGGCACCGGGCATTGTTCTAAGTGTATGTCTCATCTCATTTACTCCGCACAGCACGTATGAGATAAGCAATGTTACTTACGTCTAAGTAGCTTCCAGATGAGGAAACTGAGGCTCTGGGAAGTGAAGTAATTTGCCTAAGGGAACACAGGATGGGCTACGGAACCAGGACTCAACCCCAAATGCAGTGGCTTAGCACTCAAACATCTACTGCAGTTAAAATGCCTCGAGTTAAAATACCTGGTCACTGGAGGTAATGGTGGGGGCTGGGCGGCCTGAGAGCCAGGCGGGCCTTTAGGGTGAGGGGAGTGTTGGGGTGAGGAAACATATGAACACATCTCAGTCTTTGGAGAACTTGGTTACTGTTAACCTGAATGTCATGACCCCTGACTCAGAGTCTGGCACCAAATGGATTATGGGTTCAATAAATGTTTGTTGAATGAATAAACAAGCCCCATTTGCAGAGGGGTATTCACTGTGCATTCATTCAATCAGCTTTTATTGCAGACCGCCTGTGTGCCAGGTCTCATACTGCTTGCGCACACAGATACACACAACTCCCCTGTGAGGGTCTGGTCTGGTGTGCCTTGGGGCTGGAGAAAGTCAAAACTGAAGGGTATGGGCTTTCAGCACTAAGGGAGCCATAGCTGTTGCTGGGTCTAGTCTGGGATGCCAAGGAAAGAAGCCAGAAGTGGGAGGGAAGCCAGAATTGGGAGGGAAGCCAGTTTAGGGAGGAGACCACTCTGGGGCATGTCCTGGGAAGGCTGGGGGTCCCAACCTGACACTGCATTCATAGGGCAGGCACATTGCCATGTTCCTGGTGTCTGAAAATGAGGTGGCATCACTCTCCGGATTTTATAGATGAGGGACAGATGATGTCGTCCACAGAAGTGGTCTAATGGGGTCAAGGGACAGAAAGGAGGGTAAACTATTCAGAGATCCCAGCACCATCCCCTGTCCTTAGTGAGGCCTTTTCAACAAGAAGGGAAAGTGGGTGTAGTGAGGCTGGGAATTCCAGAGGCAACAGGACCCTTTCCACTCCTGACTTCCCTTTCTCTGTCCCAGCCCCTCCCACGCCCACCCATCTCTCCTTCCACAGCTGAGACATGTGTAAGAAAACTGACATTTATTGACAACCTAGTATATGCCAGGCACCATGCTACATCTTTTAACAAACACGAAATGACAGACTTAGTTGTACCTAGAACAGAATATGTTGCTCAATAATTATTTATCAAGTAAATGAATTAACCACAATCTTTATTTTGCAGGTCAGGGGAGGAAACTGATGAACAAGTAAAGAACTCATTCTAAGTTACACAGTCAGAAATTGGCAGCTCTGGGGACTGACATTGCCATTATTATTTACACTGTATATAAGTGCTACAATTTATAGAAATATACTATGTGATTGTTAGGCACTTTGCGTGGTGTCATCAGGGTTTGGGCCCTGACTTCAACTCTGTTTTAGGCCAGACTTTCAGAACCACCCCTGGTTCCTGGTGGGGCTGGGGCACAGACTGGGTGACTAGCAGAAAAACAGCTCCAAGTCCAAAGTGTCCTTCCCCCTTTCCATTTCTCTGGCAGGGCCAAGAAGACTAGCCTGCCCTAGGCCCGCTAAATGTCCTGGCCCTTTCTGCTCTAGGCTAACCTGGCAATGGGTGGGGCTGGTGTATCTAGAAAAGGCTTCTGGGAGGAGGCAGGATTTGACATGGAGCTTCACTTGAAATAGAACAGAGCTGGGTCACCTAGAAGTGGGAATGAAGGGCACGTGGAGCTGGTGGAACTTAAGACAGTGGAGAAAGCCCTCGTTAAAGGAGAGGTGCACATTGGTGCAAAATGGGAAAGATAAGAGCACCTTCTGCAAGGGACTTCTGAGTCCCCAGAGCCCCACTCAGAGCCACACCATCCTCTTAACTGTGGGGGAAGGAGCCAGGGTTTCCTGTGTAGTCTGATACTGGGAGAATAGCTTTCTGATAGCTCAGCAGCAGTTATCCAGTAGAGACCATCATGATAGAGACCCACTCTCATGAACAGGTAAGAACAGCACACAATTAGCACCTTGGGAAGTAACACAGATCTGCTAAGCCCTTGAAGATAATTCAGTCTTGCAAGTGGGTCCGATGTCCCTCCTGCAATGCATTAGCCATGCCCTTTGCTTTCTCCCACGGGGCAGAGGGGTGGGATGCTGGAGCTACACGTTACATGGGTGTAGCTGGAATTCTGATGCAACCTGACTCCTCCACTGGTGTGCCCTGAACCGCGCCACTCCAGGGGAGAGCACAGCTGCCATCACCACCTGCCCACCCCCCACACTTACCTATACCAGCCATGCCAGCCTAGGAGGCCAAGGGGTCTTGGCAGGTGACCTTAGGCCGACTCTGTCCAGGGTCCAGGCACTGTGCTGATCAGCCCTGACTCCCTGCCAGGAACGCTCAAGCTCACACACCTGCCTGCAGCTCTGGACTCTCAGCTTCTGTCCAGGCTGTTTCCTTCTTATTATGGTGGGACGTGTAAAGTCAGGCACTTCCTGCTGTGGACAAATCTGGTGGTGCAGACCCACCGTGGTGTCCTCTCTTCCCCCACCATCTTAGAAGAGCCACAGAAACCCAGTTTCCAGGCACCACCTGACCTGTCCTCCACCCCCAAGAAAGCAGGATAGGGTGTCACTAAAAGCCACAGCCTGTGGAGCAGCTGCGGAAAGAGCCCGAGGGGCCCTGATCTTTGCAGGGTTCCTTGATGCGTCCTGGTCAGTGGTAGGGCCTTCCCAAGAGACCCCTGTGAGAGGGAGAGTTTTTCCTTAGCTACATGGCTGATTGTGAGCGGCTCCCAAAGGAGGCTAATCCCACTCGGTGAGGTGGGGAAGGGGAAGGCTCACTAATAGACAGTGACTCGGAAGTGTGGGGAGGGGACAGAACTTTGATGCCTGCCCATCGCCAACAATCTCGGCACCATCTCTCCCTTTTGCCCCCCAGACACAACTGTTCCCTTGGGGACAGGACTAGGAGGAGGCTTATTTGCCCCTGCGACCCAATGGGAAGGGGGAGGGTTAAGTCCAGAAAACCACCTAGTGAGGGCAGATGAGGCCGAGGCATGATGAGACCTTCCTCTGGCCTGCATGAAGCGAGGATGGTTAGGGGAAACCTGTGATCCCAAAGGCACCAAGGGGAGCACCAGCAGGTCCCTAGGGTATGGGCTGGGGGCACGGGGCAGGAGCCCCACTTGGAGAGGAGACAACTCCAGGACGTGTTCCCCGGGGTGCTCAGTCTGAGACCACTTTAATGGGCGGCACATGCCACAGTGTCCTGGTGCCTGAGAAAGAGCTGCCAGCCCCTTTCAAGATAGACCTCATTCCAATGCCTGGTGTAGATGAGAAGAGAAACTTTTTCAGGCAGCCCCCCAGACATGGAGTCCAGTCTTGCCAGTCAGCATATGAGCCTCCCGAAGGGTTCCTGCCTTTCTCAAGGAAAACCCTTTCCTCTGGCTTCCTCAAAAAAAACAAAAACAAAAACAAAAAAACAGTTTCTTGTACTTGGGCTGGAGGCTGGGAGTGGTGTTGGGGAAGCTGCAGATGGTCCTCCTGCCCTGGGTGGGTGGGGACATCCTGAGAACTTCTCTAGCCCAGAGAATACTCCCTTTCAGGTCAAGCTAACCCTGGATGAGCAGGGTACAAACTCTGCTTTGTACCCTTCAATTCCCTGGATATTTCTCTTTCTCTCATCCACAGGTTGCAGACTGGTGGCCTGCACACCTGTTTTGCTTCCTACATTTTTTTAAAAAAAGAATTTTACATAAAATTCCAGATTTCAGATTTCTTGGAAAAAATCAGTAGCTGTGACAACGCTGGGCTGGCATTTCCACACAGAGCCAGTCGGCAGGAACTGAGCAGCAGGGCCCTTCTGGGTGGGACAGGCACTCACCAGTGTCTCCACGCTGGCCCAGGGACTCTCATTCATTTACACTGGCACCTGCAGGCGTATGAGGCTGACTCCTGCCAACTCAGCCTATCCCAAACTCATCTTTCACCATGTAGTCTCTTCCTTTCTGCCCACTGCCTCTTACATGTACCTCTGACCCACTCTCATCACTGCACTAAGGTTTATCTTGCCCCATGCAGCTGTCTCCTCCAGTTGATTGCAAGCCCCTTGAGGGCAGGAACAATGCTTCCATAAGGTTCTCAGTGAACGTACATGGAATAAACACAACTCTTGCCTGTGCTCCGCCCACCCTTGCCTGTGGGGCCTAACTCCCTCTCCAGATTCAGAATTGGGGGGTTGTGACTCCCAAAGGCTTCCTGAAAGGGAGAGAGTTTCATTCTGGGTTTGGGGGCAGTGAAGGCAGGCTCAGGCCACTTTGCCTCTGCTGGACTTTCCGAAGCACTCACCCAATTTTGTTTGTTTTTTTGTTTTTGTTTTGTTTGCTTTTTAATTCAGAGCATCATTGCAGGGCTGAGGGATGATTTCATGCTTTTTAATAAGGAAATCAAATAGCCCTTGTTGCTATTCCATCAATCCACTGTAGTGCCAGCCACAGGGATAAATCATTCACCGAGTAATTGCCATCGTTCAAGTACTGGATGGGACATCGCAAGATGTCAGTAAGTGAATTTTTCTTAATTAAGTGCCTTTGCCCCATAAGGCTTGCACATTCTGAAGGCCCAGTGGTGCTCCTGACAAGCACGGTCTAGCTAAATGCTTCAGCATCAGCTTCCCCGGCGCTCCCACGACTGCTGGCCTTGGGAGGCTGTCCCAGAAGCCCTCCAATGCATCCCGCAGACCAGCTCTCTGCCCTATGCCCTTCTGCCCATGCCCCATCCTTATTATAACTTCCTTCCCTAGGGAGTGTTGAGGGCACCTGCCAGGACCCCTCCATAACTCCAGAGATACCACTCACATTGACACCTAAGTGAACGGCCCCCTCAGCACAGCTCCCCTGGGGACACCACAGGAATGTGCCCTGCAGGTGGGCAGCAGGGTGATTCTGACACCTGCACAGGGCCACAAGGACCCATGGCCCTGATACCAAGCTGAGACTGCCAGGGATTCTGGACCAGGTTCAGAGCCTCAGACCTCATGCTTCTGAACTCCAGCTGCCCAGGGTAGCCTCACCACACACGCTGGGGTCCAGAGAGATTCCTACATGGAACAGAGCAGGGGACAGAGTGGACAGAGTGTGGCTAGTGAAAGGGTCCCTTTCTGGCCCCAGGCTTGTCCCAAGAGGACCCATAATCCTCACCCCACCGCCCTCTGCCCCTGGCAGAGATCTCATCCCAAAACTTCAGATGCAGAGGACGGGACCCACAGTAGGCCAAGCCTGGTAGACACCATCCCAGAGTCTTGAGGCTGACTACCTTCCTGACCCAACCATGGCCAGATTGAGAAGCTGCTTTGTGCCCTGGACCAAATGGAGAAGGCTGAACTACCAGTGATGCCACATATGGTCCCAAACCCTAACCCTAAACCCTAACCCTAACCCTGGTTTTAGAGTCAGAAAGCCCTGGTTCTAGATTGGGGCTCCATCTCCTCCTAGCTTTGCGACGTTGCACCGGTTATTTCACCTCTTGGCGCTTCATTTCCTTAAGGGTATAAACCCCACCAACAGCTCTGCTGTGAAGGCTCAATGACAAAAGAATGTGTGAAGCCCCTTCCCCAGGGCCTGGCAGAATATGCACCGCCACTGTCTGTCTCCTTCCCTCTCGAGGGCCTAGGAAATGTCCTGAGCTCAGGAAAAAGGACCCAGGAGGACATTCTTATGGCTGCTCCCAGGGTCAGTTTGCAAGGTCCAGAGAGGGACAGTACCTGCCCCATGGCATCACAGAGGCAGGACAGGAGGGCGGGGCTGGAGCAGAGCCTCACAGGCAGCCTCGTTTTGCTGGAAGTGGGCCCACCAGAGCCAGTCATGCCCTAGGGATTTTAACAAGCTGCCCATTAGGAATAGGTTTCTCTCCTCCACCCTGGAAATGACCACACCTGGTAGTGGGTAGACCACATTCTTGACCCCTGGAAACTCCAGGGACAGGACAGAGGCTGCTAGACTGCAATTAAAACTGGAAATTTGCTTAGCGGGATGGAGAGGCATGGCTGAAGTGACATCTAGAGCTGGAAGGGGAAAATAACAGGTGTGGGGTATGGAGGCCAACACAGGGGCTCCAGCACACGGAAGAGATTTACCGCGTCTGCAGCCACCTTGGGGTGACTCAAGTATACTGTGAGCAGCTTGGACATACCTGCCACCAGGTAAGACCCTGCTGGCCTGTGGCGTGGGAGGGGCTGAGGTCTGATCCCTCTCCAGGAAGCTCAGCAGGCCCCAGGCCAGAGCACGACTAGTCCCAGGTTGTCGCTTTGGCCTCTGCATTCCTCTCTAGTTGGCAGGGAGCTGTGGGTTTGTAGCGAGAGCCCCCTTCATTATAGAAAAGGAAGCTTAATGTTCTAGGAACTCATGTCCCTCCCCTCTTCCACATTCTCCTACTCCTTGACTCATCAAGCACTAAGTAAGCATGTCCAGTCATCTTCCACGTCACAGAAGCAGACGTCTCTGCTTTTTAAAGATGTGAGTCCTGGGCTGTGGACACAGCAATAGAGAAGGGCTGCATTGAATGAATCACACTTTTGCTTGCCTGCCCAGGTGATCAGTGGCCTTCCTAGGGTGGTTGGATGGGATAAGAGCTCAACTGCAAGACAGGCCAGTCTACAACCAGAGAGACCAAAAATAGGACTCAGTCCAGAACAAGGATGGGCTCCATCTATAACCAGGGTCAGGGTTTTCTATCTGCGACCAGGGTCAAGGCTCAGTGTATAAGCAGGATCAGGGCTCGGTGTGTGACCAGGATCAGGGCTCAGTGTGTGACCAGATCAGGGTTCAGAGTGTGAGTAGGATCAGGGCTCAGTATGTAACCAGATCAGGGCTCAGTGTGTGAGTAGGATCAGGGCTCAGTGTACAACCAGATCAAGGCTCAGTGTATGAGTAGGATCAGGGCTCAGTGTGCAACCAGATCTAGGCTCAGTGTGTGAGTAGGATCAGGGCTCAGTGTGTAACCAGATCAAGGCTCAGTGTGGGACCAGATCAGGGCTCAGTGTGTGAGTAGGACCAGGGCCCAGTGTGTGACCAGATCAGGGCTCAGTGTGTGAGTAGGATCAGGGCTCAGTATGTGACCAGATCAGGGCTCAGTGTGTGACCAGAATTGGAGCTCAATCTATGACCAGGGTTGGAGGTAAGCATGTGACCACAGTCAGAGCTCAGTGCGTTTCCAGGGTTGGGGCTCAGTCTGTGACCCTGAGCCCACCACAGGGGTCAGGGTTTAGTGTGTGACCAGGGTCATGGCTTTGTCTTTCCTACCTGACTCAGTTCTCTGATCTAGTGTAAACCTTTCTTCACATACGAAATGCAAAACAACTTGTTGCTCTCCTATCTTAAGACCTTTTATGGAAATGAGCAAAAAAGAGATTTCCATGGTGCCTGGTGGCCTTTAGGAGCGCAGTGCAGCCATTTGGCAGAGCCCTGGAGACCCTCGTGGCCTGGCCCCTGCTGCTGTCTTCCCTGCTTACTGCTTCTCACCACGCAGCTTTTGTTCAGGTATAGGAACTGCTTGCAGTTCCCTGAAGTGTCTGGTTACTGCATGCCTCTGTGTTCCTCAAGGCGGTTTTCCCTCGTGGCGCTGACCCTGCCCCTCCTCAGTACTGTGAGGTGGTTAGAAGCTCAAGCGCTCATGTCGACCAAAGCTGGATTCAAACCTGCCTCCACCACTTCCTTGCTGTGGGACTTTTGGGCAAATAGCTTAGCTTCATCTTTACACAGAGGCCAGGTACGATACTCGGGCATGGGCTGGTGGGAGGTTTTCCTGGTGAGCCCGTCATCAGGTTTTAATGCATATTACTCATTTTCATCATTAAGTATTCCCTATTGTGTCTGCAATGTCTGGTAAACACTCAGCATCCCTTTCCTGCCATCCCCTACTTGCCTTCCTAGACTGCAGTGGCTGGGAAGCTAAACACGCAGGGCTCCCTTGCAGCTGAGGCTGTGTGTGAACTAAGTTCCAGCAATCGGAGGCCCTTTGGCAAGACCTGGAAGGCAGATTTGGAGGCCATCTATGACTGCTTTGAGCCAGCAAGACTGTCTTTGGAAACGCAGCAGCATTTCAGTGCTGAGGCCTCAGATGCAGGGGTGCGGAAGGGCAGCAATGATGGGCTTCTTTCTTTTCCCTGGATCAGGCTGTTGAAGCATGTTCTTGAACCCAGTGGTTCCAACGATTCCTCCTCCATTCCCCATATTCTTTGTGCTGCTGTAACTAAATACCACAAACCCAGAAGCTTGTAACAACGCATACTTATTCTCTTACAGCTGTGGAGCTCAGAAGTCCAAAACCGGTATCACTGGGCCAAAGTCAAGGTGTTGGCAGCTCCGTGTTCTTTCTGGAGGCCCCAGGGGAGAATCCGTTTCCTTCTCTTGCCCAGTTTCGAGAGGCCGCCTGCCTTCCTTGGCTCACAGCTCCTTCCTCTGTCTTCAAGCCAGCTCCCAGTCTGTCCTCCATCCCTTTGTTTTTTCCTGATTCTGCTTTCTTACCTCCTTCATATAAGGACCCTCGGTATTATACTGTGTCCACCTAGACAATCCAGGATAATCTTCCCATCTCAAGATTCTTAACCTAACTGCATCTGCAAAGTCCTTTTTGCCAGGTAAGGTAACATTCACAAGCTCCAGGAGTTATGACATGGGCATCTTTGGGGACCATTATTCAACCTACAGCATGACAAAGTATCGACACCCTGGTGGGTCAGTTCTGTGATATTATATATTCTGGAAGTCATTTCCTGGCCAGGCGTGGTGGTTTATGCCTGTAATTCCAGCATTTGGGAGGCTGAGGCTGGTGATGACTTGAGGTCAGGAGTTCAAGACCAGCCTGGCCGACATGTTGAAACCCCATCTCAACAAAAAATACAAAAATTAGCAGGGTATGGTGGCATGTGCCTGCAGTCCCAACTGCAAGGGAGGCTCAGGCATGAGAATTGCTTGAACTCAAGTGGCAGAGGTTGCAGTGAGCCAAGATCACGCCACTGCACTCCAGCCTGAGCAACGGTGCGAGACTCTGTCTCAACAAAGAAAAAAAGAAAAAAAAATTAGCCAGGCATGGTGGTATATGCCTGTAATCCCAGCTACTCAGGAGGCTGAGGCAGGAGAATAGCTTGAACCTGGGAGGCAGAGGTTGCAGTGAGCCGAGATCACACCAGCACACTCCAGCCTGGATGACAGAGCAAGACTCTGAAAAAAAAAATAAAAGAAATCATTTCCTGAGACCCAGCCCCAAGCTGGCAAGCTGGCTCCTTCAGTCTTTGTAAGCACCCAAAACCCTGTACTAAATTCCTTTCTACTTAAAATACAGTTGCTTCTGTTTAATGCACACAACCATGAATAACATACCACGTGTCCTTCAAGACTCAGTTCTCACATCACCATGTCTGGGAAACCTGCCCCAACTCCTCCAGGGTTCCTTGATCCCTCCTTTGGACCCCACAGTTCTGCCTAGATCAAATTCATATAAATGCTTATCTCCCCTAGTGGATCATGGCTTTCCCATCCAACTACAGCACCAAATCTAACATGAAGGAAGGCTGCATCAAGAAATGAAGTAGGGGCCGTGGGCTGAGCATGGGCTCCTGAGCACGGAGCCTGGGATGCAGGCAGAAGCAGGGATGCCCTGGAGAGGAAGGGGGTCGGCCAGCAGCACGAGGAAGGAAGCCCGGGAGAGAAATACAATCTCAGCCTCACATGCCACAGCAGCAGCTGGACCCATGTGACACAGCACAACCTTCGGCCCCAGGGCTGCATCCCAGCCTTCAGCTTTGTGGCCCTGAATCTAGAATGCAGAAACAATGATGTGTGACAGAAGAGACAGGCGCCGACACACAGGAGAGCACCAGGGGTTAAACCCAGAAAACAATCAATGAGCAGGGGATGACTCTTTCTTAATTAAGTGCAGGAGAAGAAAGGAGCAAAGTGATGTCCTTTGCCCACGACAGACTCTGACTCTACTTCGCCTGGGACTGGGCAAGCGGTCTGGCCCCTGACTCCAGAGGACAAAACCACGCCTAGGTGTAAATGAAGCAAAGAAACTGCTCCTAAAAGGATCAGATGCAAGCTGGGTGCGGTGGCTCACGCCTGTAATCCCAGCACTTTGGGAGGCCAACGTGGGCAGATATAGGCCAGGAGTTCGAGACCAGCCTGGCCAACATGATGAAACCCTGTCTCTACTAAAAATACAAAATTTACCAGGAATGGCAGCGAGTGCCTGGAATCCCAGCTACTCAGGAGACTGAGACAGGAGAATCACTTGAACCTGGGAGGCAGAGGTTTGCAGTGAGCGAGATTGCACCATTGCACTCCAGCCTGGGCAACTGGGTGAGACTCTGCCTTTAAAAAAAAAAGAGGTGGGGGGAATCACATGGGATCAGATGCAGGCAAAAAATTGAAAAAACTTTGCATGCCACCTTAGATGATATGGATATAAAGCTGGTACACAACAGGTGAGAGACAGGCCTGCAGAAGGCTACCTCTGCTGGCAGGCAAGAACTACAGAACCCCAAAAGGCCCTCCCCTGCCAGTGGCTAATGCATGCTGTGACATCCATTGGACTCCCCGACCTCCCTGCACCTCAGTGTCCTCCATCCCGTGTAATGAGAACAATAGACTCTATGCCAAACGGCTTAGGAAAATAAGGAAAACAAGAAAGCATGGTGCAAAGTGAGAGGTTAGAAGGTCAGAGGAGTGGGAGGTGCAGATCCTGGGCCATGGCAGAAAGAGGCTGCAGCTGGAGGGGAAAGGCTGGGAGGCCTGATGTGTCATTAATGAGGTCCCAACTGACAGGGCTGGGCGTGAGCTTGGAGAGCCAGCCCTCCTCTACCCCATGCTCAGCACACTTCAAATTAATAATTAAAATGCTTCCTGTCAAATTCCAGCCTGACACGTAATTAGAGCAGCTCCAGGCTTTAGGCAATGGTGATGAAAACAGCTCTTGTTAGAAAGAGACATTTCTGGGGATAAGTGAGGTGAGAATCGAGGATAGAACCTTCCTCTCGAAATTTCTCCATCAAGGCCTCCTCTCCGTCTGCATGCCAGATAGATATGGATGGGGTTTTCCTTTTAGCCTAGGGAGAGGCTGGGAGATAAGGAGGAACCTCAGTTTCCCCCTTTGTGCCAGGAAGAGATTGGACAAGGTACCATCCTACCTGGCCATGAGAGGGCAGCTCAGGGATTTGTGCAAGAAGGAGGGTAGAAGATGGCTTTTTGGAGTTCCAAAGGCCAGACAGACAAATCTGGGGGCCAACTGCAGATCCCGACTTATCCCCGACCCCCCCCCCCAACAACGTGTGCACACAAGGCATCGCCATTGTGTCCCTTCCAGCCAGGGCTGCTGGGGAGCAGCCGAGCTCAGCTACAGCTGAGCTCCCAGCTTCTGGGCTTCTCAGTGTCCCAGGGGCACAGGTTGGAGGTGCTATCCATGGTTCCAGAGAAACTTCCAATGTTCAGCTTCCTCCCACATCAGGAGTTCTTCCAGAGCCCTAATTGGCCTGCCCGATCCCCTAGACCCCTTGATCCAGAGTCCAGTCCCTGAGCCCTGTGACACTGTCACACCATCACACTTGCCATAAGGCCTGCCCTGCCCACCCCCCATGGCTCCGAGAGAGGGAAGGGATCCCCACTGCTCAGCTTATTCATGAAGAGCCTTGAATGCCCACCCTGGGGCTTCACCCTAATGAGTCTGCTCTTAGGAGCTTAGAAAATGGAGCCCATGCTCAAGCTACCTATTAGAAGAAAATCATTTTAAAGCAATGTTGTGTTACTTCATTGAAGCTGCCTTCATAAATATTTTAAAGCTGTTTATTAGGAAAACCACAGGAGGAGAGAGAGGTTGCTGAGGTTGGGAGGAGTGGTGCCCTGTAAGGCTCAGCTGCCACTGCCACCGCTGCCGCCGATGAAACGTGTTCTCCCTCGGAGGGGCTGGCCCACCGTGATGGGCTGTCTCACTGCATGCAGGAAGTGGTTGCTCAGAAAGCCATGCTCTTGTCCTCAGATTGAACCTCCCAGAGGTGTATCACAGATTCCTGTGGACACGGCACCGAGCTAGGGGCAGAGCCTCCTGGGTCCTTTTCTGAGCTTTGTGCCCAGCTGCTCCCAATTCTTCCCCTTCTAGAGCTCAGCAATACTGTGGAAAAGGGGCTCGAGGGTCCCTTCCTCAGCAGGCTGATGTTTCCAAGTTTGTGGATGCTGCCCTTTGCCTTCCTGTCTTCACTCCCATCTACCCTTCCACCCTTACCATGTGTCCACCCACAGTCACACACATGGGACCAGGAGCAGCCAAGGCGAGCAGGTGCACAGGGCCAGACAACTGCCCCCAGGAGCCCCTCAGCCCAGGTGTCTTGGCCTGCCTCACCCACACCACCAGGCAGGCAGAGGCCTGGCTAGGCCTGGGAGAGAATGGTGTCTACCGGCTGACCCAGCATCTCTTGCAGGGCAGGGCAGGAGTGGGGTGTGTGGCAGGGATGGTGGCACCGTGGCCACCTCTGACACAACTCCTCTCCTTGAGAAAGAGCTTGTTTTTCCTCCCCAAGCCAAAGCCAACAAGCCCATCAAACTGAGCAAGCAGCATCGATCTGCAGACAGGGATCTGTGGTGCCAGAGCTCAGGGGGCCATGGCTGCCTCTCCTTGCTCCTGAGGCTCCATCAGCTACCCATCTTGATCTGAGCAATGAGAAATTGCCTCTGCTTCCCTCCTCGTCCTCCCCACACACATCCTGTCTGACCATCCAGCCCCTCCCTATTGGTCCCAGGTCAAAGCTCTTTTTTGTCCTGGCTGAGTCCAGTGCCATGTGCCCAGATCTGTCCATTCACACTGCATAAGTGCAGGTGAGGTGGCCCCATGAGGGCTCTGTCCATTGGGCAATCTCAGTCCATTTTGGTCAGCTAGGGAGGGGAGGATAATACTCTTGACCCCATTTTACAGATGGGGCCTCCAAGGACACCGAGCATTTAGTACCCAGGTTCCTCAGGGTTAGCAGGTAGGGTTCCCCACACAGAGCACGGGAGTGGGCGAACAGAGCTTAGGGAGTCTTCTCTGGTAAATAAATTTTCTAAAAAATAGCTTGCAATTACCATATCAATTGTTTCTGAGTAACTAAGGGCTTCTAAAAGATCTTTAAAATAGATTATTCCTTTAAATAGGTGAAGCACCGTTTGGCAGCCTCATTTACATTGTTCGTTTGCTGGGAGATCTTTTTTTCATGGATAGCGTAGAAGTAAACTTCAGCCTTAGTTACTTCCATTCAGAGACCTGCATTCATGTGGTCTGGGTACCTTCTTCTTGCAGCGGACCAGAGGATAGGAGCTGCTCTGTGGCCAGCTCTGGGCTTGGGGGCAAGCCAGACCTGCTCTGGGGAGATGAGCTCCCAGAGAGCAATAAATGAGCAAGGGCTTCGTCATAGCTGTAAACACGGAGTTGCAGAGGTCTGGGGGGATACATGGGAGGGAGTGCGGAGGATCTGCATAGGCAGAGGAGGGAGAGCAGATCCAGGGCTGGGGGCAGCTGGAGCAAATGCTTATAAAAATGATTGAATATGGAACATGCAACTTCTGCCACTGGCCGGCCATCTCTGTCCCCTTCTCCCTTATGCTTCCCCCTGACTCCCTCATCACCCAACCTGTGGACAGAACAGAATGCACTTTCCTCTTCTAGCACTGCAGAGCCCATTCCAAATGTGTCCTAGGTCCAGAACCCCTGGCTGCCAGCATTCTCCTGTTGGGCTGACCCAGATCCTCCTGGCTGCAGTGGATGGGAGGATGCAGAGAAAAGCAGCACAGAGAGAGACACCAAGAAAATCAGCACCCTGGCCATGCATCGCAGGTCACCAAGGTCCTCAGCATGGTCACCCAAGGAGGCTGAGCCCTCTGCAACCTGGCCAGCTTCGGTTCCCGGAACATTTGCTGAAGCTGCTGTCAGCGAGCACATGGACTTCAGCGCAATTACAAAAGCTATAAGAACAAGAAGTGCATTCATTCATTAGTAGCAAATTACACTAAATTATCTTAGCAAATAAGGCAAAATGTCAGTTCAGTGGCTGGCAGGCTCTGCAGAGACACATCAGTTCTTCCTCCCCACCTCCAACAATGGGGACCACACTCCGCAGGCACATTTTAGGAGAGAACATTGCCACATAAGGAGCAGGAATGAAACAAAATAGGGTATAGACCAGCACCCAGGGAGCATGCTGGCCTGTGAATTATGGGAGGTAGGTGGGCAGGTGGACTTTGGATGGGTGAGTTTTGAGACTGAGGAAGAACTAGAGGCCAGAGAGCTAGCCACAGGAAGGAGGGTGGAGGGTGGTAGAGGAGAGCTGCTGGGCTTCAGTCCCTCTGGATACTGCAGGGCTGCAGTGTGGTAGAGACTCCCGGATACCCTGCTTCTGAAGCACGTGTGAGATGGGAGGTGGCGGGGAAGCAGGAAAAGCACGAAGGCTATTATTTCCCTGAGCCTGGCACACGCACGTAGACTGACGGCTACAGGGAGCAGGACAGATGGTCCTTCCCTCCGCGGAGGACATGGTGCTGGAGGGAAGAGGGAGTCAGAAGCAGCCACGTGGCTGTGCACATCTGGAGGCCTGGGGGCGACAGGGGAGAGACACAGAGGCAAAAGGGAGGCAGTAAGAGGAGGAGGGGGAGGGGATGCCCCTCATTTCCTGGAGCTGAAAAGCACTGAGCCATCACAAGTGGCACCTCATCCTTCATCAATTTCCCAGAACCTCATGTCTGGTCTGATTGGGTGCAGGAACTCGGGATGCCTGCTCTCTCCCCAGCCCCACAACACGGGGAACAGGGCCCCCTCCTTTCCGAACTAAGCACTGTCACTTCCCTCAACCTTCCTTGCTCCTGTATTTTCTGTGCTTCCCTTCCTTAAAAACCTAAAACCCCACAGTCTGATACAGTCATCACTGAGAATATTTAGCTTACCTAAGAGGTGGGGTCCCAAAGGTCTCTGCTCAGGGCTGTCCTCTGAATCCTATTTTAGGTTAATTTATAAGCCAGACTAGGGCCACTGGCATAGGCACATCAAATATTTAGCAATAAACTCAACCAATTCCATCAGAAATTCTGGGGATGGAGCCCAAGCACCATTTAGAACTCCCAAAGTGATTCTAATGGGCAGCCAGGATTGAGAGCCGCTGGACTAATGGGATCTGGAGCTGTATCACTAGGAACATAGTGCCCTGGATACGGGAGGTGAGAGCTGATCTATCATGAGCTGAAGCATCGTGATCCATGCCAGAGGCTCCATCTGCAAGGGACGCCGATGAAACACATCCAGAGGAGGCCGTTGGGATGGAGAAATCATTTAAGCTAAGGGAGGCTGAGGGACAGAGGATATTTTGCTACTTGGATGGTGGAGAAAGGCTGGGGGCAAGGTCACAGACCCTGTGTCCGAGGGCCGGGTTATGCCTCGTCTATGAGATCCAGGTTATTCTGTCCTAACGGAGCGCTGCCTCATTAGTAATGAAGTAGTGTCACCATAATTACCTGGAGTTGGCAATGCTGAAGGTTAGGAATGCTCTCTGACACAAGTGCAAGAGATTTAGCCTCACCTGAGGCACCTGCATCCAGCAGGTTGCCGGCCAGGCACAGTGGCTGGCGCCCCCTGTAATCTCAGCATTTTGGGAGGCCGAGGCAGGAGGATTGATTGAACCCAGGAGTTTGAGACCAGCCCAGGCAACATAGCAAGACTCCATCTCTGCAAAAAAATTTAAAATTAGTCCGGTGTAATGGTGGGCACCTGTAGTCCCAGTGACTCAGGAGACGGAGGCAGGAGAATCACAAGCTCGGGAAGTCAAGGCTGCAGTGAGCTATAACTGTACCACTGCACTCCAGCCTCAGCAACACAGTGAGACCCTCTTTAAAAGAAAGAAAACAGAAGCCGGGTGTGGTAGCTCACGCATGTAATCCCAGCACTTTGGGAGGCTGAGGTAGGCAGGTCACGAGGTCAGGAGTTTGAGACCAGCCTGGCCAATATGGTGAAACCCGATCTTTACTAAAAATAGAAAAACTAGCCGGGTGTGGAGGCGTCCATACCGGTGGTCCCAGCTACTCGGGAGGCTGAGGGAGAAGAATCACTTGAACCCAGGAGGTAGAGGTTGCAGTGAGCTGAGATTGCACCACTGCACTACAGCCTGGGTGACAGAGTGAGATTCCATTTCAAAAAAAAAAAAGAAGAAGAAAGAAAAAGAGGGAGAAAGATGAAAGAAGGAAAGAAAGAAAGAAGAAAGAGAAAGAAAGAAAGAAAGAAAGAAAGAAAAAAGAAAGAAAGAGAAAGAAAGAAAGAAAGAAAAAAGAAAGAAAGAGAAAGAAAGAAAGAAAGAAAAAAGAAAGAAAGAGAAAGAAAGAAAAAGGAAGGAAGGAAGGGAGGAAGGGAGGGAGGGAGGGAGGGAAATAAAACAGAAAAAAGAAAAACCCCAAAGATGCTGAGAACCTTCCCCCCTCAATTTCGGTCAGGTGCTCTGGGTGTAGTGCTCAACCCTGACACCAATTCATTCAGACCACAGTGCTGGGCCCCTATAGTCCTGCAGGAGGCAGACACACTGGCCCAGGACTGGGGTACCGAGATGCAGACAGCTCCTGGGAACTGAGGCAGTGGTGGTGACAGACAGATGCTGAAGGGCAAGGTGGTCCAAAGCGGTGGAAGGGATGACTCCAGGCCCTGTGCACTACCGAATCAGGCTCCACTCCGAGGTCTCCGAGAGCCCGGCTGGGTGTGAATGCAAGCACTATCTCGGCCCTGTCTAGAATCAGTTTTTCCACTCACCATAAGTTTTCTTCACTTATACATTCTTACTGTCACAGGGACTGGCTAAAAAGGCAGCTGAAACAATTGGCAACTCTCCCAACACTTAAAATGTATCCAGAGATCCCACTTCTAGGGCTCCATACAGTAGAAACTCAGCACAAGTCTGTGTTATTTGTGTCTAAACTGTAGGAACTAGCAAAATATAGTCTGGAACAGCAGTACTATGAGATACTATGTAGCCATTTAAAAAGAACAAGGGAGGTCTTTGCAAGAAGCTGGATACAAAATAGCATGGACTGCAGGATTCCATTTATAGGAAGTTCAAAGAATAAGTAAAACTAATTGGTGAAAGCAGTCAAGTAGGTGGGGCTGTTGCTTGGGTAGGGTTACCAGGGAACTTTCTGGAATCCAGAAGCTGTTCCGTATCTTGATCTGGGTAGTGGTTATATGGGTAGAGATTTGTGTAAAAATTCTTGGAGTCATACACTGAGGATTAGCATCTTGTAAATACTAGAGGTATGTTACACATCAATATAGAAAGTAAAGACGATGAGGGCACTCTAGAAGAACTGGCTTGGGAAAAGAGTAAAGAAAAACAGAAAAAAAAAAAAAAGGTTGCAGAATGTTTGATTATGATATTTTTGTAAATGTGTAAGACTGGATACAACAGCCTAGAAGGAGGCCAGTCTAGCAGCACAGCCAGGATTGAAAGTCAAGGGTCCTGACCCCCAGCCCAGACTCCGCCAGCTGCCAGGCTCTGCTAGTGTAAGCAGAATGCTCCAGACACACAAGTAGAAGGTGCAGGATGATCCAGGTGCCCTGGCCACACCATTGTCACCCCTCCTCCCAGTCTCCTCCCTCTGGGTGGTGAGTGGTCAGATCCACTAATTGGTCTTCAAGCCCTGATGACAAATGGTCCTGGAGGCGAATTCTGGTCACACCTCCAGCCAGGCAAATGAACCTCACTCTGTCCCCTCTTTAATATGGATGTGACACCTGCAGGCTACAGCTTGTCGCACTGTGAGAATTATTTCTCCATTAAAATGCAGGAGTTGGAGCTTTGCCCAGGAAGGGCGGCTAAAAATACTGCTGTCCAGGGCACTTTTCACCGGAGGACTTAGTTGCCACTTTCTTTACCCCTCAGCCTCCAGGCAAGTCCCCCACTTGCTGGGTTGATCCGTGGAGCACCTGATACAGTGTCAGACCCTTTTCCAGCCCTGTCACACACACACACACACACACACACAAAGCACGGGTTCCTGTGCCTGTTTTACAGATGGACAAACTGGGGTTCAGACAGCTTGTTCCAAATCACTGTGTTCAATCTGCAAAATCCCCTAGAGAGCAACAGTGCATGGGCCTGGCTGCAGGGAGGGCAAGAACAACCCCTCGCATGTGCCCAACACCTCATGGTTTGCAGTGTCTTTTTATTTTTATTTATTTATTTTTGAGATGGAGTCTTGCTCTGTCACCCAAGCTGGAGTGCAGTGACACAATCCCAGCTCACTGCAACCACTGCCTCCCTGGCTCAAATGATCCTCCTGTCTCAGCCCCCTGAGTAGCTGGGACTACAGGCGTGTGACACCACACTCAGCTAATTTTTTTACATTCTTAGTAGAGATGGGGTTTCACCATGTTGGCCAGGCTGGTCTCAAACTCCTGACCTCAGGTGATCCACCCACCTCAACCTCCCAAAATGTTGGGATTACAGGCGTGAGCCATGACACCCAGCCTAATTGCAGTGTCTTCTCAATCACTGCTTCGTCCAACCCTCTCAACAATGCTCTGAAACAGGAACTATTACTGTCTCTACATTACAGGTAGGGACTGAAGCCCAGTGTGGTAAAGCCACAGCTCAAGGGCGTACAGTGGGATTGAGGGGCAAACGATGAAGTCTTTCCATCCTAATACCCACCCACAGCGCCAATGACAGGACTTTAAGCAACATGACTGATCTCACCCCTAGGGCCATCAACTTTACAACAAATCCTCTAGTTTGTAAAGAATGCCACATACTTTTTGGACAATGACTTGTTACCCCTATCTAATAGATAAGGAAAGTAAGGCTCAGAGGTATGAAGGACAAGGACACAGATTAGTAGCAAAGCCAGATTGACAGTCAAGGTTGAAAGTCAAGTGTCCTGACCCCCAGCACAGGCTCCTCCTGCTACAGGGTCTGTGAAGCTCCAGGCTGTCCCAGTGCTGAGACTCCTGTCCTCCAGGGTCAGACAAATGCAGTACCCTAGACAGGCTCCCACAGGCTGGAATCTGGCTCTCCGGAAGCCTTGTGCCTCCTCTCAGTCTTTCAAAGTAGAAGGTGGTTAAAACCTCAGCCCTATTTTTCTTTTTTTTTTTTTTCCTTTAGAGACAGAGTCCTGCTTTGTTGCCCAGGCTGGAGTACAGCAGGACAATGAAAGCTCACTGCAACTTCGACCTCCTGGACTGAGGATCAAGTGATCCTCACACTTCAGCCTCCTGAGTAACTAGGACTACAGGTGTGTGCCACCACACCTGACTAATTTTTTTATTTCCTTGCTATTTTTCACTTTTATGCTATGTTGCCTGGGCTAGTCTTGAAATCCTGGCCTTAAGCGATCCTCCCAACTCAGCCTCCCAAAGTGTTGGGATTACAGGCATGAGCCACCGTGCATAGGTGGCTATTTTTTGTACAAGAAAGCCAAGGGCCACAGGAGGTAAATGTCCTGCTCAGGGTCACAGGCCAGAACTATGGCCTGGGAATGGCCCTCTGATCCCTGTCCTGGTGCCCATCCAATGCAGTCAGCCAGAAACAGCATTCAGAACTCTTGTCCTGGTGCCAGCTTCTTACTGGGTCTCTTCCCTATCTCTAAAGTGGAGACACTAGCAGAGCACTAACAAGCCTAGGCTTGAGTTTTCTGAGGCAAAGAAATTGGGTGATGCTTCCAGTGAGAGAAGCCCCATACAGTGACCAAAGGGCCTGGCTTTCTGGAGAACCTACTTCACTTTACCCAGAGGGAAGCTGAGGCCAGAGAGGGAGCCAAATGGTCCTGGAGATCCAGTGATTTAAGGACAATGAGATAAGGAGGACCAAGCTTCCCTATCCCAGCCTGCAACATCCTGGAGGGAATCCTCTGGCTGAGTCCTGGGGCCCACCCTGCTTCCAAACACTTCACAGAGAAAAAGCTTTTTACAAAGACATTTATTTTCCCCAAAATATACCCCCGGTTTACAAAACCCCTCTGAGTCCCACATTTAAATTAGAAGTCCTCACATCTTCTATTCCTGGGGCAGGGAGAGATGACATCCGGAAGGCATCAGAACGTCTGAAGTCTCACTCCACCAGAGGCCTGGAGCTGGCCAGAGTTAAGCCAGGAAGAGCCTGCCTGGCCCCAGAATAGCACCATGGTGGGGGTGGGTGGCAGTCCCCTCTGTGTCCCCAAAGCACTCCTGGCTTTACTCTGCCCCAGGCTCTGCCCCTGCCGCTGCTATGCGAGGTCTGGGGACCTTGGTGTCTGCCCACTTGCCCATGCCTAGGCAGACACTTTGGACACCCACCAGATTCTCTGGCCGTGCAAGGGGCTATGTCCCTTCTCCAGGTTTCTGCCCCCACCCCATGCTCTGGGTAAGAATTAGGGATGGGATGGGGGTGAAGTATCCAGAAAGCCTTGAGCACAAGGGAGTGGTAGAGCAGGGAGCGAGGCAGGAGCCCCACCGAGAACTGCAAGGGGAGTGTAGTTGGCTCTCTGTCTCCTAGCTGGATGGGGAGTCCTTGAGGGAGGAACTGACCTTCCCACGCAGGACCCCCAGCACCTAACACAGTACTGACATCTGTAGTTGCTCAATAAACATTAACTGAATGGATAAATGAAAGTAAGGGAACCAAGAGGTGGAAAGGCAGAGGGACAGAAGGTGACCGCCAGGGGCCCCGTCACAGATCCCTGGAGAACAGCACGTGCTTCTGCGGGGAGGGTGGGCAGGAGAAGGGGCGCTGCAGAGGAGGCTGGGCCAGGGTCGGGGGGAACCACACGTGTTCCAGCACGTGCACCTGCAGGTCTCTCTGCGTACCTGTGCGTGTGGTGGGCGAAGAGTACCCTGTCTTCACTTGGGGCAGGGAGGTAAAAGGTCGATACTGGGGCCAGAGCAAGAGGAGGAAGGAGGAGAGAGGAAACAGCTTCTAGACTCCAGGAGATGCGGAGGCTGCACTGTCCCCATCTGAGAAGACAAGATTCTATGCAGGTGGAAGCCGGTCTGAACGTGGTAACTAGCGTATCAGTCTCATTGGGGGAACAAGGCCGGGGTGACTATGTGTCGCGTCTTTGGTGAAATAAGGCAGGGGGTCAGTCAGTCTGAATATTGCATCTTTTGGAGAAAAAAGGCAGCCAGATGGTCCACGCAGCACTGGAAGAAGTGGGTGGTGATGTGGTCAGGGTACTGTGTCCCTAGGAAATGCATGTGCTGTGAAATAAGGCAGCAGGCAGGATGACAGAGAAATAACGTTGTGGGGTGGTCTGTGTATTGTGTCTATTAAGAAATAAGGCAGCAGGATTACTTGGGAATCATGTCCATTGGAGAAATAGGCTGCACGGTGGTCTGCGTATCGCATCCTTTGGAGAAGGAGCCCACCTGTCAGAGCGGGACACATCTGTTGGGGGCGGGGCTCATAGTGCAGCTCCATTGCAGCCAGAGGGTAGGAGCCACAGGGAGGGGCAGCAGCTCCCTGGTCCTCATGGTCAGGCTATTTCTTGTCCATCATCTTCATTTCATGATGGGAAGAAAAAGAGTGGGGGAAAAGCATTAGATGCCAGAAGTTCTATTTTGGGGATGTCAGAAACCCGGGTACCTGGTCACACTTCAAGTGGGAAGTGTGTGTGAGACAGCAGCCCAGCGAACACCCCTCATGCTGACCACTGGCCTCAAGGCCCAGACACAGATGCAGGTGCCAGGCCTGCCGGGGCACCTGAGGGAGACCACCTCATGCAGCCCCCACTCAGTCCCCACAGGCCCATCGCCCTCCACACTTCCCTCCACTTTCCCTCACTTTTCCCTTCTCATCTCCTGTCTGTCCCACCCTACAAGGCCGGGCCCAATTGCCTCCTCCAGCAGGCAGCCTTCCCAGTGTCCCCTCCACACTAATTCCCCTGAGAGTGATGCCACAGGGGCCTTCCTCCTTCCCTCGGGCTTCCTGTCTCCATGTAGAGAGGCACCCCAAAGACTCACATTCCAGACCCCACTCTGCATCCGGAGCTGAATAGAGAAGGCCCTGCCCCTGCCCTTGCCCTTGTCCATTCTTAGGACTCTGTCCCTGGGAAGAGGAGCTCCCCCATCTGGGTGCTGCTTCTGTTGGTTGTCCAGCGTGGCCAGAGACTGGGGGTGGGGTAGGCTACCTCAGTGAGGAGGAGGAGCAGGATTAGGAAGCTGACTGCTTTGCCCATCCAGGCCACATTCTCCAGCAACGCTTCAAACGCCCAAGCTGAAATTTTTTTTTTTTTTGAGATGGAGTCTCGCTCAGTCACCCAGGCTGGAGTGCAGTAGCACAATCTCAGTTCACTGCAACCTCCGCCTCCCAGGTTCAAGCAATACTTCCACCTCAGCCTCCCAAGTAGCTGGGATTACAGGCGCACTCCACCACACCTAGCTAATTTTTTTATTTTTAGTAGGGATGGAGTTTCACGATGTTAGCCAGTCTGGTTTCGAACTCCTGACCTCAAGTGATCCGCTCACCTCGGCCTCCCAAAGTGCTGGGATTACAGGCGTGAGCCACCACACCTGGCCCAAGCTGACATTTTTAATCTCCATCTGCCCAACTCTTCTATGGTCATTTGATTCTGAACAACAGGAAGGAAATGACTGACCTCCTACATTTCCAGGTGTAACCACTGACATTATAACAATAGGACTAATAATGACTATAGACATTTACTAACCACCTACTGTGCACCAGGGACATGGCTGCCCAGCTGAACATTTTTCTAGCCTCCCCTGAGTTATGGCTCATATGCCTGGGTTCTAACAATGGTATGTAAGCAGAAGTGAGGCAGCCTACTTCCAGCCTTGCTCTAGAAGGAAAGGTACCCTCCCCTTCTCTCTCCCTTGGCTCTGGAGGGGGCGTTGGGGCTGCAGCAGCCTCTTAGAGCTAGGAGCGAAAGCTTGAAGTTGAAGAGGGCAGATTCCAGGTAAGTGGAACCTGGCTCCAGCTCATCAGTGGTTCTAAGGTTACCGCCGCTCACACTATCACGGGAAGGAGAAATAAACTCCTGTCCTGGTTAAGCCTCTGTCATATTTGGGTCCCATTAGAGCAGCTGGGACCTTGGTCACTCAGCCCTCTGCCATCTCACTAGGGGGAAGTCAAGGCTGCTCTTCTGCAGAGGGGGCCTCAAGTCACCAGTGAAAGGATGACACCTACCCCGACCCACCCTCCCAGCCTCTCACACACAGATGCATGCACACACAATCTCAAGCCCAGGTGTCTTTACCTTCTTTGCTTTCAGAGTGTTTCAGAGACTGCAGGGCTGTAAAAAAAGGAAGGAGCACACAGTGAGGGAGGAACCGTGGGAAGTGGTGGGACAGGGAGTCAGGCAGAGGGAGGAGTGAGGGCTGGAAAGGGTGTGAGAAGTTGGCAGAGTGGGACCACATCACAGCACAAGGCAAAGGGCCCCAGGCTGCTATTCCAAGCCACAGTCCCAGGTCCCAGCTCCACTCTGTGGCTTGTCACTCTCCTCTCTGGGCCTTAGTTTTCTGCATCTATAGAACAGGATAACCCTCCAGCCCTCGCTCTCCAGCTGGAGATGCAGAAGTGCCCTGTGCCCACTCTACACACAGGGTGAAGTGAGAAACTAAAGGAGGCTGGCAGATTCACAGGTGGGCCTGGGACCAGGTGGAATGAGACTAGCCAGCTCCCTAACCCACACTCTTCTCCCCACTCCCTCCTTTCTGCCAACTACATCTGCCTCTGAGCATGAAAAATAAGGTCTGATCCCAGAGCTGTCTCTATGCCTGCCACACTGGGCACCAACAGGCAAAGAATTAATTGGCATCATTTATAGCAGTCCCCAAGTGTCAATCTCCTGCCCTTCCTTCTGCGGGGGAGGGGAGGGAATTGGCATTAACTGGAACCATCCCAAATGGCTCAGCAGGAACCTGCCTCTCCCAGCCCAGGATCCCCTGGAAGTCAGCCTCCAGTGGCCATGGGCACCAGTGCGTTGGCATCCACCCAAGCTGGGCCCTGGCTTACTGTGCCATGCCCCCATGCCCTTTGCAAGTACCTCCCTCCCCAGTCACCTGAGAGAGCTTCAAAACAGCCCTCTGCTGCCATCAGGGCAGGGTCAGGATGACATTTTACAGATGGGAAACTGACGCCCAGAGAAGCAAGGCACCTTACCCAAAGCCACACAGCCTGTAACTAGAACAGGATGGTCTTAAGCTGTTTGCCTAAGAGTAATAGGTCTCTAGCATATTAAGCACTTGGCACTAGGTATAGTACTAGGTCCTTTATATACATTATCTCAGTTAATTAAATTAATTGATAATTCAAACAACCTATGAACCTGTGATGATGACCATTTTACGTGTGAGGAAGCTGAAGCCAGAGAGGGAAAGCATCTTGCTCAAGGCCACTCTGTTTAACGAGATGGAGCTGGAATTTAAACCCAGACTGCCTTATCTCCCGAGCCCCTGCTCCCACCCTAGGAAGCCACCAGACTCTTCAGTGTGGGGCCTGCAAGGTGTCATAGGCCCTGGCAGATGGATAAAGGCTGGCAGGAGAAATGAAGCAACACTTGGTCGGGGGGAGCTGGGCGATCCACCTCCTGCCCAACTCTGGGCAAAGAGCAGACGCACCAGGGCAGGGACGCCTCAGTCCAGAGGACACACTTCATTCAAACCTTATAGGAAATCTGGCCCCTCCAGCTCCTAGAGTCCTCTCTCCTGTCCCATATGTCCCTCCTCCAGCTCCAAGTTCAGACTCACCCGTCTTGGCTCCTTCTCCCTCCCCATCCTGGTCCTCAGCTCCTGCAAGGCAAGAACTCAGAATAATCAAATATCTTTTGCAAGCCCATTTTCAGTCCAGCGCTTTCCCACCTGAGAGTGCAGGAAGCTATGAACAGGGCCTGAGTGGGCCTGACCTGTGGTTCAAATGCTAGACACGGGGTTAGAGTCCAAGAGCACAGCAGAGCTGAGCCTATGGCAACATGAAGGGGCTCCCAGTTTAGAATCCAAACCTTAGCAGCCAAAGACCATCCACCCAGCCTGAAGCCCACCACTCACCCAGCCAGAGACCATCCACCCAGCCTGGAGCCCACCACTCCCCCATCCAGAGACCACCCACCCAGCCTGGAGCCCCCACCACTCACCCAGCCAGAGACTACCCACCCAGCCTGGAGCCCCCACAACTCCCCCATCCAGAGACCACTCACCCAGGCTGGAGTCCCCACCACTCCCGCATCCAGAGACCATCCACCCAGCCTGGAGCCCACCACTCCTGCATCCAGA